>NC_133330.1:316988907-317336407 GCF_042186555.1 Aquarana catesbeiana
GGCTTAGTGGAAAGGGAATAGGGCCCTTTATTTCTAAAGAAAGTTTATTGAACAAAAAAATAGTAGCATATATCGTACATACTGAGATAGGTACAGCAAAACCAGTCCAGAGTTATTACATCATAGGAGTGAACAGAGCTGGAATACATCCTAGGCTGGGTTCACACTATTGCGAATTGGATGTGAATTTCCCCGCATCCAATTCACATGTCAGGAGATTGTGACCGGCTCTCTATGTAGCCAGTTCACACATCTCCGGACGGCTCTGGTGTGAATTGCATTTTTTTGGTCCGTTTCAGGTCCGAATTCAGCCAAAAATGGCTGAAATTGGACCTGAAACAGTGAATGGAGACGCACCAGACCCCTGCTGTGAGCCACTCCGTGCTTCAGTGTGAACCCAGCCTTAAAGTATAACTAAAGGCAAAACTTTTTTTCCTAGTTGCGGATAGAGTGATGGGTTAGAACACTTGTCAGTTTTTACTGCTGTCTGTGCCCTCATTAAAAGGGTTGTAAAGGCAGAAGGTTTTTTAATCTTAATGCACTCTATGCATTTAGATAAAAAGCCTTCTGTGCGTAACAACCCCCTTTAGCCCCCCTAATACTTACCTGAGGTCCCTCTAGGTTGCAGGAGTGTCTCGGCTGCCCGGGACTCTCCCTCCTCATTGGCTGAGACAGAAGCATGGCATCATTGGCTCCCGCTGCTGTCAATCAAAGTATGTCAGCCAATGAAGGGAGAGAGGGGGCGGGACCAGGCCTCGGCTCCGTGTCTGAATGGACACAGGGAGCAGCAGCTAGGCTAGGGTGCCCCATAGAAAGCTGCTTGCTGTGGGGGCACTCAACAGGAGGGAGGGGCCAGGAGCACCAAAGAGGGACCCGAGAAGAGGAGGATCTGGGATGCTCTGTGCAAAACTAACTGCACAGAGCATGTAAGTATGTAGGTTTGTTATTTTTACCATTATCATTGAAAGTGAAGGTAAAAGAAAATCCCAAATTTTGTCCCCAGAAAAGGGGAAATCTTCCAATAGGGTCATTAGTTCTGGTGACCTGGGGGGCCCCAGTGAGTTCTCTTAATTTTCAGGGAGTTATTCTCACTTTCTGTTTGGCTATGGGACAGGAAGTGAAGGGAAATCTCCACAGTGGGACACAGATGGCGAAAAAAAATCTGACAGGGATTATTACTCTGACTTGCTCTATCCAAAAATTTTAAAAAAGTTTTGCCTATAGTTCTACTTTAACCACACAAGCAGTAGACATCAAGTACTACATGGTGTAGAGTAGTAGGGCCCTAACAGAGTAAATAGAGGGAAGGTCAGCAGAGTTATAAAGCATACCAAAATCCAGTAAATAACAATGAGCAACACAATGCAGGAGACACATTATGAAAAGATTATATCCATAATAAGGTCAATGGGTGATAAACCCGACACAGCTAGCCACTTCCTCCATAACTTGTCATATTTATTGGGGCAACTTCTATGCTGGTAAATAAGCTTTTCTAGGCAGAGTGTGTCCCCCATGTGATTAATCCATTCTCTATTGGTTGGGGCCTGATCAGATTTCCAGTGCTGCAAGATAAGCTTTCTGGCCTGAAATAGTGCTCTATGTATGGCTGCCTGTTGATAATTATTTATTTTTATCTGGAGTTCTGCTTTAATCATTATAGTAATGTTACAGTATACTATATTTCCTGGAATTATTCAGTGTTATACAGTTCACACACACACATATGTATTTTTTCAATATTTAATTATTTTCACAGTTTTGACTGAAAGCACCATTCAAGATACAGTAGATGAGGCTTCAGAAAAAGAGCAAGAATCTGGACAAGAGCAAGATGAAATAGAAGCCAAAGATAGTGTGGATTCAAAACATGAAGAGGTTGAGGAGGATTTCAAAGCTGACACAGAAGATGAAATAAAAGAGGCAGCAGGAGATTTAGATCAAGAAATGTCTGAGGATAAAGTTGAAATACCAACTGAATATCATTCAGAAGAATCCATACCCTTCGATTTAAAAGCAGAAGATGCAGAATTAAATAACATCAATGAGGATAAAGTTTTGGAAGAGAACATTGGTAAAGAGGAAGCAGTGGGACTTGAATGTGAAATGAAAACAGATCCAGAAGATGATAAAATAGAAGAAACTCTATCAAGTTCTTCAGCAGAACAACTGAAAACAGAAGGAGACCTAAAGTCTGAAGAGGTTGGGGTCAAATCTGATGATGGGAATAACGAGAACGAAGAGGCATCTGGTGACCTCAGTGTCGAGGGTGAAGATACACTTGCTGAAGAGAATGTGGAGAATCAAGAAGCACCCGCGGGTGTCAGTGAAGAACTTGAAGATGTACCTCCTAACATAAATGCTGAAAATGAAAAAGCATTTGTTACTGTCAATGAAAATGACAATGAAGCACCCACTGCTGTGGATGGAAAGCATGATGAAGAAAGTGCTGATGTCAAAGTGGAGAATGAAGAAGCATCTGCTGATGAGAATGTGGAGCATGTTGAAGAAAGCCCCGATGCCAAAGTGGAGAATGAAGAAGCACCAGCTAATGTAGATGTGGAGAACAACAAAGAAAGTGCTGATGCCAAAGTAGAGAATGGGGACACAACTACTGATGAGACTATGGAGAATGATAAACCACCTGAAAATGTGGAAAATGAGAATGTTGAAAAGGAGGAAGCACCTGGTGATGAAAATGTTGAAAAGGAGGAAGTACCTGGTGATGAAAATGATGAAAAAGAAGAAGCACCTGGTGATGAAAATGTTGAAAAGGAGGAAGCACCTGGTGATGAAAATGTTGAAAAGGAGGAAGCATCTGGTGAGGAAAATGTTGAAAAGGAGGAAGCACCTGGTGATGAAAATGTTGAAAAGGAGGAAGCACCTGGTGATGAAAATGTTGAAAAAGAGAAAGAATCTGGTGAGGAAAACATTAAAAATGAGGAAGCACCTGGTAATGAAAATGTTGAAAATGTGGAAGCACCCGGTGATGAAAATGTTGAAACACCCCCTGATGTGAATGTGGAAAATGAAGAGGAGCCTGCTGGTGAAAATACAGAAAATGATAAAGTACCTGAAGAGCTAAACATTGACAATGAGGTGAATGTGGAAGATGAAGAAGCACCTGCTATCGTGAATGCAGAGAATGAAGAAATACCCAATGAGGTGAATGTGGAGAATGAAGAAGTGCCCGCTGATATGAATGCTGAGTCTGGAGAAGAACCTGAGGAAGTAAAGGTAGAGAATGAGGAAGTTCCTACATCTGATGATCAGAATATGGAGGATGAAACTTCAGCTATAGATGTGAATGCTGAAAATGAAGAAACATATAATAACGCAAATGAAGAGAATGCAAATGTTGAAATGAGTGATGAGAATAAGGAAACATCTAGTGAAGCATTTGTTGAAAATGGACAAGAATCTGTTGAGGTGATTGGTGAACATGAAGAAACAGCTATAGGTGATATTAATGTTGAAAATGAAGATGCACCTAGTGATGTACATGCCCAGATTGCAGAAACATCTGATGATGTAACTGTTGGGATTGAAAAGGCACCTGCTGATGCAAATGCAGGCAATGAAGAGGTACCTGCTGATGCAAATGCTGAGAATGAAGAAACAACTGGTGATGTAAACGAGGAGAATGAAGAAGCACTCGCTGAGGAGAATGTGGAAAAAGAAGAAGCACCTGCTGAGGAGAATGTGGAGAATGAAGAAGCACCTGCTGAGGAGAATGTGGAGAATGAAGAAGCACCTGCTGAGGAGAATATAGAGAATGAAGAAAACACTTCTGAGGTGAATGTGGAGAATGAAGAAGCACCTGCTGAGGAGAATGCAGAGAATGATAAAGCACCTGCTGAGGAGAACGTGGAGAAGGAAGAAGCACCTGCTGAAGAGAATGCAGAGGATGAAGAAGCACCTGCTGAGGAGAATGCAGAGAATGATAAAGCACCTGCAGAGGAGAGCGTGGAGAAGGAAGAAGCACCTGCTGAAGAGAATGCGGAGAATGAAGAAGCACCTGCTGAGGAGAATGCAGAGAATGATAAAGCACCTGCTGAGGAGAATGTAGACAATGAAGAAGCACCTGCAAACATGAATATGGAGAATGAGGAAGCACCAGTTGATATGAATGTGGAGAATGAAGTTGCATCTGCTGATAGGAATGTGGAAATTCAGGTAGCAACTAATGACGTGGATGAGCAGAATGATGACTTACCTGGTGAAATAAAAAAGGAGAATGAAGCATCACCCAGTGTGGTGGATGTGGAAGATGAAGACATACCTGGTGAGGTGAATGCGGAGAATCAAGAAGCACCTGTTGATGAAAGTGTGGTGAATGAAGAAGCATCTGGTGAGGTAAATGAGGAAAATGAAGAAGCTCCCAGAGCTATGAGTGCTGCTGATGCACCAGGAGACGAAGCTACAGATAACAAAGCTGAAGGCTCCATTGATGAAGTAGTTGAAATAAATGAACATCCTGGTGATGATACGAATGTTGATGCACCTGATGATGGAAATGAAGATGCAAGTGCACCTAGCACTAGTGAAGAAGTGCAGGAATCTGAGACTAATGAAAACACTGAACCCAATGATGACAATCAAAACGAAGGGGGCAGAGAAGGTGAACATGCGGTCACTCAAGTGGAGCCTATAGAGATCAATGATGAAACATCTGAAACAAACCAAAAAGCTGATGATTCAAATGTTGATGATGAACCAAGGACAGAGGAAGCCAGCCAGGAGCTGGAGCAGGAGGAAAGAGCCCAGGAAGGGGATGAGGTCACTCAAGTAGTCAATATGGAAGAAGAGAAAAAAGAAACACATACTGACCAGCATGGTGAGGCAGAATCATCAAGCATTCATGACATTGAAATGACGGATGTCCAGTCTAATTCTGAGGACCATGGAGACACAACTACCCAAACAGAAGACTAAGAATGTGTGAAGTTGAAGACCAGCTAGACATTTAGGCTTACCAGGTGAGTATCTCTATTCTAAATCATATAAATCATTAAATCAGGGATCTATACTGAAGTACAATGGTTCCAAGTGGGTGGCTTTCTGGGAATACATAGCCTTTCCAAAGGAAGATATACTACGTTTTAAAAATAATCACATGGTTTTGCTGATTCCTAGCACCCACTTTAGACATTATTACCCCACTAAAGTCACTGCTAATGGGGCTTCACAGTCTGGAATGAACTATTGTCAGCTTGGGTGGATGTCCACACAAGCCTACCATATAAAATTGGCATTTATTTGTAGTGGCTAATAAAGATGAGCAGTTATACTGGCAAAATAGTTTTTGCCTCAAAATTACTGAGCAGGCCAAAAATATTTTATTTGTAGCTGCCTAAAACTGAAAGTGGAACTTCCATGAAAAATTAAAACCCCTTATAACCCAAAGTATAATGACCTACAAAGGTGATTTAAAAATTAAACTAAAAAAAAAAAAAAAAAATACCCCAGCTTCCAACACTTTCAGGATTTCATCAACTCACTACTGCCTCCTTGAGATGCCTGGGCACTTAAGAAGCTCTTCTGCAATGGCCTAGAGTGCATTCTCATGGGATTTTGTGTGTCCAGCTATCACAGGAGACAGCACTGAGGCATGTTGACACCATAGAACAGTGGTTCTCAACCCGGGGGTCAGGACCCCCTCGGGGGTTGAATGACGATTTGCCAGGGGTCAGCGAATCCTGGGCTGTTCCTGAAGCCCGCACCACTCTCCCAGTCCCTGGAGCCTGTGGCCACCCAGCTGGACTGTTCCTGGAGCTTATGGCCGCCCACTCAGCCTCTTCGCAGCCGCCCATTCAGTTCACGGCATGGCTGGGGGGCAGAGACTAGAGGTCAGCTGACTGGTGAGGAATGTAAAGTGGGAGGAGCTCCTGATTTTGGCATAGGTGTTACTGCTGCGAGACACCACAAAGTCGGAGACACAGTAAAGCCGGAGACACAGTGAGTAACTCTACCTGTGATTATAGTTGCCATTAAAATTCCCCACTACAGTTCTCAGATCAGCAGATGACCTTGATCAAGAGCACCTACGTTGGCTGATCAGAACTTCCCCCAGCACTGCCACTCATCCCATTCCCCCCCCCCCACCAATGAGTAAGAGAAGGAATAAAAATAGAGAATACGTGGAAGGGAGAGGAAAAGAGGGTGAGGAACAAAGAAAAAGGGGGAGAAAGAATAAGAGAAAGAACAAGAAAGATGGCTAGAGAGAGGGATGGGGGAAAAAAACCCAAGAAATTAGGATAGAGAGAGATAGGGAAAGAAAGGAGAACAAAGAGAGTGGTACATCCACAATGTACCATAAGGGGTTTTAATACTATATGAATGGAAGGGACTCAGGGAGTGCTAAATATCCATGGGTTAGGGGCGCAAATTACTTGTCTTACCTTGGGTGCTGACAACCCATGCTACAAAAATAATTTTACTGTTAGGGGTCCCCACAACTTGGGAAATTTTATCAAGGGGTCACGGCACTAAGAGGTTGAGAACCACTGCCATAGAAGCATTGGAAGGCCGGCCTGGTATAAGTATTTTTCTCCCTTATTTCCTAGTCAAAAAAACATTACCAAAAAATAAATTGCTCCAGCAGCAAAAGGGTTACAGGTCACATTTTGGGTAAACAGATTTTTATAAGGGTTCCCAAAGTGGATTTTCTGATTCTATTAAATGAAGTAAATTTCTGTTGACGATTGACTAAAACTGCACTGATCACTTTTCAGCTTCATCGGCAATCCATTTAGAAGAAGAAATCTGTGAATGGAGGCCTTGTGTTTTTTATGAAGACATTATGTGACTTTAAAAAAAACAAATATATAAATATATTATACAGTTCCATATGAAAACACATATAAAGAAGATATCTATTTTTTAAACTATAATATATATTTATATAAACATTTGAATTGTGTAACTGTTTACCTCTATCATAAGTTGATTACACATTCCTATCTAAAGACTTTTAATTAGAACCAAACCAACCAGAGCTTTTGGATAGAGTGGGGAAGTATTATGGACCCAGACAGGTTTTTTTTTCTTGCTGTCTGTACCCCCACTGAGATCTGCTCTCAGTGGTGAACAGGACTGCAGTGAAATCAGGTTAGAACCTCTGTGAGGTTTTTATTTTTGTCTGTGCCCCATCTGGAGAGTTTACCCTCTACGTCTTGTAGTATCACTGGGATCACTGGTAAAGGAGAAGGAGTGAGAGAGGTGAGAGAGAGGGGGAGGGTGATGGGGAGGTGAGAGAGAGAGGGCGGTAAAAGAGAGAGGGGGGTGAGAAAAAGAGGGGGGTAAGAGAGGGGGGTGATAAAAAAGAGAGAGAGTGGGTGAGAGAAAGAGGGGGTTAAGTGAGGGGTAGGAGAGAGAGGGGGAGGTGAGAGAGAGGGGGTGAGGGAGAGAGAGGGGTGTGAGAGAGAGAGAGAGAGAGAGAGAGAGAGAGGGGGAGGGGGAGAGACAGGGTGGTAAAAGAGAGAGGGGGATGAGAAAAAGAGGGGGGTGAGGGGGGTAAGAGGGGGTGGGGGAGAGAGGGAGGCGAGAGAGAGAGAGAGGGCAGTAAGAGAGAGAGAAGGTGGGTGAGAGAGAGAGGGGTGAGAGAGGGGGGAGATGTGAGAGAGAGGGGGGTGAGGGAGAGAGAGGGGTGAGAGAGAGAAGGGTAAGAGAGAGAGAGAGGAGTGAGAGGGAGGGTGATAGTGAGGGGGTGAGAGAGAGGGGGTAAAGGAGAAGGGCTAAGAGAGAGGTGAGAGAGAGAGGGGGGAGATGAGAGAGACAGGGCAGTAAAAGAGAGAGGGTGGGTGAGAGAGAGAGGGGGGAGATGAGAGAGACAGGGCGGTAAAAGAGAGAGGGTGGGTGAGAGAGAGAGGGGGGAGATGAGAGAGACAGGGCGGTAAAAGAGAGAGGGTGGGTGAGAGAGACAGAGGGGTGATGGGGGGAGGGAGAGGGGGGTGAGAGAGAGAAGGGTGAGAGAAAGAGGGGTGTGAGAGAGAGAGAGAGAGAAAGAGGGGGTGATAGTGAGGGGGTGAGAGAGGCAGAAAGGAATGAAGAAGAGATTGGGGGTAAGAGAGAGAGAGGGGTATGTGAGAGCGCGATGGGTATGAGAGCGGGATGGGTGTGAGAGAGAGGGACCCTGAGAGAGAGAGGTCCACCCTCTGAAAACATGGCTTTGTTCAAGTAGTCCTGAAGAACTCCTGATGAACGGGTGCTTGTGCCATGAAAGTTGTGCCTTCCCAATTCCCGTCCTGCCAACCATGCCCCACCCCACCACGCTCCATAGCTATACAATGTAAACAGATTACACTGTATGCTGGAGGCAGAGACGGTGATACATTGCAAGCTGATGCACCCGCAAAATACTGAGCCAAGACACGCTGGCAGTGTAGGCCATTCTTACATTGCATTTCCGTAACATTTCTCAGGACAAAAAATTGGCTGGACAAATAAATCCATGACAGTACTTGGCAAGAATTCTCTCATGGGGCCCCCTACTGGCTGCAGGCCCTTGGGCAGAGCCTGAGTGCCCAAATGGTCAGTCCGCCCCTGAAGGCATAGCAATAGTCATAGAAGCCCACAGGGCTTCTATGGGGCCTAGGGGTGGAGGGAACCCCATTATGGGAGCTGTTGAGGCAATTTGAACATAGAACATCTGTGTAAGATAACACTCACTTATCACTGTATTATTAAGGATTACAGAGGTTGCTGCTGACACTGTCCATAGCACTGGATCCCCGGCCTGCAGCTCATTAGTCTGGCACTGACAGCTATCTTCTGGGTTCTGTCAAACATGAGTTGAGCCTGAACGGTGGCCGAACCCAAGCTTATCCCAAATGACAAATTCCCATTTGCAAGCCCTAAAGTGAAGTGACTTTGATATTGTAGTAGTATAGATTTATTGCCCTTAGAGCAGGGGTGCTCAACTATTTGAAGAACGAAGGCCTCCTAAGTGATTTGGTAACCGGTCACCAACCACAATGACAATGGCTTTTACTGCCCTCCAAACCACAAATGTAAATGAGTCCCTAATGTCCTGAGCCCCCTATAAGGCTGCTTTCACACTGATGCGCTGTGGTTTATCCGCACTGAAGGTGCAGCGCAGTGCACCAACAGCTTTCCTTTGGGTTAGCTGCTCTGAGCCATAGACTTCTATTACATCTTGTGGGAGTGGTGCACTTTCAGAAAGTGCACCAAACTTGCAGGATATATTAGAAGTCTATGGCTCAGTGCAGGTAACCCCCGCGGTGGTGAACTGCGCTGCACCTTCAGTACGGGTAAACAACAGCGCATCACTGTGAAAGCAGCCTTATAGGAAGCTCAAGACAATAGGGGCTCATTTTCGTTTGCGATTTGGGGTGCGGTAAAAGCCAGTTAATTGTGGCCTGCGACCGGTTACTAAATCACTTAAGGGGATCAGTATGGAAGCTACCTAATAACCATTGAAAAACTGTACTCATTGCTCATATATGCCCCATTGCAAAACTATGACAATAATATGCCTGTTGCTAACCTGTGACATTTAATAAGCTGACCTTTTATCCTTCACTTTTTTTGCTGGCATCGCTGGCTGTTGGAAAGGTTTCTGTCCCAGGCAGTATAGATAAAGCGTTGGCGTATGTGGCTCCTGCTCCCTCCGCAGCCGCTTGCTTCTTCTGGCGCTGGCTCCAACCACTCTGATGCTCTAGGCAACCCGTGATTTGGGCTTGCCGACCCACCATCCTAGAACAGACCACATCAGAGGCCTCCGGGCCACCGGTTGAGCACCCCTGTCTTAGGGCTTCTAGTCATAGTCATCCTGTCCAGCACTGACTCCTTCAGGCTGTAAAAATCCCAAAGTGTCTCCTCAGCTAAAATCTGGCTCTATTTATCAATGACTTGTGGTTGAAGAAGATCAATCAAATTTAAATTGGGTTCAAGGTTTCCAGCGAGGCTGCTCTTAGCGCAGACAAGGTACCTCTTAGTTAATGGACCCAGAGTTTGAAATCCACATGCAAAAAGCCTAATGAGATCACCAGACCAAGGAACCAAAGTCTCTTAAAGTTGAAGTTTAGATATATATATTTTTCTGTACATCTTTAGTCACATTGCCTACCAGTAATAAAGTCCTGTATGTCCCAAGTCATTCAGAGATCTTCACTACAGGGATGCCCTGTCTTCTTCCTGTCTCTGAACTTCCGGAGCTGTGATGGCTAAAAGCTTCAGGCTCTGGGCTGAGCTGCTGTGAAAAAGATGTGCCAAGGACTCACCCATCCTCCCTTCTCCTCCATTGAGAAAAAAATATTTTATTCTTGATACTGCATGAAACAGAAACTGTGATTGGGCAGAGTCTGAGGAGCCGCAGGATCCTCCCCAACATTCAGAGGTCGTGCTACAGGCAGCGAAAGTGATAAAATAACCTTTCTCAATGGAGGAGGTGGTAGGAAGGGGTGGGTCCCTGGCATTACTTTTTCACAGCAGCTCAGCTCCAAGCTAATAATCATTGCAGAGCTGGAAATCCAGAGACAGGAAGAGGACGGGGTATCCCTTCAGTGAACATATCTACAGGATCTGGCTGCCTACAGAGCTTGGTACATCCTTCATTACAGGTAAGTATTGTGACTAAAGCTGTACAAAAAAAAAAAAAAAAAATTACACTAAAGCTTTATTATTGCTGTTCATTCACAACAAGAAAATATAAAACAGCCAAAGTGTTTTGAATATTGTACATAGTGAGGAGCACTCAAAAATGACATTGTCCCCATGCCTAATTAGTTGGAAATAAATGAAAAAAAAAAAAAAAAAGGACCCAGGAGCAAATTAGGAGCAGCACCTGGTGAGGTGAAGGTAAATCTTCCCTAGGCGACAGGAAATAAAAACAGCAAAAAATAAATAAAATAAAAAAATAAAACATTTCACGGTGGTTTAATCATTCCCTACTCTATTCAAAAAAAGCATTAATGGCTATATATATGTTATGGAATGGCACAATCGTATCAAAAATGGCGTGTGTGATCCTTTACATCTATTTTTGCAGACTCTCAAATTACAAATTGTATTTCTTGTGGTTTACATTCAAGGAAAAAAAAGCACTTTGGAACTACAATTTATTTTTGTTTGTGAATTATTTTGGTGTTATGTTCCTAAAAATGTTTTGGATCAGTTAAAGGAGACTTCCAGGAATAATGGACAACTTCTGAGACCTTCTGAGTCCTAAAACATGGGTGTCCCCACCTTATATAGCTTCAGCCTTGCATAAAAGAGCAGGATCCACATCCTGCTGTTTTCAGTATTACAGTGCTTTGAAAAAGTATTCACACCCCTTGAAATTTTCCACATTTTGTCATGTTACAGCCAAAAAACGTAAACGTATTTTATTGGGATTTTATGTGATAGATCAACACAAAGTGGCACATAATTGTGAAGTGGAAGGAAAATGATAAATGGTTTTCAAATTTTTTTACAAATAAATATGTGAAAAGTGTGGGGTACATTTGTATTCAGCCCCCCTGAGTCAATACTTTGTAGAACCGCCATTATCTGCAATTACAGCTACAAGTCTTTTTGGGGATGTCTCTACCAGCTTTGCACATCTAGAGAGGGACATTTTTGCTCATTCTTCTTTGCAAAATAGTTCAAGTTCTGTCAGATTGGATGGAGAGCGTCTGTGAACAGCAATTTTCAAGTCTTGCCACAGATTCTCAATTGAATTCAGGTCTGGACTTTGACGGAGCCATTCTAATGCCCTGTACACACGGTCGGATTTTCCAATGGAAAAAGTGCGATCGGATTTTGTTGTCGGAAATTCCGATCGTGTGTGGGCTCCATCTGTCTTTTTCCGTCGGAATTTACGAAACACAAAGTTTGAGAGCAGGATATAAAATTTTCCGACAACAAAATCCGATCGTTTAAATTCCGATCGTGTGTACACAAATCCGACGCACAAAGTGCCACGCATGCTCGGAATAAATTATGAGACAAAAGCTATTGGCTACTGCCCCGTTTATAGTCCTGACGTACGTGTTTTACGTCACCGCGTTCAGAACGATCGGATTTTCGGACAACTTTGTATGACCGTGTGTATGCAAGACAAGTTTGGCCCAAAATCCATTGGAAAAAATCCGATGGATTTTGTTGTCGGAATGTCCAATCAATGTCTGACCGTGTGTACAGGGCATAACACATGAATATTCTTTGATCTAAACCATTCTATTGTAGCTCTGGCTGTATGTTTAGGGTCGTTGTCCTGCTGGAAGGTGAACCTCCGCCCCAGTCTCAAGTCTTTTACAGACTCTAACAGGTTTTCTTCTAAGATTGCCCTGTATTTGGCTCCATCCATCTTCCCATCAACTCTGACCAGCTTCCCTGTCCCTGCTGAAGAAAAGCATCCCCACAACATGATGCTGCCACCACCATGTTTCACGGTGGGGATGGTGTGTTCAGGGTGATGTGCATTGTTAGTTTTCCGACACACATAGTGTTTTGCTACCAGAGCACCTTCTTCCACATGTTTGCTGTGTCCTCCACATGGCTTCTTGCAAACTGCAAACAGGATTTCTAATGGCTTTCTTTCAACAATGTCTTTCTTCTTGCCACTCTTCTATAAAGGTCAGATTTGTGGAGAGCACGACTAATAGTTGTCCTGTGGACAGATTCTCCCACCTGAGCTGTGGATCTCTGCAGCTCCTCCAGAGTTACTATGGGCCTCTTGGCTGCTTCTCTGATGAATGCTCTCCTTGCCCTGCCTGTCAGTTTAGGTGGACGGCCATGTCTTGGTAGGTTTGCAGTTGTGCCATACTCTTTCCATTTTTGGATGATGGATTGAACAGTGCTCTGTGAGATGTTCAAAGCTTGGGATAATTTTTTAAAACCTAACTCTGCTTTAACCCCTTCCCGCCGACCGTACGCAGATATGTGTACTCGGCTTTCCGGGGTTATACCGGGATGATGCCCGCAGCTGCAGGCATCATTCCGGTACCGTTGTTTACAGCGGGCGATCGGCTACCCGAGTATAACAACCGATGCGGCTAAAAGCCGCTCGGTTGTTATACCGGAGGAGCGGGAGGGGACATCCCCCCTCCCGCCGCCTCCCGCCGCTGTTACCGGGGCTCCCGTGCGATCAGGAGGCCCGGTGTCCAATCGGGTACCTTCGGCGGCTGGGGGCGGGATAGAACGAAGCTGTGGGCGGCTTCGTTACAGCCTTCTCGTTGTAAACGCGATAGCGACGTCATGACGTCACTTCCCGTTTACTCGGCTGCCAATGGCGCCGAATTAAAAAAAGTACACAGTATTCAGAATCGCCGTTTTCAGCAATCTGAATACTTTGAAGTGTAAAGGAGGAATGGGGGGTCTTTTAGACCCCCCATCCCTCCATAAAGAGTACCTGTCACCACCTATTACTGTCACAAGGGATGTTTACATTCCTTGTGACAGCAATAAAAGTTATAAAAAAAAAAAAAATTTTTTTAAAACACAATTTATAAAGTAAAAAAATAAATAAAATAAATAAAAAAAAAAAAATTTTTTTTAAAGTGCCCCTGTCCCCGCGAGCTCGCGCAGCGAAGAAAACGCATACGGAAGTGGCGCCCGCGTATGTAAACGGTGTTCAAATCACACATGTGGGGTATCGCCGCGATCGTCAGAGCAAGAGCAATAATTCTAGCCCTGGACCTCCTCTGTAACTTAAACCTGGTAACCGTAAAAATTTTTTTAAAGCATCGCCTATGGAAATTCATAGGTACCGTAGTTTGTCGCCATTCCACGAGTGCGTGCAATTATAAAGGGTGACATGTTTGGTATCTATTTACTCGGAGTAACATCATCTTTCACATTATACAAAAAAGTTGGGGTAACTTTACTGTTTGGATTTTTTAAAATTCATGAAAGTGTCCCTTTTCCAAAAATTTGCGTTTAAAACACCGCTGCACAAATACCGTGTGATAAAAAATATTGCAACAATCGCCATTTTATTCTCTAGATTCTCTGCTAAAAATATATATATATATATAATGTTTGGGAACTCTAAGTAATTTTCTAGCAAAAAATACGGATTTTAACTTGTAAACACCAAATTTCAAAAATAGGCTTGGTCATGAAAGGGTTAAACTTCTCCACAACTTTATCCCTGACCTGTCTGGTGTGTTCCTTGGCCTTCGTGATGCTGTTTATTCACTAAGGTTCTCTAGATACCTCTGAGGGCTTCACAGAACAGCTGTATTTATACTGAGATTAAATTACACACAGGTGGACTCTATTTACTAATTAGGTGACTTTTGAAGGCAATTGGTTCCACTAGATTTTAGTTAGGGGTATCAGAGTAAAGGGGGCTGAACACAAATGCACGCCACACTTTTCAAATATTAGTAAAATTTTTGAAAACCATTTATCACTTTCTTTCCACTACACAATTATGTGCCACTTTGTGTTGGTCTATCACATAAAATCCCAATAAAATACATTTACGTTTTTGGTTGTAACATGACAAAATGTGGAAAATTTCAAGGGGTGTGAATACTTTTTCAAGGCACTGTAGGTTAACAGGTTATGTCGGCTTGTTCAGGTGAAGTAACAGATACTAATCAACCAGATATAACTTTTCTCAATGGAGGAGGCTTTTTCACAGCAGCTTAGCCCCAAGCTATTAACCATTTTTTCTCTCGCATTCAAATATTCTTCATACAGAATCAGGAAAATAGTGCATTATGACCACTAGAGGGAGCTGACAATCACAGTTAATCAGTATTTTTTTCCATCCAAAGGCCATAATGTGGTATTTCCCTGATTCACACTATGAAGAACATTCAACCTGGAGAGAAAAATGCCTAATAACATTTGATTTTGTCCCCATTCACACATAACAAATGTACATTCAGTTTCACAGGATGAATAGCTCTGCAAATTTGTTATAGATACCCCCTTTAGTTTGCTAAAGCACTGTATATCATAACCAATCATCATGTTTTTTTTTTCAAGCAAAATATTTTTCACATTTTTTTTTTAGCCTTTTCTGCATTTCACATGCTGCTGATCTCTTCCAGCCTCTTTTAGGCACTTCCTGTCTACATGCTCTCACTCCAGCATTGACTGTACAAGATTTTCCCGGCTTCCTGATAGTGACAACACTGGACTATGCTTGTGCAATATGTGTTGGCGCGGCTGCTTGTAGTCTCCATCAGGGTCACATGTCATTGGGTGACAATGCAGGAGCATAGTTGGGAGACAATTGTCACATTGTAGCAGGAAGTCCCTGAACAAGGACCTTCTTGGTAGGATAACCAGGTATAAATGTAATCAAAGCTGCATTTTGAAAAAAAAAAATTAAAACAATTTTTCAATTTGCAATAACTTGCTAAAGCTTTTTAGGAGGGTTAAATGATTGATGATATTTTACATAGGGAAAGGTATGGCATATGGATCAGCTAGAAACTTCAAGCAAACCTAGAATCTAAATTAGACATGTGTATGGACAAAAAATTTGTTCGTTTTCGTTTCATTCATTTTTTTGCTTTTTTCGGAAATTTGAAAATTTGGAATTCGAAAATTCGGAAAAACAAAAATTCGGATTTTCAAATTTCCGAATTTTCCAATTTTCAATTTTCGGATTTCCCAATTTCGAATTTTCAGATTTCCGAATTTTTGAATTTCCACATTTTTGAATTTCCGAATTTCTGAATTTCCCAATTTTCAAATTTTCGAATTTCCGAATATTCAAATATTCAAATTTCTGAATTTTCGTATTCCGAATTTTTGGATTTTCGGAAATTCAAAAATTCTAAAATCCGAAAATTCGAAAATCTGAAAAAAAGAAAGAAAATCTGTAAAATTCGAAATAATAACTAACTATTAAATTATAGGTATTGGAATTTCCTTTCAAACTTGGCTGTTAGTGAACGTAACGAATACAAATTTATCCGAAGTTACGAATTTTCCGGAAAAACGAATGCCGCATCTAAACAAATGGAATGGAATAAATTAATAATAAATAATAATAATAAAAGGTTTTATTTTCATTATTGTTATTTATTATTATTAGATCGTTATGTTCCATTCGTTTAGATACAGCATTCTTATTTCAGATAATTCGTACTCATTACGTTCACTAACAGCCAAATTTGAAATGAAATTCCAATATCTATTATTAGTTAGTTATTATTTCCGATTTTCGGGTTTTTGAATCTTTAGATTTTCATTCTTATTCTTGGACTTTCAAATTTCCAAATTTTTGAATTTTTAAATTTATGATATTTCAAATATTTAGAATTTTCGTAAATTCGTAAATTTGAAAATTCATAAATTCGTAAATTCGAAATTTCAGAAATTCATGATTTCGGAAATTCAAAATTCGGAAATTTGGAAATTCATAATTTCGGGAATTCAGAAATTTGGACATTTCGGAAATGAAAAAATTCAGAAATTTCCGAATTAATGAATTTGTCAAAAATTGTTAAAAAACGAATTCAGAACTAAACGAATTGCAATTGTCTAATCAAAATTCAGTTTTACTATAGGCCTAGTTCATACGGGCGTACTTAAATGTATACCTCTGCCAAGGGCCAGGTTTGCACTCATGGGATACACAGGTGATCTGTGCATTCCCATGCAGGCAGTCCAACTCATGTGAATAGGGATACAGCAAATGCACGAACACAGCCACTGGTCCCAAATTCACAGTTGTGTGGGTGCTTGCCCTAAATGCAGACAGTGTGTTTTTGGGGACACACACCCGTGCACACCCGCCCCCCGCATAGCTGCCAAATTGGGAGCAGCAGCCATGTCCTTGCAGCCACTGCGTGGAGAAAAGTCATCAGCACACCAAGGATTCCTCAGAAGGATCCAAAGCCTTATTCACATGGTCACACGGTCATACCTACCAACATTTTGAGATGGGAATGAGGGACACCTATTAGCAAACGTATCTAGGCATAGGACACGCCCCCTGCCACACCCTCTTAAAGGAGAATTAACCAAAACAAAAAGGTTAAATAAATCCACAAGGGCTTTTTTTTACCACTACTATTCCTTTATATTGGCTTTTAAAATTTACAAATGCAGCAATTTAGAAATTGGATGAAAGGTTTAGCACTTGGGAAAAGTGCATTTTATATACATCTATATAGATCAGACCAAAATGAGGGACAAATGAGGAGGAAAGAGGGACAGAGGGACATTGCTCCAAATCAGGGACAGTCCCTCGAAATCAGGGACAGTTGGCAGCTAGGCACGGTACACATACGGGCAATGTTTCGGAGCCACGCAGGGCCCCTTCATTAGGCAAGTGACAGTGACTGTTGGACCCTTCTGAGGAATCCTTTGTGTTGAGGTTTCCAGCCGGTGGTCATTACAGCACTCAGCACAATTACAGCCATTTCTATGAAAGTGTGCGTGGGGAATATTGCGTTTGGACTTGCAGCCACTGCGTCCCGATTGACATGAATGGGACTGCCTACATGGGGATGCATAGGACACCTGTGCATCACATACAGGCAAACACAGCCCTTCACATGGGTATACAATTAAGTACACCTGTGTGAACAAAGCCCAAAGGGTAAAAATTGAAATTAAGCTTGTATTCAAGGTATGCATCTAGATTCACTAAAACTGGAGCACTCAGAATCTGGTGCAGCTGTGCATGGTGGCCAATCAACTTCTAACTTCAGCTTGTTCAATTCAGCTTTGACAATAAAACCTGGAAGCTGATTGGTTTCTATGCAGAGCTGCACCAGATTTTGCACTCTCCAGTTTTAGTAACCCCCCCCCAATACTTCATCTACAATGACTGAAGTGCACTTTTAATGGTATGTTGCTGTCATAGACTACAATTATATTTGGTGGTTGAAATACCAGATTTAATCATCAGATGGCGCTGCAGGTAAAACCTGTAATCACAGCTCCTGGTCTTAAAGTATAACTAAAGGCAACTTTTTTTCTTTTGTTTTGGATAGAGGGGAGAGGGATTAGAACACCTGCCAGTTTTTACTACTGTCTGTTCCCCCCGTTAAGGAATTTCACGCTCTCTATTTGGTCTGTTAACCATTATTATTGAAAATGAAAGTAAGAAAAAGCAAAAGTTCCAAATTTTGGGTTGTCCCCAGAAAAGTAATGAAGAAGGAATCTTCCAATGGGGACACTAGTTCTGGTGAGCTGGGGGGTCCCCAAGGAATTCCCTTACTTTTCAGGGATTCCCTCTCACTTCCTATGGGACAGGAAGTGAAGGGAAATCTCCACTATTGGACACAGATGGAGGAAAAAGAAAGTCTTGACAGGGGTTATAACCTTCCTTTACTCTATCCAAAATGACAAAAAAAAGTTTTGCCTATAGTTCAACTTTAAAACTGCTTTGGGAAGGGGAGCAATCCAAGTTACAATAGTCAGGGGTCACAAATGAATAGAGAACATCATTTAAAGTGGATGTAAACCCAATGTCATCTTTTCTAAACTCCTGCCATAGGGGTTATCTATAAGGATATACATGTCTCCTGCATGTATCTTTACCTGTCAAATGTCTCCCCTCTGTCTATGAGACCCGAAAAACTGCAGATTCTGTGGGTGGGTCTGTTGTCTGGAGCTTGGTGGGTGGAGTCGTGATGTCAGTAGACTCCCCGCCCACCTCTACACTCCCCTTGTCAATATGCATTTTCTCCTGTTTATTTCTAACACTGAACTTCTGCTATGATCTCTAACATCCAATGAAAAGACAGGAAAGTAACCACATGACTTCAGCATGCCAAATCATGCTGAGATGTGGAACAGCCAATCCTTGCAGAGCTGCTGAAGAAAGGAGTGGGGGAGGGAATTAAAAAATAATGCATGTCTTAGGCTAGTGCACGAGATATGTAAATCACCTGTCACTCACAGCAAGGGGGAGGATTTGACAAAGTTTTTCTCAGTTTGTCAAGATTTTTCTCACTGAACAATAAAAGAGGATTGCTCAGAGATGAATTAACTCTTTGTGGCAAGACTGGGCTCAAATGATAGGAAATCTTATACTCTACAGTATGATATCAAAAAAAAAAAAAAAAAATTGGGGTTTACATCCACTTTAAGAGTAGTGGACCTAATTTATGAAAACGGAGGAAACAATGGACTTCAGTAATCTATTGAGTGAGGACTCCCCAAGAAATGGAGTTGACTTCTGATGTAACTAATTGCCTGATAAAAACTTTCACATCTATTGTTTTCTTAGCCGGCAGATAGAATTGATATGCAGATCATCATCTTCTCATCTAGAACACTTTTATTATTTTTCATAAATCACCATGGATTCAATTTGCTCTTCGTGAGAAGATTTTAGAAGACGTTGTTTGGTGCCTTAGGAGTTTTCAAGCATTGACCTCATTTGACCTCACTCAAGTGCAACCGGGAAAAAAAAGAAAGAGAATTTGAAACACTTACGGATTATTTCCTAATGATATTAAACAAGCATTTGGTTGAATAGCTTTAGTACAGCTAAATATACAATAATATAAAATGATTTTCTTCCTTGGCATATTCATTGCCATCTGTCCTTGTTCTGCACTTTGGGTTAGGGC
Source organism: Aquarana catesbeiana (assembly GCF_042186555.1). NCBI lineage: Eukaryota > Metazoa > Chordata > Amphibia > Anura > Ranidae > Aquarana > Aquarana catesbeiana. Next base: position 317,008,410 of record NC_133330.1, read on the forward strand.
CAAGGTGCCGTCTGTTACTTTGTATGAAGCTCAGAAGACACATGGGAACTTTTTGGATTGCAAATGCTCCAGTTTGTAAATAAGTCATATATATATAACCAAATATAACACAAAGGAAGCGCGGTTGGCTACTTCAAAGGGGTACAGAGTAAAGAGTTAAACCCTTTCAATGTACTCGCATACGGGGCCTCTTTAGTGTCTGGCAGTCTGTTTGTTCACAGCTGGGTGCAGACTTCATACCGTTCTCCGTTCTCCCATGGAACTTAGTGAGCTGAGGCTCTGATGTCAGCCAGACAGTATCGGTGGCAGTGGCTAGTCTAACAACCCCTCTATTACTATACAGTTGATTTGAAGGACTTTGAACAACCTTTAGTTGTCATGTATAAGTTAATGAGCTGAGGACTAGTTGCAGTCTAGCTGCAATATTAACCAGAGAGCCTACTTTATAAAGTCTTATGAGTACCGCATTTATCAGCCTATAACACGCACCCCAATATAAGAGGGAAGTTTTAGGGAAAAAAAACTTTTTTTTAAATAAACCACTTTGAAGCAAAATAATGGTCAGTGAGCATCAATGCAGCCTGATTAGTGCCCATCTGCAGCCTCAATGCAGCCTAATCTGTGCCCATCTGCAGCTTCAGTGCAGCCTGATCTGCACCCATCTGCAGCCTGATCTGTGCTCATCTGCAGCGTGATCTGTGCCCATCTGCAGCCTGATTTGCGCCCATCTGCAGCCTGATCTGTGCCCATCTGCAGCCTGATCTGTGCCCATCTGCAGCCTGATCTGTGCCCATCTGCAGCCTGATCTGTGCTCATCTCCCCCATCAATGCAGCTCACCATCTCTCATAGGAAATCGCCGAGCCGTCATCTCCTGTTTACTCGGCTCTCAGTCAGCAGTCACATACACACAGTCCCGCCTCCGCCATCAACATTGGACCAGCTCCTGTGATAGACAGAACACTGGTCCAACGCCGGTGGCGGAGGCGGGACTCTGTGTGTGTGTGACGTGAGAGCCAAGTTAGAGCAGAGTAAGAGCCGAGTGGAGAGGAGATGAAGGCTCGGTGAATTCCGGAGGCACTCTTCCCCCCCTCCGAGGTACGCTGTCGGCGTATAACACGCACCCGTGATTTCCCCACTATTTTCAGGGAAAAAAGTGCGTGTTATATGCCGATAAATACGATATTTATGACAGTGCCTACCCTACCAACCCCTCTATAACAACACAGATGATTCAAAGGACTTTGGACAATCTTTAGTTGTCATGTATAAATTAATCAGCTGAGGACTAGTCAAAATCTGGCTACTAGTTAAAGTCTGCCAGCAATATTAACCAGAAAACCTACTTTAAAACGGAGTTCCGCCAAGGAAAAAAAATTAAAGTCAGCAGCTACAAAAAGTGTAGCTGCTGACTTTTAATAATCAGACACTCGCCTGCCCCACGGTCCGGCGATGCAGGAGTACGAAGCCCCGCTCCTCTCCCCCTCCTCTCCACGGTGCCGGCATTCTTACTGTGGGCGCCTGGCTGTGGCTTCACAGCTGGGCACACACTGCGCATGCGCGAGCTGCGCTGCGCGCCGTGAATGGCCGGGCAAACTTCTGGGACCTGTGACGTGTCCCAGAATATTGCAGGGAGGGAGGGGGGAGAGGTGAGTTTTCTTCCGGTGCTGCAGAGCCCCGGGAGGAAGTGGGAGCTGGATGCCTCTAAAAAGAGGGTATCTGCTCCTCTCCCGAAAAAAATGACATGCCAAATGTGGCATCTCAGGGGCTCACCATCACTTAAAGCGGAAGTTCCATTTTTGGGTGAAACTCCGCTTTAATACGTTTTTTTGAGTATCTGTGGCAGTGCCTATCCTAACAACCCCTCTATAACAACACAATTGACTTAAAGGATTTTTGACAACCTTTAATTGTCATGTATAAGTTAATGAGCTGAGGGCTAGTTGAAGTCTGGCTGCAATATTAACCAGATTACCTTCTTTATTAGGCTTTCTGAGTATCTATGACAGTGCCTATCCTAACAACCTCGTATAATAACAAAGTTAAAAAGATTTTGTACATTTAGTTGTCATAGTTAAGTTAATGAGCTGAGGGCTAGTCAAAGTCTGGCTGAAATATCAACCAGGCAACTTACTTTATTACGTTTTATGAGTATCCTAACAAATCCTCTGTAAGCCTGGATTCACACCTATGCATTTTTAGTGCTTTTTGCATTTTGCAGATTTGCACTACAGGGCGTGTTCCATAGGAAACCATGGGAAATGGACTGTAGTGCAAAATGCAAAAAGCAATAAAAATGCATAGGTGTGAATCCAGCCTAACACCATTGTCCATTTGAAGGACTGCACACAACTTTTCATTGTCTCATTTAAGTTATTGAGCTGAAAGATAGGTGAAGTCTGCCTTCAATATTAACAAATGACCTGCTTTATTAAGTTTTATGAGTATGTATGGGAGTGTCTACCCTAACAAACCTTCTGTAATAACCTGGTTGATTTGAAGAACTGCACACAACCTTTAGTTATCTCATATAGGTTAATGAGCTGAGAGATAGGTGAAGTCTGACTGCAATAGCCAACAGAAGACCCGACTCATTAAGTTTTATAAATTTCGATAGCAGTGCCTACCTTAACAACCCCTCTAGAACAACACGATTTAAAGGACTCCAGACAACCTTTATTTGTCTTGTATAAAGTGATGAGCTGAGGCCTAGGGAAATGTGGCTGCAATACCAACCAGAGAGCCTATCTATGGCAATGCCTACCTTAACCACCTCTCTGTAACAGAGATGGGAAGGCATTTTCATGATACAAGGCACTTCAAACAGCCCTATCTTCACAAATGAGGCTAACGGTGGCTAAAAGGGTCAGTCCACCCAAAAAAAAGATATTTAATTTTTTTTATATATATATTTTAATTTTTTTTTTAGATGCTGAAATATTTAACCGGCCCTGAAAGTTTCTTCAATGTCCCGGAGACTCTGTTGGTGAGATCTCTGCACTGATTTCCTGGGTCTGCACATGTGCTGTGCCCATTATGAGCTCCCTCCATTCCTGTTGGAATTCTACTTATTCTATTTGATGCAGAACGTAACAGGAGGAGCCGGGACACACAAAGGAGGGCGGGAACACCCCAAACTCCCAGGTTGACAGTTAAAAATTATGGCATGGAGATCTCATTACAATAAGATATATAAAAGGCCAGAGGATGACAAGGGGTGGGCAGAAGGGGGCGGCTGCCCTGGGCTCAGCGTGTATTGTAGGGATGGGGTGTGGCAAGTTCCTTTGACTTTAAGGCTGACAGTAGGAGACGGTGGAGTCGCTACTTCTGCCAGCCCAGCGCTGGAAGCGGCAAGGGAGGAGGAGAGAGGCGGGAGGAGGTGCGGGCTGTGCTCTCTCCCCACCTCCACCTCATAAGCTCGCACATAATGAAGGGAGGGGGCGCGCAATGTGGCATCCTTGCCCGGGGCACTGGATGATCTTGTCCTGGCATTGCCTCCAATACCCCCCATTAACTCGAATATCACTTTTGGGTGGGCTGACTCTTTAAAGTTGTATTGAACTCAAAAGCAATTATTTATTTTTGCAAAATAAAAATTTATTTTGGACTGCAGTCAATGAAGCCCCATGTAAGAAGATGGCGGCGCTCCAAAAATGAATGGTATTCTGCAGGGCTTATGGTTGCTGTATATTGTGAACATTACTGTATATCCCAATAGGGGGCATCACCCTTATTGACACATAGGTGCAAATATGCTACTGTCTCTTTTTGGGGTTTTAATTGATTTTATGCTTTTAAATGTGCATTAATAAAAAAAAATAGATTTTTTTATTAATATGAGTGTTGTGTGCCCAAAAATTCAATTTGCTCAGGTCCAAAATTATTATTTTTTTATTCCATACCATTAGGATGTGGCACTTGTACGTTTTATATAAACGAGAATCCATAGTACCACCCAGTGATCTCTCATTGTTTACTCATTTTTGTGATTTATTATATTGCATTTTGCAAATTCTGAGATGTGATTTCTGCATTAGGTTTCTTTTTTTAGGCTTTTTTCTTTTATTTTCACCTGGTGATCCAGCCAGTAAGTCTGTTGATTTTTAACAGAACAAGCTCTCCTGCAAATATAGTGTTTACAATAAACCATTTACCACTGACAGGGGTGTTTACAATGATCAGCTTTTTTTTTTATTCATGTAAAACCTTTATCCCCCCCAAAAAAATTAAAAAAGCTGGTGTAACTGCTCAAAAAGTGTTAGCTGGAGTTTGGCTTCAATTTGCTAGTGTATCTAAATCTGCTAGTACATTTAACACTCCCTTCCCCCAGACTGACAATGGGGCTGTCCAAAGGTGCCCCCTGTGCTCCTTCATCCAGAGTGGGGGCACTCTAATACAGGAAGTGTATTACTGGCCAGATCACCAGGTGAAAACAGAGGGGAAAAAGCATAAATCTAATGATGGGTAAGCTGCAATATTTTACATTTTGGGTTTAATAACGCTTTAAAAATTTGCACTTTCAAAGCCAAATGATTTTGGTAACACAATGTCAGTGTGATTTGTTTATTTTTTTTCATTTGCTCTATGTGTGTTGAAAAGGAAGTATAAAAAAAGTAAAAAAAGCAAATAACCTGTATTAGCTACAACATCCAATGTATGTTTGATAGAAGATTATTATAGTCTATTATCGTAATTAAATTATTAAAGAAAATGTTCTACTTTTCACGTTGACTTTTGTGTTATTTTTACTGTGATGCTCCAAATAATAAAACTATGTTTAATAAATCCAAAGTGAGGGTTTGCATTATTTGGGGAAAATTTCCTGTATGGGGAAATTTCATTTTGGGGGGGGAAATTTCAGATACACGATGGAAGCTGAATTGTTGCTAAAAACCAGTAGCAAAATTACAGAAAAAAATTTAAAAGTATCTAAAAGCAAAACTTTTTATTTTTGGATAGAGCATTGTTTCTCAACCTTTTTTTCTTTCAGCCCCCCGTTCACACCTATGCGAATTAGATGCGGCTTACAACGCATCCAATTCGCAGGACATTTTAAACTAGGTTCATTTGAATGAGGCTGGTTCACATATGTGCGTTGCATTCGCACTGCGCATTGCACAAAAAACGTGTGCGTTTTCTGGTCATTGCGGTGCGAATTACAAGGCCATTATCTTCTATGGGCATGCTTCAAGTGGTGATCAAGTCAATGGGGGTTATTTACGAAAGGCAAATGCACTTTGCACTACAAGTGCAAACTACAAGTGCAAAGAGCACTTGAAATTGCACTGAAAGTGCACTTGGAAGTGCAGTCGCTGTAGATCTGAGGGGGACATGTAAGGAAAAAAAAACAGCATTTTAGCTTGCACATGATTGGGAGATAGAATGAGCAGAGCTTCCCCTCAGATTTACAGCAACTGCACTTCCAAGTGCACTTTGCACTTGTAGTTTGCACTTGTAGTGCAAAGTGGATTTGCCTTTCGTAAATAACCCCCACTGAGTACCATTACTACCAGCCCCTCTGTTATAACAAGGTATAATACAAAGTGGAGGTTATTTACTAAAGGAAAATCCACTTTGCACTGAAAGTGCACCTGGGAGTTCAGTCGCTGTAGATCCGAGGGGGATATGCAAGGAAAATAAAAGAACAGCATTTTAGCTTGCACATGATTGGATGATAAAATCAGCAGAGCTTCCCCTCATTTCAGATCTTCCCCTTAGATTTAGAGCGACTGCACTTCCAAGTGCACTTGCAGTGCAAAGTGGATTTGCCTTTAGTAAATAACCCCCAGTGTCAATATTTTTGAAAATGATGACGCAAAATACCTTTTTCAGAGCGCCACTGTGCGGGCACGTGACCTCCCGCCACTCTCCTCCCCCAATCCAAGGACTACAGTGGGAGGGGCTGAGATTCCCCTCTGGCATCAGCCGGGAGGTCACGCTGTCAGCTTGGCCCCTCTCGCTGAAGTCCTTCGTTAGGGGAAAGAGACTGGCGGGATGTCACATGACCGCACAGCGGCGATTTGAAAAAAAAGGTGTTTACCAGGATAATAAAAAAAAACAAAACCATTAAGACTGTTGGTTACACCTTGTTATAACAGAGGGGCTGACAGTAATGGTACTCACTGACTTTACTGCCACAAGAAATAGAGGGAGGGGAGGGGCAGGTTTGAAGAGAGGAGAGACTCTAACACAGAGGGATGACAGAGGCACATAAACTGAATCGTGGATCAGCAGCCATGATTACCATGGTCAGTTCACATAGGGGACACAAGAACATGCAGGATCAACCAGGTATTTTACAGCATAGAAAGGGACAAATAACAATGCACAAGCACTATGCTGCTTAACCGCTTGCCAACCGCTCCACGCACATATACTGCAGCAGGGCAGCCGTTCTGTGCCAGATGACGTACCTAGTACGTCATCTGACACTTACAGGTCTGGTGCGCACGTGCCACTGGCAACCCGCTCCCGCTGTGATTGGACACAACGGGAGCCAATCAGCGGGTCCAGCGGACGCAATGTCTGCAGGACCCACCAACTGTTTGGGAGACCGGCAGAACGGCGATCTGCCTATGTAAACAAGGCAGGCAGCCGTTCTGTGAGAGGTGAATGTACCGATCTCCTGTGGTTCTGCTAAGCAGGAACACAGATCTTTACTTTCCCCCAGTCAAAGCACCATCCCCACAGTTGATGAGCACTCCCTAGGAACACATTTAACTCCTGATGTTAACCCTTTCCCCGTCAGTGTCATTAGTACAGTGACAGCGCATATTTTTTTTAGCACTAATCACTGTATTAGTGTCACTGGTCCCCAAAAAAGCATCAAAAGTGCCATTTAGGTGCCCAATTTGTCACAATATCGCAGTCCCGCTATGAGTCGCTCATCGCCGCCATTACTAGTAAAAAAATAAATAAAAATTCCATAAATATATCCCATAGTTTGTATACGCTATAACTTTTGTGCAAACCAATCAATATACAGTTATTGGGATTTTTTTGTTAACCAAAAATATGTAGAAGAATACATTTTGGCCTAAATTTATGCAGAAATTCAATTAAAAAATTTTTTTTTTGGATGTGTTGTATAACAGAAAGTAAAAAATATTGTCGCTCTTTTTTTGTTTATAGCGCAAAAAATTAAAACCGCAGAAGTGATCAAATATCACCAAAAAAAAGCTCTATTTGTGGGAAAAACAACAATTTTATTTGGGTACAGCGTCACACAACCGTGCAATTATCAGTTAAAGTAATGCAGTGCCGTATCGCAAAAAATGGCCTGGTCATGAAGGGGGGGGGGGTAAACCCTCCGGGGCTGAACTGGTTAACATGCTTTAAAGAAACAGGATCTTTTTTTTTTTTTTAGGGTTACAACCTTTTTTCAGTCAAGGCACCCTTTAAAATTCTGCACAAATCGCGAGGCACCCAATTCTAAAATGTAAACAACTAAACTAATAGTTTTACATAATGCAGTAACATCCACACACGTAGAGTGGAAGTATAATATCCCCGCGCCACTAAATAGATAAAAACTACACTGTTGCAAGCACTGAAAGGTTGAACCGAAAACCCCAAAGTAGAAAGTAAAAATAGATAGTGCTGCGCTGTATGATCTACACGTAAATATCCATAATGAGGTGAACTAAATTCATACACAGTAAAGTGACAATGTGCTATATATTAAACAACCAGAACTGTGCTGGTAACAAATAAAGTGGCAATGTGCATATGTGCAAGTGATAAATAAACTAGAGTATCACGTTCCTCAGAGCGATGCTCTAATGAGAAAAAAACCTAGAAATGTCCTTATCTTCTAAGTGATAAATAAATAACATGGAATAACATAAAATATCTACAAAATGTCTACAAAGAGAGGAAGTCGAGAGGATGGGGATTATTGCGGTGCCAGAACGATTCAACCAGAGAGTGTTATAAAAATATATATAAATTTTATTACAAAGTATCAAAATCACAAAAATTACACATGAACAAATAATCAAAATAGATATAAAAAAAGGATGAAGGAGCTGATTTGGGTTCAACGTGGGCCAGAGTGGTACGGGCCCATGTATTTGATTAGGTGAGGTCTTCCCTACATGTTCCGCCAAGGTATTGGCTTCCTCAGGGGTACAAGAAGTGAGCATTATATTAAAGAAATAGCTCTGTAGAAGAAAACAGAATAAGTGAAAACAAAAACATAACCTAACCATAATGATATGAAAATATGAAAAGAAAGGAGACATGCTGCATGACATGGGAATGGGAACTGACATTAGCAATTCAACCCACCCACGGTAGGAAAAAACAGCCACTCTCCATTGGCCCGAAGGGTCCCAATACCTACCCCAACACATCCGCCGACAGACTCGGCGCAGGGCCCGCCCCGAGGGTGGCAGCCAAGACACCACCGTAGTGTGGCTGCAGGGGGCAAAAGGCAACCAATAAAACTAATAAAACTAAAATAGAAAAAAGGAATGTTAAATGGAGACATTTAGCTCATAGGAGCCATGAAATATCGCATTTGCAGGGGCCAACATGGCCTCAATACCTACCCAATATATAGAGAACTATCTGGCGTTTTAAATATGGTGGTGTGTGTCCGTCTTTGGAAGCCAACAACACTCTGCCGGACATGGCCAGTTCAGCGTGACCTCAGTGGGTGGGTGTTGAGGGTATAAAGGGAAGAAGAGGAGGGGATGCTCGATGGTGTAGTATGTTTTAAAAAGTAGATTTATTAAAGTTAAAAGGACTAGAATACTCACATTTTTTTACATGCACAATTCAAAACAAATACGAGCAGCCAGCTCGCCGACATCACTTCCGATGCCTGTATGTCCCAGGCATCAGTGCCACCTAGCAGTGCTGCCTATCAGTGTCACCTACCAGTGGCCAATCAGTGCCCATCACTGCCACCCATCAGTGCCCATCACTGCCACCCATCAGTGCCCATCACTGCCAGCTATCAGTGCCACCTATTAGTGCCCTTCAGTACCACCTATCAATGCCCTTCAGTGCCACCAATCAGTGCCACCTCTCAGTGCCCACCAATGCCACCTAACAGTGCCCACCAGTGCCACCTCATCAGTGCCCACCAGTGCCGCCTATTAGTGCCCATCAGTGTCGCCTTATCAGTGCCCATCAGTGTCGCCTTATCAGTGCCCATCAATGCAGCCTATCAGTGCCCATCAGTGTAGCCTCATCAGCGTACATCAATGAAGGAGAAAAATTACCTGTTTGCAAAATTTATTAACAAAATATAAAACAGTTTTGTATTGTTTTTAAAAAAATTTGATCTTTTAAAATTTTTTTAACAAAAAATACAAAACCCAGAGGTGATCAAATACCACCAAAAGAAAGCTCTATTTGTGGGAAGAAATGATAAAAAATTCATTTGGGTACAGTGTTGTATGACCACGCAATTGTCATTCAAAGAGTGACAGCGCTAAAAGCTGAAAATTGGTCTGGGCAGGAGGGAGTTTTAGGTGCCCCGTAAGCAAGTGGTTAATAAATCTACTTTTTTTAAGGTACTACACCATCGAGCATCCCCTCCTCTTCTTTCCTTTATACCCTCAACACCCACCCACTGAGGTCACGCTGAACTGGCCAAGTCCGGCAGAGTGTTGTTGGCTTCCAAAGACGGACACACACCACCATATTTAAAACGCCAGATCCGGAGGTTGGTGGACACCTGGATGCATAGGGAACATATCCGTTACCCTGAAAGATACCCTTACATGCTGTTACCTTACAGCCGGAAGGTAAGAGGACACCCATACACCACGTATTGCACTGAAGATAAGAAGTCACTCTCTGCACTTTCTATAGACTCTTGGCACAGAAGAAGGAATTTCACGAATTTTGCACATTTTCTTATTATTCACAACAAAGAAGAAAAGGACATTTTATAGATATTTTATGTTATTCCATTTTATTTTTTTATCACTAAGAAGTGAAGAACATTTCTAGGTTTTTTTCTCATTAGAGCATCGCTCTGAGGAACGTGATACTCTAGTTTATTTATCACTTGCACATATGCACATTGCCACCTTATTTGTTACCAGCACAGTTCTGGTTGTTTAATATATAGCACATTGTCACTTTACTGTGTATGAATTTAGTTCACCTCATTATGGATATTTATGTGTAGATCATACAGCGCAGCACTATCTATTTTTACTATCCTCACACGTAGGACACCCAACGTTGGAGGTTATTTATTCTTCCAAAGCAAATACACCTCTGCACACCGGTACTGACTAGTATTCCAAGGTTTCCCTTCTCCTCCCAATTCTCTCCCTCACTCAGCCAATATGACCCCAGTGCTGATGGAGAGGGGCAGGGGAGGGGCAAACAAGGATGCTGTACAGGCGCCCAACGTTACCCTTATCAATCGATGATGTAATTGGCTGTTAGGATGACGGTCCCTAGAAGGTTGTAATTGTGTACAATGATAACCTGTGTCTTTGTGTAACTAAAAGCAGGTTTGAGCCACCTGCCGGCTCGTGTACAGTTTTTGGGCAATTTTTAGGCACGTGCCAAGGTATCCCTGAAGAAACCTGAAGGCACCCCAGTTTGAAAAAGGCTGGGGTAGAGTAGTGAAAGGTTAGGGCCTGTGTTTGTTTGCTATCTGTGTCCCCACTGGGGTGATTCACCCTTTCTATTTGTCCTGGAGACCCCTGAACAGAAAAAGAGTCGAAATTTTCCAATGAGAACAGCTGTTTAAGAGAGGGTTTCCCATCATTTTGGAAAGACTTCCTTTGACTTCCTGTTGTATCTACAAGACAGGAAGTGAAAGTGTCAGTAAACCCATGGCTAAATCGCACTATTCCCTTTAGAATAAATACTATTTTTAGCAATTTTGTTCTGGTCACGTGACTTTTATCATTTTTCTCTGCTCTACAAAAGGCAAACTGGAGCATTTACAGGCGGGTGGTAACACTGCACAGAGAAGATAAGCCTGTAGAGCAACCAACACTTTGGCCACCATATAGAAAGCAGAGTGGAAGCAGGGTGCTGGACGCTAGAACGCTCTCTGTGTTCCAGTACCCAGCACTAAGAGAGACAGTACTGTGGGCAGAGTTATCTCTGCCCACAGTACAAGTAAAGTGCCAGCCTGGGGAGAGCGCGGTTTGGGAGCGTGTGATAAGGCAAAGTGGATAGGGGTTAAATTTTCACTGCCATGGCCAGCAATAGAGCAGTGGAAGTGATTGGGGGGGGGGGGTTAACTTTCACTTCACATGACCTGCAATAGTGGGGTTAACTATAACTGCCACTGACCACCAATGCAGGTAGTGTGTGTGGCACTGGGGGCCAAATTTCACTGGCAGTAACCACAAATGTGTGTGTGTGTGTGTGTGTGTGTGTGTGTGTGTGGGGGGGGGTTTAACTTTAATTGCCATGACCACCAATGCAGGGAAGGGTTGGGGAGTTAACTTTCACTATCACTGACCACCAATGCGGGGGGTGGGTAACATTTCACTGCCAGTGACCCCAATGCAGGGGGAATTAACTTTTACTACCACTGTGGGGGCGTATGGGGGGATTAACGCTCACTGCCACTGACCACCAATGGCAATGGCATCAATTGTATTGATCACCTCTGCAGGGGGAGGGATGGGAGTTAAATATCACTGCCAATGACTACCATTGGGGGGGGGGGTTAATAGTACACCAGTGTTGGGGGGCTATTATTGTGTTTACTGACACCAATGTTGAGGGTTATTATTGTGTCCACTGACACCGATATTGGGGCTTAGTATTGCATTCACTGACATCAACGTTGGGGGATAATATTGGGTCCACTGACACCAATATAGGGGGTTATTATTACGTTCACTGACATCAATGTTGGATGTTTTTGTTATGTTCACTGGCACAAATGTTAGGGGATAATATTGTGTCCATTGAGACATTGTATTGCATTGTGTGCATTGCATTACCCTTCAAAAAGTACAGCATAAATTACATTTTTGGGCTTTAAGGTGCAAAATTGTGGCGCTATTGTGCAGCCCTATGGAAGTTTTGGGGGTAGCACTTGAGGTCCTCCATAATCTTTAGCTTGACCACCACTGCCCTAAGTGACAACTTCCTTCACTATTGTCTATGGGACCGGATGTGAAATCTCCCCAATAAGACAAAAAGCAAACTTGACAAGATCTAAACTCTTCTCTTCTCTATCCAGAACTATACTTGTCTAAAAAGGCTCCAGAGAACAATGATCCTGTCCACCTTGGAATTCGGTGTGGTCCTGCCCACCCGTGTGTTTCAGCTCCTCCTCTTATATTCTCCATAATAATAAATAAATAAAGATCAACAAGGGAGAGTGGGAACCCTTTATGATGGTCACATAAGACCCCAAATCTCACCAAAAGAGTTCCAGAGAGATAGAAGAAATGTCTGGTTAAAGTCTTCAGCACCTAACAAAAACTGCAATTGCTTTACTTGGACTGACCTCTTGATTCTTCCATTATCATACAGGTATGATATCAAAAGGATAGACTCCATAGTTGTGTACCCCCTGCAGTAGACATAGCACTAAGTGAGGACCTGTCTTGGAGCACCGGGTATTTCTGTTACTGTAAGTTTTGTTATGGCTTCACAAGCCAAACTCCCATGTAGTAAAGAGCTTGGGTTCGGCGTGAACCCAAGGCTGTTGCCATTTCTGGCCTACTCAGCTGCGGTCAGGATATTCCTCACCCCGCAACTACACATACACAAAGAGGCAGGGAAGTTTGTGACATTACTGATCTAATATCCCCATATAGCCACGTTAGGTCAATGACATTGATCTGATATGACAAAGACATACCCAAATGCACAGTTCCGCTCAAGGCTTGCCCCTCCTATACATGGACAATTAGGGTGCCGGCCATTGTAGTCCGTCTCCACCCCCCATCAGAAATATGAACAAATTTATTAGTCACACTTTTCTCTTAGCTCATCTTGCTGTAATTATTAGTTGCCAACAAAGTGACCGCATACAACAATGTCTCCACCAGGAACCAATCTTCGCCGATCCTTCTGAGCAAGCCAGAAGTAGTGAAACATGTCAAGGAAGGTTGGTAGGTTGGTTCCCAAGTGGAGACATTGTTGTATGCTGTCACTTTGTTGACAACTAATAAATATGGCAAGAGAAGCCAAGAGAGGAGGGCAGCTGATAATTTTTTTTCATATTGACCTGATATAGCCATGTGGTCATATTAAGTCAATGATGTTACGAACATCCCTGCACCATTATGGGCATGCAGCTGCGGGGTGAGGAATCCCCTGCCCGCAGCTCATTGGCCTGGTACTGACAGTTGACTTCCAGCTCATCCACACCCAAGATCCTCTTCAAATGCCAAATAAAAAAACAAAATCTGGCTTCAAAGCTACATTGCACTAGTGTCCTCGGTACTAAGTCTAGTGGTGCAGACACTTCTTGCTGGGCCTGAGTCAAATATACTCATTTTGCCCTCTTGTTAAAACAGCTCTGAGTACAGATGGGTAATATTGCAGACGACAAATAAAAGCGAATTTCTATATTTAGGATTTTGTTGTGCCGTATATGAAGAGTATCTGATTAATCTGATTACAGACTCAGCATCTGGCTGTAGGATGTTGTGTGGGAGGACATATTGCAGCGTTCTGTACAAATGTCGAGCACTCGCGTATGTCTTTGGAAACTGCCTCGTCATTCATGGAAGATTATCCCTTGTTTACAAAGATCTCTTCAACAATAACAGAAATAATTGAATTATTAGAACAGAGTGGGAAACAATTACATTGTGTTCATAATACAAGCATCATTAAACCTATCCACGTTGTTTTTAGCAGTGTTGTACCATGATAGCCATTGATTAATGTACAAAGTTTGGAGTTTTGGTGATACCCTTTATTAAACAATTTGGGTTATTAAAGACGCAAGCTTTCAGGATAACTCAGATCCCTTTGCCAGGCTTTATACACTGCCTTTTAAAATTAATTCATAAATAAAACCAACTATCTTTGTGCTTTGTCAGCCAGGTAAATAGTATGAGTGCAGGCAGGTAGAGGCCGTATCCACCAACCTGAAGGTGGCACTGTGCCAGAATTTTCAGGCTGGTATGAAGGCTAATTGGGGTTGATTTATTAAAGGCAAATAAACTCTGAGCAGCAAATTATATCACCTGTGATGTATTTCAGTTATCTTGCAAACCTGGCCTGTTAGTGGGTCCTGAGGGCAGGCGTTGAGAACCACTGTTCTATGGGTTCCAGGCAGCCATCCTGGGGACAAGGGCAATTCTATTGGACACCAAAGTTGCACTAGATTTGGGCAGTCATTTTGACTAATGCCATGTACACGCGACCGGACTTTACGGCATACTTTGCCCGGCGGACTTTTCGACGGACTTTCCTGAATGAACGGACTTGCCTACACATGATCAACCAAAGTCCGACGGATTTGTACGTGATGACGTACACCGGACTAAAACAAGGAAGTTCATAGCCAGTAGCCAATAGCTGCCCTAGCCTCGGCTTTTGTCCATCAGACTAGCATACAGACGAGCGGACTTTTCGACCGAACTCGAGTCTGTCGGATAGATTTGAAACATGTTTCAAATCTAAGTCCGTCAAACTTTTGGGAAAACAAAGTCCACTGGAGCCCACACACGATCGAATTGTCCGACGAAGTCCGGTACACCGGACCAAGTATGCCGTAAAGTCCAATCGTGTGTACGCGGCATTAGAATTCTATTTAAAAAAAAAGGATTCTGCATCATTCAGTGTGCCCGCCATGTGGGAATAAGATAGGGACAGACCCCTTACTGGTTAGGTAGAGAATAGGAACGGTGTTAGGGAGAGGTACCTGTTGAGGAGGGAAAGAACAGAAATAGATTTAATATTACAGGGTGTCTCCCACTGGAAGCCAGATATGTGCAAGAACATTTGGGGATCACAGTGGGTGTTATTTACTAAAGGCAAATCCACTTTGCACTACAAGTGCAAACTACAAGTGCAAAGTACACTTGGAAGTGCAGTTGCTGTAGATCCAAGGGGGACATGCAAGGAAAATAAAAAAACAGCATTTTAGCTTGCACATGATTGGATAATAAAATCAGCAGAGCTTCCCCTCATTTCAGATCTACCCCTCAGATTTACAGCGACTGCACATCCAAGTGCACTTTGCACTTGTAGTTTGCACTTGTAGTGCAAAATGGATTTGCCTTTATTAAATAATCCCCATTGTGAATAAGCGGTATCATAGCCCCTCCTAGAGAGGTGCTCCTCTGGCATTCTGTGGTGTATACAGTGCATCCGGCAAGTATTCACATCGCTTCACTTTTTCCACATTTTGTTATGTTACAGCCTTATAGGGCGTACACACGGTCGGACTTTGTTCGGACATTCCGACAACAAAATCCATGGATTTTTTCCGACAGATGTTGGCTCAAACTTGTCTTGCATACACACGGTCACACAAAGTTGTCGGAAAATCCGATCATTCTGAACGCGGTGACGTAAAACACGTACGTCGGGACTATAAACGGGGCAGTGGCCAATAGCTTTCATCTCTTTATTTATTCTGAGCATGCGTGGCACTTTGTCCGTCGGATTTGTGTACACACGATCGGAATTTCCGACAAAAATTTTGTTGTTGGAAAATTTTATCTCCTGCTCTCCAACTTTGTGTGTCGGAAAATCCGATGGAAAATGTCCGATGGAGCCCACACACGGTCGGAATTTCCGACAACACGCTCCGATCGGACATTTTCCATCGGAAAATCCGACCGTGTGTACGGGGCATTATTCCAAAATGGATTAAATTAATTATTTTCCTCAAAATTCTATAAAAACAATACCCCATATTGACAACGTGAAAGAAGTTTGATTAAAATTTTTGCAAATTTATTAAAAATGAAAAATGAAAAATGAAAAAAATCCCATGTACATAAGTATTTACAGCCTTTGCCAGTACACTCAAAATTGAGCTCAGGTGCGTCCTGTTTCCACTGATCATCCTTGAGATGTTTCTACAATTTGATTGGAGTCAACCTGTGGTAAATTCAGTTGATTGGACATGATTTGGAAAGGCACACACCTGTCTATATAAGGTTCCACAGGTAACAGTGCATGTCAGAGCACAAACCAAGTCATGAAGTCCAAGGACTTGTCTGTAGACCTCTGAGACAGGATTGTATCGAGGCACAGATCTGGGGAAGGGTACAGAAAAAATTCTGCAGCATTGAAGGTCCCAATGAGCACAGTGGCCTCCATCATCCGTAAATGAAAGAAGTTTGGAACCACCAGGACTCTTCCTAGAGCGGCCCACCCAGCCAAACTGAGCAATCGGGGGAGAAGGGCCTTAGTCAGGGAGGTGGCCAAGAACTCGATAGTCACTCTAACTGAGCTTCAGAGTTTATCTGTGGAGAGAGGAGAACCTTCCAGAAGAACAACCATCTCCGCAGCACTCCACCAATCAGGCCTGTATGGTAGAGTGGCCAGACAGAACCAGTCCTCAGTAAAAGGCACATGACAGCCCGCCTGGAGTTTGCCAAAAAGGCACCTGAAGGACTTTCAGACCATGAGAAACAAAATTCTCTGGCCTGATGAAATAATGATTGAACTCTTTCGCCTAAATGGCAAGCATCATGTCTGGAAGAACAACTCTGTGAATGTCCTTGAGTGGCCCAGCCAGAGCCTAGAACCCGAGAGATCTGAAAATGGGCACCGACATCCAACCTGATGGAGCTTGAGAGGTCCTGCAAAAAAAAAAAAAAAAGGAAGAAACTGCCCAAAAATATGTGTGCCAAATTTGTAGCATCATACTTAAAATAACTTGAGGCTGTAATTGGTGCCAAAGGTGCTTCAACAAAGAATCGACCAAAGGCTGTGAATACTTACAGTATGAACACGTGATTTTTAAAATTTTTTTATTTTTAATAAATTTGCAAAGATTTAAAAACAAACTTCTTTCACGTCGGCATTATGGGGTATTGTCTGTAGAATTTTGAGGAAAATAATGAATTTAATCCATATTGGAATAAGGCTGTAACATAACATAACAAAATGTGGAAAAAGTGAAGCTCTGTGAATATTTTCCGGATGCACTATACATGTCTGTAATATTACTATTGGAAAGTGGATAAACAGCGCCATCTCCTACCTGAAGAAGTCTCTGATCTACAACATACATTATGTGGTACCATAGCTGTAAACTATCTGTCACAGTCAGGGGTGAGGTTCAGCGACCAGTAGCTAGAGCAGTAGAGAGGTTCACAACGACAATCGGGATAAGTACATAAGCAGGTCACCCTGGCGCAGGGGCGGCTGGTGAAGTTTTAGGATGAGGGTGTGCCATTCCTTTTTGAGCCCTCCCACTCCTCATAAGCCCCACCCCTTATATAATCCAACCACTCCGTCCACCTGTATTCCACTTGCTTCCACCCATGGTATCAGGAGTATACAGCTCAGCCTCACAGATCAGGGTATATAGGTGGGCATTACAGATAGGGTATATAGCCCAGCCTTACAGATAGGATATATAACGCAGCATTACAGATAGAGTATATAGGTGAGCATTACAGATAGGGTATATAACTCAGCACTACAGATAGGGTATATTGCCCAGAATTTCAGATAGGGTATATAGCCCAGCATTACAGATAGAGTATATAGGTCAGAATTACAGATGGGGGTATATAGGTCAACATAACAGATAGGGTATATAGGTCAGCATTACAGATAGGGTATATAACTCAGCATTACAGATAGTGTATATAGAGCACCCCCCCACCGTGGGGCTCGAAGCACTGACAGCATCCCCCCTATCCCTCGGCGTGGGGCTCGCAGCACTGACGACACCCTCCACCCCCGGCGCGGGGCTTGCAGCACTGACAGCACCCCCCTATCCCCCCGACACGGAGCTCGCAGCACTGACAGCACCCCCCCCCATCCCCCGGCGTGGGGCTCGTAGCTCTGACAGCATCCCCCCCATCTACCTCCCCCCGTGGGAGGTCTGGCACTTACCGGGCTGTGGAGAGGATCCTCCTGTGTCACCACTCTCCTCCACAGTGTGGACTGCAGCGGCGGCTTTGGTGTCCACGCCTCATGCTTCCTCCCTCTGTGTCTCCTCTTCCGTCAAAGCGCTAGGCATCCAATAGGATCGCCTGGTGCTTTGGCCAATTGGGAAACAGGTCTCACGACTTGCCTTCCTGATTGGCGGGGAGGCACTGTAGTGTGAAAATAGCAAAAATTCATTTGATATGGTCACACAATTGGGTGGGATCAGGGCGTATTCTCTGTGCTCCGAGCCCACCCTTTTTTTGAAGCCTATTAGAGCCTCTGGCCCCCTCCATAGAAATCCATGCACCCGACGTCCTGAAAGGGGCCGGGCGCATGGATAGGGGGGCGGCGGCAGGGATAGGAGGGGCGGCGCCCGTGCACCCTCAATGCACGGGCCGCCACTGCCCTGGCGAATGACGTGGGTTCACGCGAAGAGCAGGGCCTAAATACTGGCTTGTTTTCATCGGAGTCCTTGATGGTGGAGATCTGTTTTGTTGCAAGCTAGTGCCAGATCGCAGTCCCCAGGATCGCCCCACTAGGAGGTGAGCAAGCCAAGGTCCCGTAACAGATGTAGTAAATAGAGATCAAGCAGAAACGTAGTCAGTAAACAAGCTAAATGTTGGTAACATCTGGTTGCAGGTTGGGAACAAGCAGAAGTGTAAATGAGGAGCAAGTCAAAGGTCTGTAACAAATAGTTGCAGGTTGGGTTTAAGTAGAACTGTAGTTGAGGAACAAGTCAAAGGTTGGTATGAGTGGACAGTTGCAGGTACGCAAAGGAGCAAGATATCGGCTGGAGAGGGCACAATGGTCTTCCAGACAGGAAGTGCACAGCATCAGAAAAGAGCTACAGCCAGACACTGCAGAGGTCCCAGGTTCAGATCTGGACCATAATACTACCATCAGTTTCTACAATGTAGACAAAGGGGGTTATTTATGAAAGGCAAATCAACTTTGCACTGCAAGTGCACTTGAAAGTGCAGTCGCTCTAAATCTAAGGGGTAGATCTGAAATGAGGGGAAGCTCTGCTGATTTTATCATCCAATCATGTGCAAGCTAAAATGCTGTTTTTTATTTTCCTTGCATGTCCCCCTTGGATCTACAGCGGCTGCACTTCCAAGTGCACTTGCAGTGCACTTGTAGTGCAAAGTGGAGTTGCCTTTCGTAAATAACCCCCAAAGTTTAAGCATCCATGTGTGTTTACTGAATTCTTGGATACACTTATTAGACCCTGCTTACTTGAGCCCGCAGTGATACAGACAGAACCATTAAAAGCAGGTCACTTCAAGGGGTTGAAACCCTCGTGTTTTTTCACCTTAATGCATCCTATGCATTTGTCATGATGGGAGCGACTTCTGTGTCTGTGCAGCCACTGCAACCCAAATTGACATGAATGGGACTGTCAGCACAGGGATGCTGCACAATAACAATTTACATTTATAGATATTCGCCAAAAAAAATAACAAAACTCCACTTTTTAAGTTCAGGTCCACCTTAAGGTGTTACTTCTCCAATGAACGCTGATGGAACAACAGAAGATTAAATCTGATTAGATATTAAAAAGGCACCTTGTTGTTTTCTTGTTCCAAGCCTGTCTAAGAGCTTTCTATTTATACATTACCATTCAGGCTACAAAAAAAGTGGATTTTTTCCATAATATACTTTAAATAGAATGTGCAAATAACATACCGTATTTGCTCATTTGCATTTTTATACCATTTATTATTTCATTTTTCTAAAGTTGTTATTGAGTTTGGTGAAAAATAGCGCACAAATGTTGTACTTCAAAGCTTGAGCCACATGGCTGAAATAATTAGGGTCCCACAAAATGTTTTATTTTTTTCCGTTAAAAGCGGGCCCCATCAAAATGTTGGATTGAATAGGAAAGAGAATCTTGTCATTCATCAGATTTTCCCCATTCACAGCACAGGGGGTGTTAGATGCAGTGTAATCAATGTACGAGTGTAAGGCTGGGTTCACACCATTGCGAATTGGATGTGGATCCCAACATCCAATTCGCAATGGAGCCGGTTCACATATCTCCCGCTGCGGCTCTGGTGAGAATTTGCACAGGAGCCCTGTGCACCTTTTGGTCTGTTTCAGGTCCGAATTCAGGCCAAAATTCGGGCTGAAATCAGACCTCAAACAGTGAACCAGGATGCCTCGGACCACTGCTGGGAGCCGCATGTGAAGATGGTGTGAACCCAGCCTTAGGCTACTTTCACACTGAGACGCCCGCGTCCAGCGATAAAGCACCGCTCGTTTTTGCAGCGCTTTAGCGGCCTTTTTCGGCCGCTAGCGGGGCGCTTTTTACCCCCCAAAAAGGGTAAAAAGTCCAGTTTTCCGGTGCTTTCGAAGCGCTGCCTATTCATTGCAATGGGCAGGAAGTTTTGGGAGCACTTAATACAGCGCTCTATTAGCACTGATCACTGTATTAGTATCACTTGTGATGTCAGTGTCAGTTATTCCGTTTTCACCCAGTGTCAGTTATTGTCAGATCGTCTGCCCACTGTAAGATGATGATCACCACCATTACTAGTATAAAAAATAAAATAAAAATTCCAGTACATATACCATCATTTGTAGATGCTATAGAGAATCTTGTCATTCATCAGACTCTCCCCCATTCGCAGAGGGTGTTACATGCAGTGTAATCAATGTACCAAATTTACTCAATGGAGGAGGAGAGAGGAAGGCGCGGGTCAATGGAAGAGGAGGAGAGATGAAGGGGCGGGTTAATGGAGGAGGAGGGAGGAAGGGGTGGGTCAATGGAGGAGAAGGAGAGATGAAGGGGCGGGTCAATGGAGGAGGAGGGAGGAAGGGGCGGGTCAATGGAGAAGGAGGAGGAGAGATGAAGGGGCAGGTCAATGGAGGAGGAGGGAGGAAGGGGTGGGTCATTAGAGGAGGAGGAAGAGAGATGAAGGGGCGGGTCAATGGAGGAGGAGGAAGGAAGGGGCAGGTCCCCATTTTTTGCCATAGCTCACAGTTGACTCAGAACTATTAACTCCTTTAGCACCCAAAGTTCAGCAGCAGGAAGAAGACCTGTCATCACTGTATAGAAGATATCCTCTGGATCCAGCTGACTGAAAGACATAGGACATACTTTACTGCATGTATAGGAGCAAAATTACTTTTTGACTAAACTTCAATTTAAAGGAGGACCTAGCACTGGATATTGCTTTATGTTAAGTGCCCACATACTATGTAATGTGTTAAGGTAGCACTTCCAGCTATTTATTATCTCTCATAGAGATCACAGTACTTCCCCTGATAAAGCCTTCATCTGCTTTTCTCACCAAAATGGGAGCACCATCTTTCTTCAGGCATCAACCATCTACTTTTTAGACTTGAATGCTCTCAGAGATGATAAATCCTGGTGTCTCTCACCTTGTGACTTGCTACAAAGTGATGTCTGATCATTAGGCGGGAGGAGACATCCTCTAAGCCCAGAAAAAGTAATTTGGCTAAAACTCAGGAATGGCTTTTTATTGATAAAATGTGAATCTTTTTTGAAAAAAAAAAATCTTGTCCCTGACACACAGAAAGGAAATAAAAGAGAAACACAGGTACAACTTAAGTTGTCTTTCATCTGCAGTCATCTCTCCTCTACAGCCATTCAAAGTCCAGAATTTACACAGCATTTCTTAGCTCCAGAAGACAGAGGGTGGGGATCTGATGTCACACACTGCACAGCAGAGTGTAATCTGAGACCTGAGTAGAGGGGATGGAAACACCCCCTCTACACAGTCTGTTAGGGGAAACATGCCCAGATGAGGCTGCCAATCACAGGTTGTGTGCTGGAGCTCTCTCCTCTGCCTCCCTGGATCCCTTGAAGTCAGCATAACCTGTCTGAAGTGACTCATGCAAAATCAAACTAGGTGCTTTGAAATTATGCAAGTACAGTGCATCCGGAAAGTATTCACAACGCTTCACTTTTTTAACATTTTGTTATGTTACAGCCTTATTCCAAAATGGGTTAAATTTGTTATTTTCCTCAATATTCTACAAAAAATACCCCATAATAACAACACGAAAGACGTTTGTTTGAAACCTTTGCAAATTTCTTAAAAATACAAATTGAAAAAAATCCCATGTACTTAAGTATTCACAGCCTTTGCTCAATACTTTGTTGAAGCTCCTTTGTCACCAATTACAGCCTCAAGTCTTTTTGAGTATGATGCTACAAGCTTGGCACACCTATTTTTGGGCAGTTTCTCCCATTTGCAGGACTTCTCAAGCTCCATCAGGTTGGATGGGTAGAATTGGTGCACAGCCATTTTCAGATCTCTCCAGAGATGTTCAATCGGGTTCAAGTCTGGGCTCTGGCTGGGCCACTCAAGGACATTCACAGAATTGTACCATAGCCACTCCTTTGTTATCTTGGCTGTGTGCTTAGGGTTGGAAGATGAACCTTCGCCTCAGTCTGAGGTCCAGAGTGCTCTGGCGCAGGTTTTCATCAAGGATGTCTCTGTACATTTATGCATTCATCTTTCCCTCAATACTGACTAGTCTCCCAGTTCTTGTCACTGAAAAACATCACCACAGCATGATGCTGCCACCACCATGCTTTACTGTAGTGATGGTATTGGCCAGGTGATGAGCGGTGCCTGGTTTCCTCCAGACATGACGCTTGCCATTCAGGCCAAAGAGTTAACCTTTGTTTTATCAGACCAGAGAATCCTTCAGACCTGAGTCCTTCAGGTGCCTTTTGGCAAACGCCAGGTGGGCTGTTATGTGCCTTTTACTGATGAGTAATTTGTGTCTGGCCAGTCTACCATACAGGCCTGATTGATGGAGTGCTACAGAGATAGTTGTTCTTCTGGAAGGTTCTCCTCTCTCCACAGAGAAAGAGGTTCTTTGTCACCTCCCTGACTAAGGCTCTTCTGCCCCGATCGCTTAGTTTGGCCAGGAGGCCCGTTCTAGGATTCCTGGTGGTTCCAAACTTCTTCCATTTATAGATGACGGAGGCCACTGTGCTCATTGGGACCTTCAATGTTGCAGAAAATTTTCTGTACCCTTCCCCAGATCTGTGCCTCCATACAATCCTGTCTCGGAGGTCTACAGACAATTCCATGGACTTCAAGGCTTGGTATGTGCTCTGACATGCACTGTTAACTGTGGGACATTATATAGGCAGGTGTGTGCTTTTCCAAATCATGTCCAATCAACTGAATATACAGGTGAACTCCAATCAAGTTGTAGAAACATCTCAAGAATAATCAGTGGGAACAGGATGCACCTGAGCTCAATTTTGAGTGACATGGCAAAGGCTGTGAATACTTATGTACATGGGATTTTTTAGTTTTTAATAAATTTGCCAAGATTTCAAACTTCTTTCACGTTGTCATTATGAGGTATTGTTTGTAGAATTTTGAGGAAAAATGACCAGTTACACTTACCAGTAACGTGTTTCTGAGAAGTCTTCCAGCATGGCACCCTGAGAGATTACTGATCCCACCTGACAGGAAACACAATCAACAAAGAGGTTAAAACCCCCGCCCCTCCCTGTGCTCCTCAGTTGTGAAAAAGTATTGACCCACACCAGTGCACGAGAGTGAAACACCTTAAAACTCCATACATAACCAACATACCAAAAGAGCGGGTGGGAAGTAGGCCTGCCGTCCTGGAAGACTTCCCAGAAACACCGTTACCGGTAAGTGTAACTGGTCATTTTCTGAAGTTTTCTTCCAGGACAGCACCCTGAGAGAAAGCAAGTAGCTCAGGTCTACCTTAGGGCGGGACAACAGCTTGTAGGACCTTCCTACCAATTGCCAGATCCTGAGGTGACAGCAACTCCACCCTGTAGTGTCTCAGGAAGGTGCTCTGGCTTGTCCATGTAGCTGCTCTGCATATTTTCTCCACTGATGCTCCGGCCCTTTCTTCCCAAGAGGTCGCCAGAGACCGAGTAGAATGTGCTTTAAGGTCATTCGGGGCTGCCCTATCAGCCTGATCATAGGCTAAAGTTATAGTCTGCTTGATCTATCTTGTTATGGATGCTTTAGACGCTTGCTGACCCTTCTTCTGGCCAGAAAAAATAACTAATAAATGGCTGGACCTTCTAAACTCCTTTACTTTATCTAAATAAGCCAACAGACAATGTCTGACATCTAAACAATGAAAGGAACTTTCTCTTTCTGAGGATTGGTGCAAAATGAAGGAAGGACAATCTCTTGAGTTCTGTGGAGCTTAGAGGCAACCTTCGGGAGATACAGGTGGTCCTGCCAAGTACAACCCTGTCATCAAATAATAGAAAAAAGGGCTCTTTTATTGACAGAGCCTGAATGTCACTTATCCTCCTGGCCGTTGTAACCACCAGCAGGAAGGCTGTCTTTAGGGTAAGCAACTTAAGAGGGATAAGAGCTAACGGCTCAAACGGTGTCCTGGTTAGGGCTTCTAAGACTAACGTAAGGTCCCAGGGTGGAAACTTGCTCATCTGCACTGGGGACATTCTATCTATGGCTGACAAGAACCTTTTAATTAGGGGGTCCAGAGCCAACCTCCTGTCCAAAAAACAGGACAAGGAGGCAACCTGAACCCTAAGTGTCTTGGTTGCCAGCCCCTGATCTGCTCCATCCGGGAGAAAATCCAGGATGGCAGGGACCTCCTTGTAACGAGCCCCTTGCTTGCTCGGTTCCACTCTCCCGACACTCCTCTGCAGCTATTGAATCAGATTGCAATGTCTGATGGTTCGGTCATCCAATGCTCCGGGATTAGAACTACAGCTCTGTGCCGTTCTAACCCAGTTGTGATAACTCAGAACAAACACCAGGCAGGCTGTATGTAAGTTCAAACAGGACTATCCTTTATTGCAAAATACAGGCTTTTATACACTCAAAGTGGAGGTGCAGACCTCCTGCTCATATTACTCTAACAATACAGCTGTAACCTAATTAATCTAATTAACATGAGCTAATTAACTAATCCCTTTAGACAGCCTAGATGACTCAGACATGACTGTTAGGCCAGACTGGCCGTCTTGTTGTTCAGAAAATCCAATCAACATTATCACAATCAACATAGACTCTTCTTCACACAATAGCAGAGTTAATTAACACAAATACAATGGGGATCTAATGACTCTTAGATCCCATAGTAGACTTATTTACAATACACATTTTAGCAGACAATAGACAGACAGGTGTTGGAATTTACATCAGCATCTCCTAACAGTATCTGTCCCAGCATTATGAATCAGCCACTATTCCAATATGGCAAATCCAGGGTCCCCAGAGTCTGTGTGTCCTGGGGGACCAGGACTCGAATCTACAGTAATACCACTTCAAGGGTCCCCAGGCATACAGCTCACAAAGAGCACCGTTACCCCAAATGCAAGGGCCCAGGATTGATCAGCAAGAGGCTAGCATACAGTCCCCTCCAAAAGTCTCTCTCCTGGCTAGGTCTGTCACACTCCTGTTGGGAAGTTCCCTTCGCAAGAAGACTCCACAGACTTTTGCGTAAATATGCTTGGTACGCTCCCTACTCAAAAGAAGGTTGTCGATTACTCTCTCAAAACAACCCCTTTTTCGCAGGCTCTCCCTTTCAAGAGCCAAGCCGTCAGCCAGAAGAAGCCGGGATCTGGGTGGCAGACTGGGCCCTGAAGGAGAAGGTCCTGCTGGTCCGGAAGACGCTGAGGGGGAGCTATGGACCAATTTCCCAGGGAATGGTCAGTCTGCCCTCTGAGAGACTTAGCTTCTGCAATATCCTCAGGATCAGAACTAAGGGGGAAAGGCATATGCCAAGCGGAAGTCCCAAACTTGGGCCAGCGTGTCAACCCCCTCTGAACCCCTCTCTCTCTCGAGTGAGAAGAATCTCTTCACTCTCCTGTTCCCTCTGCGCACAAAGAGATCAATCTCTGGGTTGCCAAAGTGCCGGCACACAAGGGAGAATACTTCGGGGTTCAATTCCCACTCCCCCTGGTGAATCGGCTGCCGACTTAGGTAGTCCGCTTCGACATTGAATGCCCCCTTTATATGTACTGCTGAGATGGAGGGGATTCTCTGCTCTGCCCACTCGAGGAGCTCCAGAGCCAGGGTCAGAAGAGCGTGAGACCTGATGCCTCCCTGATGATTCAGGAATGCCACCGCTATTGCGTTGTCGGAAAGGATCTGGACCTCCCTGCCCCTGATTCTTTCCTCGAAGGCCTTTGAGGCCTCTCTTACCGCCAAGAGTTACCGGAAGTTGGAGGAAGTGCTCCTCTGACTCTGGCTCCAGGCGCCCTGGGCTCAAAGTTCCTCTAAGTGGGCCCCCCAACCCCAGGCGCTTGCATACGTTGCTACCCTGAGGGGTTGGAGTTGGGCCCAAAGGTGGCCCTCCTGCAAACTGTGATGATAGAGCCACCACTGTAGAGACTCCTTTACCCTTGCTGGAATGGGAACCTTGTTGTCCAGTGTTCCTCTTTTCCTGTCCCAGGAGGATAGGAAGAATTGCTGGAGAGTCCTGGAATTGAGCTGAGCCCATGAGACTGCTAGGATACAGGATGTCTTCAGCCCGAGAACTCTCATGACCCTTCTGTAAGAGACCTCTTCCACGTCTAGAAGGGACGCTACTGCTGAAATAAAGCCCTCTACCTTCCCCTGGGGCAAAACAAGCCTCTGTGCTGTTAAAACCATCAGGAACCCTAGATAGATCTTGGTCTAGGCAGGAATCAGTGAGGATCTCTACTGGCTAATGATCCACCTCAGGGATTCCAAGGTACTCATTACCTAGGCCAGGTTTGAGAGAAGGAGATCTCGATTCTGATTGTAAACCAGAATGTCGTTGAGATAGGGGATCAGCGTTACTCCTTGGAGATGAAGGAATGCAACCACCTCTGCCAGGATCTTTGTAAACACTCTCGGACTGGCTGCCAGTCCAAAGGGTAGGGCAGAAAACCCTAGAAAGGCCTGGTGCTCTGGAAAAATAGGGACGTGAAGATAGGCATCTGTCAAGTCTATCGTTATCATAAATACATCCTTCAGAAGGTGCTTTCTGAGAGTATAGACGCTTTCCATGCGGAGCCTTTTGTACCGCAGGAACGTATTTAACTTCCTTAGATTTATTATGAGGTGGTACTTTCCCGAGGGCTTTGGGACTACAAAGATGTGGGAATAAAATCCCTGCCCACACTGT
The DNA here is from genome assembly GCF_042186555.1 of Aquarana catesbeiana. NCBI lineage: Eukaryota > Metazoa > Chordata > Amphibia > Anura > Ranidae > Aquarana > Aquarana catesbeiana. The sequence goes on from NC_133330.1 coordinate 317,035,537, forward strand.
CCTGCTGGTACTGGCACTATGACCCCTTGCTCTGCCAGCTGTCTGACACTGTGTAAGAGACCCACTGCTTTCTGAGGGTCCCTGGGTAAGTGGCTTAAAAGGAAACTTGGGGGAGGTGAGGAGAGAAACGCCAATCTGTAGCCCTCTCTTACAATCTGAAGGATGTGGGGACTCTGAGTAACATTTCCCACTGAGAGAGAAAGTGGGAAAGTCTTCCCCCTACCCTTACGTCACTTGGTATCCTTGTCGGCAGACTTCTGGCTGGGGAAGAGAAGACGCCCCTTCTGCTTGCCTTTGCCGACCTCCCAACGTCTATTAACAGTACCTTCCTTTTTATCTCTAAACCGGTTTTTAGCCTGGGAGCCTCGAAAAATGTTTCCCCTGTCCTTCTTGGGTTTAATGGGAAATTTCTTGCCTTTCTCTATAGACCTAGAAAGGGCCTGATCCAGCCCAGTGCCGAAGAGCAGGCAACCCTCAAATGGAAGACCACACAGCCGAGTTTTTTTTTTAAATTTATGGTTGAACTAGATGGACTTGTGTCTTTTTTTAACCTGACTAACTATGTAACTATGTAACCATCTGGTCCCTGATGTTGCCTGCATCCTCAAATGAGAGGTCGGATTGCTTGGACACCTGAGCCAGGGAAGCATCTAATCTAGGTGTCTTAAAGAATCTCTCTTCCTCTTCCTCCTTGAAGGGGCACCTACTTTTAAACTTCAAAAGTTTTCTTTCAGGCTCCTTCCACTCCCTCAGGATGATATCCTTAAGGGCTTGATGGACCGGGAGGACCTTGGATTGGGGCTTAACCAAGCCTCTATACATCCTATCTTGTGCGGACACCTGTGCTGCGAGTTCCTGAATCTCTTCTGATGCATACACTGCCCTAAGAAGGCTCTCCATATCATCGGCAGCAGAGATATGTCTGCCTGGTCTGGAGTCCTCCTCCTGCTCCTCCTGACTGTCCTCAGTGCCCTCATCAGAACCACTATGATCGGAGAATATAGCCTCCTCCTCAGAATCCTGAGAGGGGAGAGGTTTCAAGGGTTCTGGATGCCTGTGTCTGCTACCCTCTGCTCGGTTAGAAGAGGGGCGCTCCTGGGAGGAAGAACCCTCTCTGCTAGTGTGAGGTTCAGGGTCCCTAGCTTTGAGGGTTGCTTGGAAAGCTTTATGGGTCGTCAGCATTTCTGACTGAATGGAGAGAAAGTCTTTCATAACCTGAGAGGTTTCTTTCCCCGCTAGCTAGGATGTGCTTTGTTCATTTTGCATTTCAGAGGTCTAGACAAGGAGGTAGGTATTTATTCTATCACCATAACTTTGGAAACCTTTCCTAACTACAAGACCTGAGATAAATTTAAAAATCCTTGTTTTCTGGGTCAAATCCTGAATGTTCCTAGGTATGTCCACAATGCAGCCCGTGAATTATCCTACGTTTTGTAATTACCCACAATTCACTCTGCAAGAATTGGAATGGCTCTATAAGCGAGCCAGGCATAGCTTACAATAAAAAAGTGATTTCTGTTTATTCCAGGCAACTTGTGTTTTTTATTCTCTTTAGTAATCGTGGACAGAAAATGACTTAAGTACGCAGTCATCTGCAGTGTTTCCTCGGGTTCAGAACAAAGCCACCCTCTCCTTTTTACAGTAAAATCAATATAATGCGTGTACAACAATTTGATCTCAAGGAAAATTCTAGGAGGGATATTACTCATTGTGTAGGAGAGCCTGGTGGTGGTTTACACAAACTATTATCTATACAACTCCCCGCTGGCTTCTAAAAGTGTCTGCGAAGATCTTAAATTTAACATATTTGTACCAGGCCCATGCATTATTACTGGTTTTACTGCTATCTCTGCATTGGAACTCGGTATATAAAACGGTTTGTCATTGTAAATTGTAGGCAGGGTCAATGAAAAAAAAAAAAAAAAGGGGAAATAATAAACACCACCAAGTACGATAAAAAACAAAGTTTAAAGTATATGTAAAGCTTACCTGAATGACATTTAGTTTTCTAAAGCACTGTGTATCATAAACAAAATGGCATTTGTTTAAAAAAATAAATAATGCCTCCTCACTCCCTGTTTTAACCCCGCACTAGCACGCTGCAATCATGTGCTTTGCATGCAGTTGCAGGACACTTGTAGAGCAGCAGTATTCACTTGACTTTTTCAACAAGGGTATCATTTCTGCTATGGTTGTGAAGCACGGCATAGCAGTAGTGGTGGCATGTGTACACCCCTAGCCACTACCTGCATTGCTAAAGGGGGTAGCAGTTTGGCAGGCAGTAAAAACACTGCTCAACCATGGGTTTTTACATCCCCCATATTTATGGGTACATGAGCCCTAAGGACTCATTCATCCATGTATTCTGGCCTTGTGAATGAGTAAATTGTTCGCACAGCTGGAGCTGCCTGTTAGGGACGCAGTGGGTGTATGAACACAGCCACAGGTCCAAATTTGACAGGTGTGCAATTGTAGGGGAGTGGTCCTGATTGCACACTTTGTTTGGGGCTGTACATCCGCACTCACACACCTGTCACATATAGTGTAACATTTGCTGCCTGCGCATAAACAAACCAAGGGTCAATATCGGCTCAGTGTGAAACTCCCTCTTCTTTGTCAGTGCCACCTGTCAGTGCTAATCAGTGTTTCCAATCAGTTCCACCTGTCAGGGCCAATCAGTGCCGCCTAATATCAGTGCCAACCAATACCACCTATCGGTGCCAATCAGTGTTTCCAATCAGTGCCAGTGCTTGCAATCAGTGCCTATCAGTGCCACCTATCAGTGCCCATCAGTGCTGCCAATCAATGCCCATGAGTGTCAGCTATCAGTGCCTATCTGTGCTGCCAATTAGTGCCCATCAGGGCTGCCAATCAGTGCCACTAAATGCTGCCAATCAGTGCTGCCTATCAGTGCCATTAGTGCTGCCAATCAGGGCCAATCAGTGCTATTGGTGCCAATCAGTGCCAATCATTGCTGCCTGTCAGTGCTGCCAATCTGCCAAACTGAATGCAGGGATATGCTTTGATCATTTTGCATTTCAGAGGTCTAGACAAGGAGGTAGGTATTTATCAGTGTCAATCAGTGCCGCCTAATATCAGTGCCAACCAATACCACCTATCGGTGCCAATCAGTGCTTCCAATCAGTGCCTATCAGTGCCACCTATCAGTGCCCATCAGTGCTGCCAATCAATGCCCATGAGTGCCACATATCAGTGCCCATCTGTGCTGCCAATTAGTGCCCATCAGCGCTGCCAATCAGTGCCACTAAATGCTGCCAATCAGTGCTGCCTATCAGTGCCATTAGTGCTGCCAATCAGGGCCCATTAGTGCTGCCAATCAGTGCTTTCTATTAGTGCCAATAATTGCTGCCTGTCAGTGCTGCCAATCTTCCAAACTAAGTGCAGGGATGGGGCGATGAACTCAGCAGCCAGGCACATTGTCCATGGGGGGCCGGCCTGGTGGGGCACAACTGAAATCTGTTGATGTTTATTAATTCCACATGCCAATCTTTAGTATAATAGATAATCACCACACTACTATTTACAATAAACTACTGGAGGTAATAAAAAAAGTGTCAGTAAAAGGCCTGCCCCTAAGCACTGTTATGTGTTCCCACACCACAAAAAAAAAAAAAAAAAAAGGTGCAGCGCTAATGGTGGAATCCTCTAATGTATGGAAATCTCAATAGGCTTCAATATTACCACAATACCGGTCTCTGTGATACGCAACTGAAAATAAGACATACCGTATAAAATGAAACTTAGCAGGGATGGGGGAAACCCCTCCTATAGATATTGGCTATAAAAAAAAGTCTTCATCAGTTTAGGCCAATATGTATTCTGCTACATGATTTTGGTTAGAAAAAAAAAATCGCAATAAGTGTATATTAATTGGTTTGCGTAAAAGTTATAGCTTCTACAATATAGGGAATAGATTTTTGGCATTTTTAATCTGATAAATTAAATTTTAGTTATGATATAAAATAATGAATGTGGGGGCCTTTTGGTGGGCATGATTTTTTATTTTATTTTTTTTTTGGGGGGGGGGGGGTGCAGCATTTCATTCTTGGGCCGGCCCTGGAAGTTTAACCACTTCAGCCCCGGAAGGTTTTACCCCCTTCCTGACCAGAGCACTTTTTACAATTTGGCACTGCGTTGCTTTAACTGGTAATTGCGCGGTCATGCAGCGCTGTACCCAAACAAAATTTGCGTCCTTTTTTTCCCACAAATAGAGCTTTCTTTTGGTGCTATTTGATCACCGCGACCATTTTACAAATAAAAACAATATTTTTTACATTTTGCTATAATAAATATATCCAAAAATGTTTTTAAAAAACAAATGTCTTCATCGGTTTAGGCCAATATATATTCTTCTACATATTTTTGGTAAAAAAAATCGCAATAAGTGTATATTGATTGGTTTGCGCAAAAGTTATAGCGTCTACAATCTATGGGAAAGATTTATGGCATTATTATTATTTTTTTCTTTTTTTTTACTAGTAATGGCGGTGAGCTACGATTTCTAGCGGTATTGCGACGCACATATCGGACACTTTTGACACATTTTTGGGACAACTGACCCTTATACAGCGATCAGTGCTATAAAAACGCACTGATTACTGTGTAAATGACACTGGTAGGGAAGGGGTTAACACTAGGGGGCGATCAAGGGGTTAAATGTGTGTTCCCTCAGTGTCTTCTAACTGTATGGGGATAGGACTGAGTAGGAGAGGAGACACACCGCTGTTCCTACATAATAGGAACAAACAACATGTTTCCTTTCCTCTGACAGCACAGGGATTTGTGTGTTTACACACACAAATCCCAGTTCTGGCGCTCGTGCACACGATCACCGGCCACGTGCATTAGGTCCACGCAGTGCACCGGGCGCACGCCCTCTGGCGGCTCTTAAAGGAACCCAGTACCCATAAGGGGTTTCGCGCAGGGGATCCATTCTGCCCCTGTAAATAGACATGAGCCAGTCGGAAATCAGTTCAGGGAGGTCCACCATTCTGGTACAATAATTTTTATTGAAAAAAGTATAACATCATGACAAATGTTCACCCATGCAGGGGCGTAATTTGATGAGCATAACGATTATATAACATTGATAGGTGGGAAGTTCACCTTTCAATCTCTTCCAGTCAGCCAGGCTACCAGAGTTGATTGAAAAGTAAAAAATTCTGGTCCAGTTTGTAGCTGGATTAAAAAAACAAACAAAAAAAAACCAAGCAATCGTGAAGGTTCCAGTTGCCCAGAGGAGATGAGGATTCGGTTAACCTCTGTTCCTAGCAAAAAAAAAAATCAAAATCAGGTAATCTGTGCCCAGTGCTAAAGTTGAAGGAAAATAAAACTCAACAATCACAGGAATTTGGAGTCATGCAAGATGGAAAACCTCCAATCAATTATATTATTCATAAATCTGGAAGACTGGATGCTCTGTAGGCAGTGCTGTTTCTTGGCCTAGGCCGACAAGGCCCAGGCCTAGGGCGGCACTTTGAGGGGGGCGGCAAAAACCGCCCCCCCCCCGACCCGTCTTTCCGAGCCTCGGCTCCCGCGGCCACGTCCCGCACAAATACAGCGGCCGGCTTGCTATAGTGGGGCACGTGTAACTATTATGGGCAGTAAGTATATGCCGTGCTTGGCCGAGAGGGGGCGGGGGGGGCGCAACCTGACTGGCGGAGGCGGAGCCTTATGCTCCGCCCACACCCTCCTCCGTGCAGCGTTCTACTCTGCATCGTCTCCCAGGTCCGAGGCGAGGTCTATCGAAGAGGAGGCGGAGAATATCCTCACCTCCCTAATTATCACTGGAAGGATCGGGATGGCCCAGAATCGAGGAAGAGATCCAGAGATGGCTCATCCCACTGCAGGTAGGACAATGCTGAGCTCTCAGGATACTCCTCTGATTAGGTAAATGTATATCCATCCTCCCCCATACATAGAATGCTCTCCAAGTAGTCAGTGTTCCCCCTCCATGCAGTCATACATTAAACCCCACCCCCCTTCATGCAGTCATACATTACCACCCCCCTCCATGCAGTCATACATTACCCCCACCCCCCTCCATGCAGTCATACATTAAACCCCACCCACCTTCATGCAGTCATACATTAAACCCCACCCCCCTTCATGCAGTCATACATTACCACCCCCTCCATGCAGTCATACATTACCACCCCCCTCCATGCAGTCATACATTACCACCACCCCCCTCCATGCAGTCATACATTACCACCCCCTCCATGCAGTCATACATTACCACCCCCCTCCATGCAGTCATACATTACCACCACCCCCCTCCATGCAGTCATACAGTACCACCCCCCCTCCATGCAGTCATACATTACCCCCACCCCCCTCCATGCAGTCATACATTAACACCCCCCTCCATGCAGTCATACATTACCACCCCCTCCATGCAGTCATACATTACCCCCACCCCCCTCCATGCAGTCATACACTACCCCCACCCCCCTCCATGCAGTCATACATTACCACCCCCCTCCATGCAGTCATACATTACCCCTACCCCCCCTACATGCAGTCATACACTACCCCCACCCCCCTCCATGCAGTCATACATTACCCCCACCCCCCTCCATGCAGTCATACATTACCCCCACCCCCCTCCATGCAGTCATACATTACCCCCACCCCCCTCCATGCAGTCATACATTACCACCCCCTCCATGCAGTCATACATTACCCCCACCCCCCTCCATGCAGTCATACACTACCCCACCCCCCTCCATGCAGTCATACATTACCACCCCCCTCCATGCAGTCATACATTACCCCCACCCCCTACATGCAGTCATACACTACCCCCACCCCCCTCCATGCAGTCATACATTACCCCCACCCCCCTCCATGCAGTCATACATTGCTCTCTGATTCCCCTCACTCCTTGTGGTCACAAATCCCCCACACAGCTCCTGACTGCAAAACTTTTGTAATGTGTGCGAAGCAGCCAATCACATATAAGTGCTTAATATGGAAATTAATATACAGATCTTGTTGCAATAAAGTGATTGGTGCTGAAAACTCAGTAAACAGTCCTCATTCAGTGAAAGTTCATGTATTGCAAAGTTTGCATTGATTATAGCATGCATGGAGCACTTTGCACATGCTGAAATCAATGCAAACTTTTTAGTACATGAACTTTCACTGAATGAGGACTGTTTACTGAGTTTGCATTCATTTCAGCATTTGCAAAGTTCTCAATGCATGCTGAAATCAATGCATACTCATTAAAGAGGAGGTCCAACCCCATGAAAAAATTAAAAGTCAGCAGCTACAAATACTGTAGTTGCTGACTTTTAATATTAGGACACTTATTGGTCCAGGGAGACTGTGATGTCAGCACCCCAGCTGATTTTTGGATCAGCTCTCGGGTGCTGCCGCCACCGTACATGTTAAGGGAAACCGGCAGTGAAACTACATAGTTGATTCCATACTGCACATGTGCAAAGAAAGCTGCGCTTTCTGAATGGCCTGGCGGCAGAGGAAGGAGGAGGAGGGCCGAACTTCCAAGGGATGGCACGGTCTCCTGGAAGTGGGAAAGGGTACCTGTCAAAAACAGGTACCCGGTCCCCCCCTCCCCCCTGAAAGGTGCCAAATGTGGCACCGGAGGGGGGAGGAAGCAGATAAGCAGAGCTTCCATGTTTGGGTGGAACTCCGCTTTATGATATATGCTACACTGATAGGCTGCACTGATGGCCACTGAGAAGCTGCACCATTGGGCTGGGCACCGATGAGGCAGTGCTGCACTGATGGGCACTGACAGCCACTAATGAGGCCACATTCTTAAGCTGCACTGATAAAAGGCACTGAAGGGGTATGGTTTACAGATGACAGGGCGGGTCTTAAACAGTAAGGGGTGTGGCCTTGACAGGAAGGGGTGTGTGATTTAAATTAGGGGGCGCCCGCATTTAGTCAGGCCTAGGGCAGCACAAAACCTAAATACACCACTGTCTGTAGGTTTATCAGACAACTACTTGTCCCAATTCATCCTCAATTCCTCTACCAGTTTCAGTACCTCCCCTTCGGTCTGTACATCTCCCTCAGGATATTTACAAAGGTCTTACAGTCTGCAATAGCGACGGGAAAAATTCAGTAGAACTTCCACAAGGGAATATCCATCCTCTGATAGAGAAAGTCAAAGGTGCTGTGGAAGTGAAATCTCTTGCAGCAGAACAGTGCCGGAGTATCCTTGGTTCTTCGTAACTGACCAATTGTTTTCGGATGGAACATAAGACCCCAGCTAGAAAGGTTGGGGGACGCATTTCTAAGAGCAGGCTGCTCAAAGTCATGGGATGTTAAGCTTATGAGGCATAGTATTGAATGCTCTTGAACTGAGTAGTGTTCAACGCACTTCTGTCTTTCACTCCTTTTTAGAAAGAGGAACAAGGTTTGTACTGTGTCTAGACAGCAGTGGAAGGGTAGAATTCTTAGACTGTCAGTGGAACTTCCTGTATCAATAATTGCAAATATACCATTTTGGCTTAGGATGCTCTAGTGTCTGTCTCTCCTATACTTAAACATTGAGTCCCCACTGCTGCTTCCAGTGATGACGGATTTGCTCTCATCCAGAGACTACTTTTGATGGCATGGAAGTTGAGAGGTGGAGGCTACCAAGTCAAGGGTGCTCAGTGCAGGTAGCGCCTACCTTGTGTCAATCCAGAGAGGACTTCATGAATAACACCTACCAAAGAATATGGGAAAATTATGCAGATCTCCCCAGCAAAAGCCTGGAGGTCCTTTATCACCTAAACCAGCCAAGGTTCCACAGTTCCTAAAACTGGGGCTGAACAGGGGCCTAGGTTCAAATATGTTTTAAAGTTCAAAGTTCAGCCTTGTCTGCACTTACAAGGGTTTAAGGAGTCATTAACCCTTTAGTGATGCAATTCTTAAAAAGGCTTCTATGAAGTTATAGACCTCCCAACTTGACTGTGATTCTCATTTCTATCAAGGCCTCATTTCTATCCTACAGAATTTGCTACACTCTGCAATCTAACCCTGAAGACCGTATTTCTGGTTGCTACAACCTCTGTGAAAAAGGGTGTCAGAACGGCAGGCTTTGTACTTAAGGAGCCTCACCTAACGTTCTACCCGGACAGAATAGTCCTAAAACTCCAGACTGCTTTTATCCATGGGGTGTCTTTCTCCTTCGAATTTAACCAGGAAGTCAATTTACCATCTTTCTTGGATGTTGAGCCAACTCTGGTGACCTGCTTGGCAGCTACCTTTTCATTCAGGAAGGCTAAAATCTGTACTTGGGTCCAGCGTGGCTTAAGGCAGGGTCAGTCAGCATCAACACGTTCAGTCACATTCTAGATTAAGACAATTAAAAGAGCCTACTCTTCACAAGACCTTCCTGTTTCGGAGGTCTTAAGAGCACATTCAACTAGGGCAGTGCCAGCCCTGTGGACAGCTCAGTGCTGAGTCTCCTGAGGCTATTTGCAAGGCTATTTGCAAGTCAGCAATATGGTCCTCCCAGGACACCTTCATTACACTTTAATGGGTGAATCCGGCTCACGACAGTAAGATTTGGGAAATTCATGGTGCATATTTACGCTACTGATTACAAAAGTTTTCTTGCACCCTCCTGTATGGCGAGTTAGTCCCCATTGTATGCTGCCATGATGCACCAGGAAAACGGAAAATGGTATACTCACCTTTCCATAATTTTCCTTTCCTGGTGCATCTTCATGGCAGCATACAGATGCCCACCCAAATGGTGAGAGTTACAGAGAATGCTGTGAGCCGGGTATGTCTTTGATTTATAGTTAACCAGTCCTATCAGATTGTGGGGGCGGAGTCACAACCCATTGTATGCTGCCATGGAGATGCATCAGGAAAGGAAAATTACAGAATGATGAGTATACAATTAATCCGTTTCACTGCTTTTGCAAACCAATAAGACATCCTTGCTGTTTATTGAATTGAATTTGTTTATCCAACATAAGTGTTCCACTGCTCCATAGGGCTGTCTTATCCAGCGGCTGCCCCTGGGCACTGCCCAGAGGCCCCAGGTTCACATGGGGCCCCATCAGGGCCAGCTTTGACCTTGGAGGATGCTGCTGGCAGTACTGAGGTCAGGTGACATGGTAACCATTACTGTACTGCACACCAGTACTACCACTCTAGTTTAGTTAGCAGCGGGGCTGAACGAGTGGACACTGGCCCGGCGGCATCTTCTGCTTTCCATCTCCGTCCTGTCATTGTCACCGGCTCTGCTCCTTCTCAGCGGGCGGCTCCGCTTTCCCCCGCCACCCAGCCAGGAGTCCGTGGCTGGGAACAGGTACACATCTCCAAGCTGAGCCGTTAGTGCCACCACTTTCATTGCCAGCTCTGTCTCCACCCGCCTCCCAGCCAGGAGTCTTTGGCTGGGAGCGGGTGCACTCAGATGATTCGTCAAGCTAGATGGAACTGGAACCCAATGAAGGATCTGTCTGAAGACTTCCTCTGGGGTCCTGGGAAAGCTAAGAATTCCAGATCTTGTGAGAAGTTGCTTCAGTGCAGTGCAAAAGTGTCTTTGGGGGAGAATTTGGATCTTTGGTTTTCTCTGAGTCCTGGGAGAAGGCCCAGAAACATCAAACTTACCAGAAGCACACGATCACCCCTCCACCTACTATTAGTCTTCTGACGGATCCTTCATTGGGATCCAGTTCCATCTAGCTTGGCGTATCATCTGAGTCCTAGGCTTCCAGCCAATACGTATTCCATTGATCCATCCTCGCTGACAAGTGGATCTACCGTGTTTGGATCGATTGCCCTCCGGGTTCCAGTCTTATCCTGGTTGGTACAGCATCTGATTCCCAGGCTTTCGGCCAATACGAGCTTGATTGACCCGCTGCTGCTGGCAAGTGGGCCCACCTTATCTGGTAAGAGTAAATATTTACATCTCTTTGATAGAAGAATTTTCCGTTTTGACAGCTCCATGACCAGTCCATTTCATCTCACCATATCAGTATTAAGGAAGTTCACTACATTGGTGTTCCTATTTGGTTTTTTTACTTTTTGGACTTTATCTCCATTTGAATTTTTTTTGTACATGCTGTTATTGTGTTTATATATCGCACGTTTATATTTAAATACTTTCAATGTATTACTGTCACACTGTTCTATGAGAAATTTTAGCGCTACACTTTTTTTCATATATATTTTGACTTTGTTTTAGTGTTAGCAGCTTCACTCACATTGGTTTAGCACAGTAATTTCCCCAATTTTCTCACATGCATTAAGATTGCCCTGCGCCTGAGCTCATCCTAATGAACAGATACAATCTACCATAAGTGGACAGACACTATACTTTGATCAGACAACGTAAGATATTGCAAAACACAAACAGGGAGTAAAACAAAACTCAGGTGGAATCAATTGATATGATAACTGTTAGTTAAAGCTTCATCTTTTTTTTTTTTTTTTCCTGCCAGGTGAAAATTGATAAAGTCTCACAGTCTCTCTCATGTAATAAAAAAGAACAAAACAAGAACATAAAAATGAATTATCTGACATAAATAAAAGAAGAGAGAATCTTTGTGTGTAAACACTTCCCCCTGGGCTGTCAGGTGGCGCTGCGTTTGCCCTTTTACTGGGATCTCGCCACCGCCTTTAACGGCTCCATCTGTCAGTTACTGTCTTCGAAACTGCTGCTCCTGCAGCAACTATGAAATCGCATAGTGCTCATGGGATCAGACACGTAACCTGTCAAATGAAAAGAAGTAAAATAAATGCAATGTCCTCCATGCGGGTTTATGTAAAAATAGACAGCTGTGTATTCTGGCAGACAACAATAAACCTAATACTGACGGGTCAGTCTACTACAGAAGTGGTATTTCACAGGGTGACCCCCCCCCCTCCTTCCCACACACACATACTAAATTTTTATATAATTCTCTATTGGTGACATGTCAGCACACAAGTGCTCAGATACACCTGGCAGGAACAATATTCACCTTCTTGCACACATACACCAAAAAAAAATGCTGCATTTTTAGGCATTGTGGCATTTTTTAAATGCAGCCCATTGGTTTTAATGAGCCTGTGCACACAGGAACATAATTTTGCATTGAAAAAAAAAGATAAAAATCTGCAAATCTGTGCTGCTGATCTGTATTTTTATGAGCATACACGCAAATATGTGCATAGGCCACACTCCCTTGAATAAAATCAAACTAGAAGGATTTTTACGACATGCAAAAACGCACAAGTGCTATACAGCCCATCCTCACTTTTTTTTTTCTGCCAGGTATGTCTCATGTTCATGCATCAGTACAGTGTGCAAATAACATAAGGGGCACTGCCTTGCTAGAAGCCTATGCTGTATTATACAGAAATGCAGCAGAAGAAGGGAGATTTTGTGTAAATAAGTAGAAAATCCATATACTTTAGCTGGAAATCTGGCCATGGAAGCCCATTAGTCTCCTATATGACTGATTTATCCCACTAATGAATAATAATTACAAAAATAATGTAAGGCTAAGGTTAGAACTTGTAGGGTGGCTTTAATAAGGCTGTTCACTTAGGTCCAAAATACACTTTAAGAATAGAAAAGTATTCATACACATTGAAATTTTCCACATTTTCTCATGTTACAACCAAAAACGTAAATATATTTTATTGGGATTTTATGTGATAGACCAACACAAAGTGGCACCGAATTGTGAAGTAGAAGGAAAATGATAAATGTTTTTCAAAATTTTTTTAGTAAGTAAATATCTGAAAAGTGTATCGTGCATTTGTATTCAGCCCCCTTTACTCTGATACCCCTAACTAAAATCTATTGGAACCAACTGCTTTCTGACGTCGCCTAATTAGTAAAATAGAGTCCACCTGTGTGTAATTTAATCTCAGTATAAATACAGCTGTTCTGTGAAGAGGTTTTTTAGAGAACCTTAGTGAACAAACAGCATCATGAAGGGCAAGGAACACACTAGACAGGTCAGGGATAAAGTTGTGGAGAAGTTTAAAGCAGGGTTAGGTTATAAAAAAATATCCCAAACTTTGAATATCTTAATCCATCATCCAAAAATGGAAAGAGTATAGCACAACCCAAACTACCAAACTACCAAGACATGGCCGTCCACCTAAACTGACAGGCCGGGCAAGGAGAGCATTAATCAGAGAAGCAGCCAAGAGGCCCATGGTAACTCTGGAGAAGTTGCAGAGATCCACAGCTCAGGTGGGAGAATCTGTCCACAGGACAACTATTAGTCGTGCTCTCCACAAATCTGGCCTTTATGGAAGAGTGGCAAGGAGAAAGCCATTGTTGAAAGAAAGCCATAAGAAGTCCCATTTGCAGTTTGCGAGAAGCCATGTGGGGGACACAGCAAACATGTGTCAGATGAGACCAAAAATTTTACTTTTTGGCCTAAAAGCAAAACGCTATGTGTGGCGGAAAACTAACACTGCACATCACCCTGAACACACCATCCCCACCATGAAACATGGTGGTGGCAACATCATGTTGCTGGGATGCTTTTCTTCAGAAGGGTCAGGGAAGCTGGTAACAATTGATGGGAAGATGGATGGAGCCAAATACAGGGTAATCCTTTATTTATTTTTATTTTTTAACAGATAAGTTTTTATTTGTCTCCAAGAGGAGAAACATGGCATACAAATTAACAGTACAGTACACATACGCAAAATACAATGTACAATCAATCTTCCAGGTCATAGTACTGTAAGTACAAAGTATAAAATAATACCATCAGTAATCTGTTGAAAAGGGTTTCAAGTTATACGGTTATTCACCTATTATTGCTATTTCCAGGTCTGACAATAGATGGTATTGATCTTCCTGTACTGAGGGGGGGGGGGGGGTAGGTAGGAGATCGTAGGGGACAGTAGATTAGCAGTGGGGGGTGGAGGGGGGGGTGACAGAAAGTACACCACAATGAAGAGGGGCAAAACAATCTCCCAAGGCTCATTCACCCTCCCTTGCTCTCCTCGACTTCATGGGGTCCTCAGCCTATCTCCAGTGTTCAGCTCTTAGTCCAGTTACCCCATATCTTCTCAAATTTTTTGTGAAATTTTGGACTGATATATGTGAGTTTGTATAGTGGTAGGATAGAGTCGACCATGGCTCTCCATTGTGAAATGGTGGGAGGTTCTGGTTGCTTCCAATTAAGTAGGATAGCTTTCCTAGCGTAGAATGTTGCATAGAATATGAACAGCTGTTTGTGTGAACTCGGTGTGATATTATCACAGATACCTAGCAGGAGAATAAGCGGATCTAAACCTATTGACAAGCCTTCAACTAAGTTGATCATAGAGCCTACATCCAACCAGAACTTTTGTATGAGAGGGCAGGACCAAACCACATGGAAGAAGGTGCCCAATTCAGTGGTACATTTTGGGCATCTGTCAGATTGTGTAGGGTATATTCTCGAGAGTCTTTGTGGGGTATAGTACGCTCTGTGTATGAATTTGAGCTAAATGAATCTGTCTCTAGCAGAAATCATTAAGGGGATATATTGTTGGATCCCTTCCTCCCAGTCATCATCCTTCAAGGCAGGTATATCTTCTTTCCATTTCTGAAACAATTTGGTCCTTCCGCCGGAATCCTCACAGGATATCCGCAGGTATAATGAGGAGAGGATGCGATCTGCGTTGTTGGAGATCAGGAAGCTCCCCACCCCATGTGATTTAAGGGAAACCCCTATGGGGAATTGTGCTTGCACTGCGTGGCGTAGCTGCAGGTATCGGAATAGCATTCTGGATGGGAGCTGAAAGGTGTCTCGTAAGGAGTCAAATGAAAGCAGCGTACCTTCCAGCATAATGTGTTGTATAATTTTGATATCATACCGAGACCCAGAGAGCTGGGTCAAGGATGGTCTGTAAGTGATGCAGCTTAGAGTTGCCTCATAGTGGTGTGTATGGAGAGATGGTATTGGCCTTGTTAAGCTTAGCTGACATATGTTCCCACACTTGGACCTTCATTTGCATCGAGGTGGTCATTAAATACAGGGTAATCTTAGAAGAAAACCTGTTAGAGTCTGCAAAAGACCTGAGACCAGTGGCGGCCTGTCCATTAGGGGATCCTGGGTACCGCTCCCTCTCTCCTCACCACCCCACTATATGCAATGGATAGATTCATGCATGAATCTATCCATTGCCGCCGCAGCCGCCCCCCATTTTCATGCGTCCGGCCCCTTTCAGGTCACCGGTCGCATGAATTAGAGCAGCCAGGTTTTTTTCTTGAAGCACCTGATTAGAGCCAGAGGTTTTATTAGGCTTCAAAATGCGCCTCTGATCCCACCCAGGCGTGTTACAACAGCGAATGAATATTTGCTGTTGTAACACTGATCCTCCTCCCGGCCAATCGGGTAGCGGGTCTTATACGAATCACGTGATTGGCTGAAAGGACAGGCGCTCCTAGGAGGAAGCGAGGAGGAGAAGAGCCCATGCATGGATACCCTGTCCTCGCTGCTGCTCCTCGGATGCCCGATCCCCGCCGCTCCTCGGACGTCTAGATGGGGTGCCGGTGGACTGACCAGCAGACAGCGGCGGGGGGTTTGAGTTGCCGCAGGGGGGGGATTCGGTTGTTTGCCACCCCCCAAACAAAAACCCACCAGCCGTCACTGCTTGAGACTGGGGCGGAGGTTCACCTTTCAGCAGGGCAACAACCCTAAACATACAGCCAGAGCTACAATGAAATGGTTTAGTTCAAAGCATATTCATGTGTTATGCTGTATACACGGTCGGATTTTCCGACGGAAAATGTGTGATAGGACCTTGTTGTCGGAAATTCCGACCGTGTGTAGGCTCCATCACACATTTTCCATTGGATTTTCCGACACACAAAGTTTGAGAGCAGGCTATAAAATTTTCCGACTACAAAATCCGTTGTCGGAATTTCCGATCGTGTGTACACAAACCCAACGCACAAAGTACCACGCATGCTCAGAATAAATAAAGAGATGAAAGCTATTGGCTACTGCCCCGTTTATAGTCCCAACGTATGTGTTTTACGTCACCGCGTTCGGGGCTGAATACAAATGTACACCACACTTTTCACATATTTATTTGTAAAAAATTTGAAAATCATTTATCATTTTCCTTCCACTTCACAATTATGTGCCACTTGTTGGTCTATCACATAAAATCCCAATAAAATACGTTTACGTTTTTGGTTGTAACATGACAAAATGTGGAACATTTCAAGAGGTATGAATACTTTTTCAAGGCACGTTATATCTATTTCTACTGTAATTATAATTAGTGACCTTGGTGCTGGTTACAGTCCTAAAGATTGTTTAGATTCCCATTATTTGATCCCTAGCACACAAAAACCAACAGAAGAGGAAGCAATAGTTTTCTGGATGTCGAAAATCAACATTCAAACAACCTCTAAAGCTAGAATGGAGATCTGAACATGCCTGAGCATATGTAAAAAAAAAAAAAAAACTCTGAATATAGCAAACAATATAATAAAAGAGGAAGCCAATAGGCATGAAGCACCACAGCAAGCAAATTTAGTGCTCTGTTGCAAATTGATACTCACACCTGAAAGTACAGCAATTGCCTCAACTGACACCATACCCCACGACCCCTCACCTCCATACCCCACCCTTCTTCTCTCTTCTTTTTCTATTCCTCTTACCCTTTTTAATATTCCTATTTCCATATTTTTTTCATTCTCATTTACATCAGCAGATTTTGAGGATAAGACATTACGATTGTTCCACCATTGCCACCATTAACAAACTTATGTCAACATTTTGTAATATTTTTGTTAATGTAAAGTTCATCTGTATGTTGATTACATTCTCATGCATGGTTTAGGAATTGCCAATGACCTACCCTCATTCTGTGAAATTATATATACTAGTTTTTTTTTCCTTTTTGATCTCTGTTTTCTATAGGCATCAAGGAAATCTTCAACAAAAAATATAATCTTTAAAACTGATTGTGTCACTGTAACTGTGGCTGGATTAGCAAAGAATTCATTTTGATTGGGTTTCTTCAGTTTCCTTTATCGAAGACATTTTATAGATTCTTGCCAAGGTCGGAATTTTTTTTCTGTAATGCTTCTGTAGAATTGTTTGTCATATTTTTATTCTTTTTTCTTTTACTTTTTTCATTCTTTCTGATTTATTATTTTTCTTATAACTTTGAACATAGAAACTTCCAGATGGCTGCCTAATCTGTTTATTTTAAGAGTAGCGGTCCAAGCTTTCAACTGAAAAAACATGCTGTTCTGGTCTTAAAATAAATGTTCAGGCTTTTCTAAGTCCATCTTCATGCAGAAAAATATTGTGATTACATTATTACTGTTACAAGTACATCTGTACTTACCATTCTTGTCTATCGGTGGGTACTGAAAACTTTTCTTCATCTCCTCTAAGGTCAAACCACGGCTGGAGGAGGCTTCTGAGCTGAAAAATAACAGCAGAAAAAACATTTTTGTTGTGTTGGCCGCTTTTTAAGTTGGTGAACAGAAATACTGATAATGCCTAATCTGAACAATGAGCTTGGCTACCTAAAACATACCTGAGCCTTGCCTATTTGCTTTTTAAGTTAGTGAACAGAAATACTGATAATGCCTAATCTGAACAATGAGCTTGGCTACCTAAAACATACCTGAGCCTTGCCTATTTGAGAGCCAAGCAATATGTTGGCTTTAAAGCAGGGGTCTCCAATCTTTTGACCTTCCAGGTTCACATTGGGAGAAGAGGAATGGTCTTGGGTCACACATAAAATACACTAACAATAAGGATAGCTGATGAGCAGAAAAAGTCAGGCAGATCACAAGTTAACGTTCACTGATATAGATAATGTAATGTAATAAACTTAATTTTTTTATATTTTTTTTTTATTATAAAAGTAAAAGAGGGAACATAAAACTAGTGCGATATCTGACGCTGTTTTTGATAAACTAACGCCCCAATATCTGGTTGGATGGATGGAGTAGCAATTCTCAATAAATTGTCAAGGCGCTCATCAAATATTTTGGTTGTAATTTTGCCCTTCTGTGCTCACAAATTTAGGTGCTGCCAAAAACTGCTGCCTGTGTTCTCTAATGCCGCGTACACACGGTCGGACTTTTCACCTGCAAAAGTCCGACGGACGCCGCCGGACCAAGTCCGGCGGACAATCCGACCGTGTGTGGTCTCCATCGGACTTCCGACGGACCGTTTCGGGCGGAAATCTGACATACTTTAGATTTGAAGCCTGCTTCAAATCTTTACGTCGTACCTCCGCCGGACTCAGTTCCTGACGGAAAGCCCGTTCGTCTGTATGCTAGTCCGAAGGACCAGATACGACGGAGGAGCAGGTTACTGCATCTCGCGCTCGCTGCAATAGGAAAAACTAATTTTCCCATTGCGGCGAGCGCGGGGGGCATCCCAGGCCCTTAGGTCTGGTATGGAACTTTAAGGAGAACCCCCTACGCCGAAAAACCGGCGTGGGGGTCCCCCCAAAATCCATACCAGACCCCGATCCGAGCACGCAGCCCGGCCGGTCAGGAAAGGGGGTGGGGACGAACGAGCGCCCCCCCCCCCTCCTGAACCGTACCAGGCCGCATGCCCTCAACATGGGGGGGTGCTTTGTGCCCCCCCACCACAAAGCACCTTGTCCCCATGTTGATGAGGACAAGGGCCTCTTCCCGACAACCCTGGCCGTTGGTTGTCGGGGTCTGCGGGCGGGGGGCTTATCGGAATCCGGGAGCCCCCTATAATAAGAGGGTCCCCAGATCCTGGCCCCCCCACCCTATGTGAATGAGTATGGGGTACATGGTACCCCTACCCATTCACCTAGGTAAAAAGTGTCAATAATAAAACACAACACAGGTTTTTAAAATAATTTATTAAACAGCTCCGGGGGGGTCTTCTTCCGTCTTCGGGGGTCCCTCTGGTTCATCTTCTCCCGGCGTCCGGTTGGTTCTTCTCCGCTCTCCGGCCTCTTCTCCCGGTGTCCCAGGTCGACCACGCCCCCTAAAACGTCACAGTCCCAGCATGCCTGGGACTGTGACATCATATGGGGGCGGGGTCTCCGCCTATATAAGTCACAACGCAGCCCTCAGAGACCAGTCCAGCCGGAGAGAGCGTCGTGTCAACATCTGGGGGAAGAGAAGAGAACACAAGAAGCCAAGAAGCCCAGAAGTCCGGAACTCCGCTGGCAATAGAGCTACCTGAAGACAGCGGAGGGGCCGGCCGAAGACCTGGGACACCGGGAGAAGAGGCCGGAGAGCGGAGAAGAACCAACCGGACGCCGGGAGAAGATGAACCAGAGGGAACCCCGAAGACGGAAGAAGACCCCCCCCGGAGCTGTTTAATAAATAATTTTAAAAACCTGTGTTGTGTTTTATTATTGACACTTTTTACCTAGGTGAATGGGTAGGGGTACCATGTACCCCATACTCATTCACATAGGGTGGGGGGGCCGGGATCTGGGGGCCTTCTTATTATAGGGGGCTCCCGGATTCCGATAAGCCCCCCGCCCGCAGACCCCGACAACCAACGGCCAGGGTTGTCGGGAAGAGGCCCTTGTCCTCATCAACATGGGGACAAGGTGCTTTGTGGTGGGGGGGCACCGCAAGGCGCCCCCTCCCCCAAAGCACCCCCCCATGTTGAGGGCATGCGGCCTGGTACGGTTCAGGAGGGGGGGGGGGCGCTCGTTCGTCCCCACCCCCTTTCCTGACCGGCCGGGCTGCGTGCTCGGATCGGGGTCTGGTATGGATTTTGGGGGGATCCCCACGCCGGTTTTTCGGCGTAGGGGGTTCCCCTTAAAGTTCCATACCAGACCTAAGGGCCTGCGACGGGGCTCGCAAGGTTTCAATCTCGCCAAAAAAAGCGGCGAGATTGAATTCTTTTTCTAGTCCCGTCGTACCCAAGTCACGTTCAAAATGAACGGACTTGTCCGTGTGTGTGAAAGTCCGTTCATTCTGAAAGTCCGTCGGGAAGACCGGATTCCGGAAAGTCCGGCCGTGTGTAGGCAAGTCCGGCCGTTCAGAAAGTCCGGCGGTAGTCCGCCGGAAGTCTGGCGGCAAGTACGTCGGACCTAGCTTTCTAGAAAGTCCGACCGTGTGTATGCGGCATTAGAGTAAACATTTAAATTTTTTTAAATTCTCCCCCAAAAATCAGAATTTTTAAGTGAGTTTACACTTGTAGCTGCTGGAAGCTGACTGACACCAAAGGTTGCCCTGACATTGTAAGCCTCCCGACACCTTTGACACTGTCAAAATGACAATGCAATTGCACAGACACCAGACTGCAGCCACGTAACCAAGTATTTGACCTAAAGTTCTTAAAGCAGATAAAACAGGAATGGCTTAGGCAAATGCTATTGTAGTATTAAACTCTTATGCCTCGTACACACGATCGGACTTTCCGCCAACAAAACCGTGGAATTTTGTCCGAAGGGCGTTGTCTTATAGGGCGTACACACGGTCGGACTTTGTTCGGACATTCCGACAACAAAATCCTAGGATTTTTTCCGACAGATGTTGGCTCAAACTTGTCTTGCATACACACGGTCACACAAAGTTGTCGGAAAATCCGATCATTCTGAACGCGGTGACGTAAAACACGTACGTCGGGACTATAAACGGGGCAGTGGCCAATAGCTTTCATCTCTTTATTTATTCTGAGCATGCGTGGCATTTTGTCCGTCGGATTTGTGTACACATGATCGGAATTTCCGACAACGGATTTTGTTGTCGGAAAATTTTATCTCCTGCTCTCCAACTTTGTGTGTCGGAAAATCCGATGGAAAATGTCCGATGGAGCCCACACACGGTCGGAATTTCCAACAACACGCTCCGATCGGACATTTTCCATCGGAAAATCCGACCGTGTGTACGGGGCATTAAACTTGTCTTGCATACACGCGGTCACACAAATGTTGGCCAACAATTGGGAACGTAGTGACATACTACATGGTTTTTCAGCTCTTTAGCGCCACCCTTTGGGCACCTTCTGCTAATTTCGTCTAAGTAGAAGTTTGGTGAGTGTTGATTTGTGCTTTTCTTTTCGCGTTTTTCATTTAGTGCTTTTCAGTTCGCGCTTTTCATTTTGTGCTTTTCAGTTTGTTTCTGAACGGCCGTTCGTCAACCAGACATGTTGCGGAATCGGAGGAGATAACGTGTTATTTATTATTGGCCTTGGAGTTTTTGCTTTAACATTATTTTTTTGGTTGAATAATGATTTGATTTGGTATATTTTCTACATTTTTGGATGCATAGAATACACTTTTTGGTTAAGTTTAGGGATGAGCTTCGAGTTCGACTCGAACATCGGCTGTTCGCCAGTTCGCTAAACAGCGAACAATTTGGGGTGTTCGCGGCAAATTCAAAAGCCGCGGAACACCCTTTAAAAGTCTATGGGAGAAATCAAAAGTGCTAATTTTAAAGGCTTATATGCAAGTTATTGTCATAAAAAGTGTTTGGGGACCTGCGTCCTGCCCCAGGGGACATGGATCAATGCAAAAAAAAGTTTTAAAAACAGCCTTTTTTTCAGGAGCAGTGATTTTAATAATGCTTAAAGTGAAACAATAAAAGTGTAATATTCCTTTAAATTTCGTACCTGGGGGGTGTCTATAGTATGCCTGTAAAGGGGCGCATGTTTCCCGTGTTTAGAACAGTCTGACAGCAAAATTACATTTCAAAGGAAAAAAAGTCATTTAAAACTACTTGCACTTATTAATGAATTGCCGGTCCGACAATACACATAAAAGTTTTTGGTGAAATGGTAGGGGTACAATACACATAAAAGTTCATGGATAAAAACGGCATGGGAATTCCCCACAGGGGAACCCCGAACCAAAATTTAAAAAAAAAATGACGTGGGGGGTCCCCCTAAATTCCATACCAGGCCCTTCAGATCTGGTATAGATATTAAGGGGGACCCCGGGCAAATTTAAAAAAAAAAAATGGCATGGAGTCCCCCTCAAAATCTATACCAGACCCTTCAGGTCTGGTATGGATTTTAAGGGGAACCCCGCGCCAAAATTAAAAAAAAAATGGCGTGGGTTCTCCCCAAAAATCCATACCAGACCCTTATCCGAGCACGCAACCTGGCAGGCCGCAGAAAAAGAGGGGGGGACGAGAGAGCGCCCCCCTCCTGAACCGTACTAGGCCACATGTCCTCAACATTGGGAGGGTGCTTTGGGTTAGCCCCTCAAAACAGCTTGTCTCCATTATGATGCCTGGTGGTTGTGGGGGTCTGCGGGCGGGGGGCTTATCGGAATCTGGAAGCCCCCTTTAACAAGGGGACCCCAGATCCTGGCCCTCCCCCCTTTGTGAAATGGTAAGGGGGTACTTTTGTACCCCCTTACCATTTCACAAAGGGGGGAGGGCCAGGATCTGGGGTCCCCTTGTTAAGGGGGGCTTCCAGATTACTTTTGTACCCCCTTACCATTTTTACAAAGGGGGGAGGGCCATGATCTGGGGTCCCCCTGTTAAAGGGGGCTTCCAGATTCCGATAAGCCCCCCGCCCGCAGACCCCCACAACCACCGGGCAAGGGTTGTGGGGAGGAGGCCCTTGTCCCCATCAATATGGAGACAAGGTGTTTTGGCGGGATAACCCAAAGCACCCTCCCAATGTTGAGGGCATGTGGCCTGGTACGGTTCAGGAGGGGGGGCGCTCTCTCATCCCCCCCTCTTTTCCTGCGGCCTGCCAGGTTGCGTGCTCGGATAAGGGTCTGGTATGGATTTTTGGGGAGAACCCACGCCATTTTTTAAAAAATTTTGGCGCGGGTTTCCCCTTAAAATCCATACCAGACCTGAAGGGTCTGGTATAGATTTTGTGGGGGACCCCACGCCATTTTTAAAAAAAAATTTGGCCGGGGTTCCCCTGAATATCTATACCAGACCTGAAGGGCCTG
The DNA here is from genome assembly GCF_042186555.1 of Aquarana catesbeiana. Classification (NCBI taxonomy): domain Eukaryota; kingdom Metazoa; phylum Chordata; class Amphibia; order Anura; family Ranidae; genus Aquarana; species Aquarana catesbeiana. The sequence goes on from NC_133330.1 coordinate 317,058,367, forward strand.
GTATGGAATTTAGGGGGACCCCCCACGTCTTTTTTTTTCTAAATTTTGGTTCGGGGTTCCCCTGTGGGGAATTCCCATGCCGTTTTTATCCATGAACTTTTATGTGTATTGTACCCCTACCATTTCACAAAAAAGTGTCAAAAATGTTAAAAATGACAAGAGACAGTTTTTGACAATTCCTTTATTTAAATGCTTCTTCTTTCTTCTATCTTCTATCTTCTTTCCTCTATCTTCTATCTTCCTTTGGTTTCTTCCTCCATCTTCTTCTTCTTCTGGTTCTTCTGTTTCTTCCTCCGGAGTTCTCGTCTGGCATCTTCCTCCACGGCGCCAGCGTCTTCTTCCCTTCGTCTTCTCGGGCTGCTCCGCATCCAGCATGGTGGGAGGCTCCCGCTGTGGGACGCTTCTCCTCTTCTGGCGGTTCTTAAATAACAGGGGGCGGGGCCACCCGGTGACCCCGCCTCCCTCTGACGTCACGGGGAATGCCACAGGGAAGTCCCAGTCAAGGCCCCAGTGCGTCAGAGGGGGGCAGGGTCACCGGGTGGCCCCGCCCTCCGTTATTTAAGAACTGTCAGAAGAGGAGAAGCGTCACACAGCGGGAGCCTCCCATCATGCTAGATGTGGAGTGGCCCGAGAAGACGAAGGGAAGAAGACGCTGGCGCCGCGGAGGAAGATGCCGGACGAGAACACCGGAGGGAGAACCAGAAGAACCAGAGGAAGAAACCGAAGGAATATAGAAGATAGAAGAAAGAAGATAGAAGAAAGAAGAAAGAAGAAGCATTTAAATAAAGGAATTGTCAAAAACTTTCTCTTGTCATTTTTAAAATTTTTTACACTTTGTTTGTGAAATGGTAGGGGTACTTTTGTACCCCCTTACTATTTCACACAGGGGGGAGGGCCGGGATCTGGGGGTCCCCTTGTTAAAGGGGGCTTCCAGATTCCGATAAGCCCCCCGCCCACAGACCCCCACAACCACTGGGCAAGGGTTGTGGGGATGAGGCCCTTGTCCCCATCAACATGGGGACAAGGTGTTTTGGGGGGCTACCCCAAAGCACCCTCCCAATGTTGAGGTCATGTGGCCTGGTACGGTTCAGGAGGGGGGGCGCTCTCTCGCCCCCCCTCTTTTCCTGCGGCCTGCCAGGTTACATGCTCGGATAAGGGTCTGGTATGGATTTTTGGGGAGACCCCACGCCATTTTTTAAAAAAATTTTGGCGCGGGGTTCTCCTTAAAATCCATACCAGACCTGAAGGGTCTGGTATAGATTTTGAGGGGGACCCCACGCCATTTAAAAAAAAAATTTTGGCTGGGGTTCCCCTTAATATCCATACCAGACCTGAAGGGCCTGGTATGGAATTTAGGGGGACCCCCCACGTCATTTTTTAAAAAATTTTGGTTCGGGGTTCCCCTGTGGGGAATTCCTGTGCCGTTTTTATCAATGAATTTTTATGTGTATTGTCGGACCGGCAATTCATTAATAGCCGCGAGTAGTTTAAATTACTTTTTTCCTTTGAAATGTCATTTTGCTGTCAGACTGTTCTAAACACGGGAAACATGCGCCCCTTTACAGGCATACTATAGACACCCCCCAGGTACAAAATTTAAAGGGATATTACACTTTTATTGTTTCACTTTAAGCATTTTTAAAATCACTGCTCCCGAAAAAACGGCTGTTTTTAAAACTTTTTTTGGGATTGATCCAAGTCCCCTGGGGCAGGACCCAGGTCCCCAAACACTTTTTATGACAATAACTTGCATATAAGCCTTTAAAATTAGCACTTTTGATTATTCATGTTCATGTCCCATAGACTTTAACGGTGTTCGCATGTTCAAACTGATTTTTTGCCTGTTCGCATGTTCTGGTGCGAACCAACCAGGGGGGTGTTCGGCTCATCCCTAGTTAAGTTCTATTGGCAGATAGCATGTCTGATTTTTTTTTTTTTTTTTTAATGCACAATAAAAAAAATGTGGAGAATAATACTTGGCTATGTGTTTTACTTCAAATGACAGTTTAGGAGTAGGCAGTTACATTTTAAAAAATACAATGTAAAATTGACAAGTAACACCAACATAGTTGTATCCTTGATCTTATAACATACGGGATAATGGTGTTGTGGTAACTTGCACAAATAAAAAAAAAAAAAACATAATAATATTATTCTTGATATCACTAGAAAAAAAAAGCCTTTGAAAATTTGTTTGCAATAACTACTTCAGTATCACCAGCAAAGCAGCTCCATTATTATCCCTTTAAAGAAGAAGAGAATTGTGCGTTGCATTTGGAGATTTCATAATTTGCCACGTCACAAATGTTAATTCTCCATTACAAATGCTAGTTTACCAGACGGACCGCTTCTGCTTCCGAGCATGCGTGTTTGTACTTTTGTCCGACGGACTTGTGTATACACGCTCGGAAAATCCGACAACACACATTTGTTGGCGGAAAATTTGAAAATATGCTAGCCAACATTTGTTGGCAGAAAGTCCGACAATAATTGTCCGATGGAGCATACACACTTTCGGATTTTCCGCCAACAGTCTGACATCCAACATTTCCCATCGGAAAGTCCGATTGTGTGTATGGGGCTTTACTCTTGGCACATATAAAACAGGTATGGAATGCAAATAAAGTTACAATACATCAGACAGTAGTAACCAGTAGACTCTGAAAGAACCTATGACCCCAGGTATTAAAGGGAAGAGAATGAACTTTTATGTCAGACTGCTCCCTTCAACTCCTGATGCCACAAGCCCAATAAACTCTGCGACACAATTACAGAACAACAAAGTTACCAGAAATGTAACACTTGACCGCTGAGAAGAGTTCCCCTTAATGCGTACAGATATTGTACACAAAGTCCTTTAGATGTGTGTGGGTGGTGGGGGAGGGAAGAGTAAAGAAGTCCTTGTGATGTAGATGTTCAGTGTCTTCAGCTAGCTTAACAAGGCCCCAAAGGGATTCCTGTACAATGGCGTCCAGCAGCTGAAAAAAGCATGTGCAAAGTGTCTCCTTGTTGAAGATTTATTGCAAAAGGTGGAATAAAGGTGTCTGAATGCAGTGTCTTTGAGGGGTGTAAAGGGGGTGGGTTTATGCCTGCTCACCAATCCTGATGATACCAGGCTCAAGGGAATAGAAGGTCCCAGGACGAGCTCCTGCAGAATCTGCAACCAGAGAAAGGTGCCCGATTGCACACCTTGCAACGCTGGGATTCAGCGAGGTCTGTACCGATGACCCCCGACAGTCAATCGGCCAACAGGGAGCTGGCAAAGGTGGATCCACTCGCGCATCCACCGGAGGCCCTCCACGCTGCCTAGGCCACAACACCTGCATTCAACCCGCTGAGTGGGTCCCTGCTCTCAGATGAAGGGGTCACATTTTTAACTTAACAATTATACATTTTTGAAGTGTATGTTTTTAACTAATTGCTCAAAATGTTTAATAAATTAACCTTAAATACAGGGTGAACCCATGACACAAAGGGGTGGATTTACTAAAGGCAAATAGACTGTGCACTTTGCAAAGTGCAGTGGTAATCTGAAAGTGCAGTTGCTTTAGAGCTTAGTAAATGAGCAGAAACTCTGCTGACTTCCACCATCCAACTATGTGCAAACAAAAATGCTGTCTTTTTAATTTTCCTTGCACGTGACTGGGTACTTTTTGCGAACTACAGCTTTACCTCATTTACTAAGCTCTGGTGCAACTGCACTTTGCAAAGTGCACAGCCTATTTGCCTTTAGTAAACTTACCCCAAAGTTTAAAGAGCATTGAAGGTCTTCTAAAGAGAACGTGCAGCAGATGCTGTTTGCTTTCATACTTTCTATCTCTGATTAAAACTTTTTATGAAGCCATCTGTATACAGCTAAAGGAAAGCGAAGGGTGGAGTTGGTGCTTCAGTGGCTTTCACAGCTGATCTTAGGAGATTTTTGTACTTGATGCAGAAACCCAGTGATGAAGTAGGAACAGGAAGTGCTGCAGGTGGCCTGGGACTCTTGTGATCCAAAACTCATGTTTCAGAGCTTCTGTCAAGGTAGAAAGTGATGACAGGGTCTTTATAAACACCCTGTACAAACAAACGGCCACTGCCCCAACCTATAACTGGCCTTAGCAGCAGGGAGCACATGGAAGGGAGAAGCATGTCAAACAAAAACAAAGAAAAATTCCCAGCTCAACTTACCAGCCAGCCTGCAACAAACTGAATTGCCCTGTCTAACAGTTCACGTTAATAACATGAGTTTAGTTTGCACACATTTGCAAATACATGCGTAAGCTGCAGAGGGTGCGAAAAGGCACCAGTCCTAACTCTATACATTTTGAGAACCTCAAGAGTAGGAGCACATATATACAGTGGGGAAAATAATTATTTGATCCCCTGCAGGTTTTGTAAGTTTGCCCACTTACAAAGAAATGAAGGGTCTATAGATGTTATCATAGGTGTATTTTAAATGATAGAAACAGAATCAACCAAAAATCCAGAAAAAACACACGTTACAAATGTTATAAATTGAGTTGCAGTTCAGTGAGTAATATAAGTATTTGATCCCCTACCAACCAACAATAATTCTGGCTCCCACAGACTGGCTACAGTATGTGCTCATGTGGTACACAGATTAGTTCTGTCAATTTAAAAAGGTCCTAACAACAACTTGTTATGTGTATAAAAGAATCCTGTCCACAGAATCTCTTTCTTCTATTCAAACCTCACCATTGTGGGCAAGACCAAAGAGCTGTCAAAGGATGTCAGGGACAAGTTTGTAGACCAGCACAAGGCTGGAATGGGCTACAAGACCATCAGCAAGCAGCATGGTGAGAAGGAGACAACTGTTGGAGAGATTTTTCGCAAATGGAAGAAATACAAAATAACCATGAATCGCCCTCGGTCTGGAGCTCCATGCAAGATTTCACCTCATGGGGTAAGGATGATCATGAGAAAAATGAGGCATCAGCCCAGAACTACACGGGAGGAGCTTGTGAATGATCTCAAGGCAGTTGGGACAACAGTCACCAAACAAACCATTGGTAACACAATACGCCACCATGGATTGAAATCCTGCAGTGGCCCAAGGTCCCCCTCCTCAAGAAGGCACATGTACAGGCCTGTCTGAAGTTTGCCAATGAACATCTAAATGATTCAGAGAAAGTGCTGTGGTCAGATGAGACCAAAATTGAGCTCTTTGACATTAACTCGACTTGAAGTGTTTGGAGGAAGAAAAATGCTGACTATGACCCTAAGAACACCATCCCTGCAGTCAAGCACGGAGGTGGAAACATTATGCTTTGGGGCTGTTTCTCTGCTAAAGGTACAGGCTTACTTTGCCGCATTAAGGGGCCAATGGACGGGGCCATGTATTGCAAAATCTTGGATGAGAACCTTCTTCCCTCAGCCAGAACACTGAAGATGGGTCGTGGATGGGTCCTCCAGCATGACAATGACCCAAAACATACCGCCAAGGAAACAAAGGAGTGGCTCAAGAAGAAGCACATTAAGGACATGTCTCCAGACCTTAATCCTATAAAAAATGTATGGAGGGAGCTGAAACTTCAAGTTGCCAAGCGACAGCCAAGAAACCTTAAGGATTTAGAGAAGATCTGTAAAAAAGAGTGGACCAAAATCCCTCCTGAGATGTGTGCAAACCTGGTAACCAACTACAAGAAACATCTTACCTCTGTGCTTGCCAACAAGGGTTTCTCCACCAAGTACTAAGTCATGTTTTGCTTGGGGGATCAAATACTTATTTTACTCACTGAACTGCAACTCAGTTTATAACATTTGTATCATGTGTTTTTTTCTGGGGTTTTGGTTGATATTCTGTCTCTATCATTTAAAATACACCTATGATAAAAATTATAGACCCTTCATTTCTATGTAATGGGCAAACTTACAAAATCTGCAGGGGATCAAATACTTATTTTCCCCACTGTAGTAATGAATAGAGTGAGGGCAGTTTTGCCTGGAGGGAGCCCACTCCTCTTTATAAACACCCTACCTGGCACCTCTCTTGGGGCTGAAGACTGGGGCAGTCCAGATCCAATGCCTACCTGTCTTGCTGCCCCCTCGTTTTCAGGATTAAGAAGACTCAGGATCTGGTGCATCATGCAACCATGAATTTAGTTATTTGGACCATTTACTTTAACTTTTGGTTTAAATCTGCTGGGGAGATTAGCTAGAGGAAGGAAGGGGGGGGGGGGGGGGTGTAAAGTTTATTAGGGGAAAGGGGTACCTGGCTCGGGTTCAGCTTAAACAAATTGGGGAAATTAGAAGCCTCTATTAATAATTAAAAAATACAAGGTCTCATTGCTTTCTAACTAGACAGAATGTCCTCTAAGACTGATCCAAGGACATCTGCCTCATCAGCAAATCAGAGAAGTCAACTTAGACAGAACATTACTTGGTAGTAAAAAAAAAAAAGTTATTCTCCCACTTCTACCAACAGTCAATGTACGGTATTGATTTTATATGTTGTATTGCCACGTAGAACCTGTTTAAAAATGTAAGAGCCCTCGTACACACACGGCTTGTGTCCCTCTGGTATAAATATTTTATCAGTCTTGGTGCTATCGAATTGCAGCTAGATGTCTTTGCGGTGGACAAGCTGGCAGCCTGATGATTTGGAGGAACTGTCCTCGTCTCTTAGAATGTTTATCGGCATTTTCCAGGTAAGACAAACCTTTATCTTGATTCTTTCTTCCCCTCTCAGATAGCAAGAGATTGCCTGGGGATTTTACAGATAAAACATAAAAAACGTCTCTCGGCTAAGAATACCAATGCAGGTGACACCTTGCAGACACTTTGCAAATGTTTGGAGCTCTTAACAGTCAAAAAAAGAGAATTGTATCGTTATCAATTTTCAAACTCTCCCTAAAGTCATTTTGAGAATATGTCTGATTTCACTAGCACATGGCAGGTAAGTTGCATTTATTTAGCTAAGAAAGTTTATTCTATGTGTGTATATTTGTATGAATACCAACTTCTTATTAGTTAACAGACAAGCAGCCAATTCTTGCATGATTCAGACTTTCATGTTATGATTCTTACTGTCTTTCCTACATTCTTATTGTAGTGGTGGGTGGGAAGCATAGAGAACATCTAAAGCCAATTTTAGCGTAGGAAAGGGCTAAAAAAAACATTTTTATCATTTGTGTTCCATTAAGGAAGCTTTCTATCACTTCCTGTCTCAGAGAAAAAGAGTGGGTTAAAAGAAAATCTCTCCATTGTAATGTAAATAACCCCCCCAGACAACTTTCAGAAGAAGAGGTGCCCCCATCAGAAGATTTCCTGTTCTGTTAACCCAAATTTTTGTATTTTTATTACTTTCAGTCTCGATGACCAGCAGTGTTGCTACACCCTGGCACCTAGGGCATGTGTCGCAGGTCTTTTACTGAGTGCCCTGGATCTCCTTTGGGATGTGGAGATAATATTTTCTACGCATTATACAGTTTTAAAGCAATGGGGCTGATTTACTAAAACCAGGAAGAGCAAAATCTGATGCAGCTATGCATGGTAGCCAATCAGCTTCTAACTTCAGCTTGTTCAATTAAGCTTTAACAAAAAAAAAAAGATTGGTTTCTATGCAGAGCTGCACCACATTTTGCACTCTCCAGTTTTAGTAACTCAACCCCATTGCATAATGTGTCTACTTTTCAATATATCTTACGTTGTTATCATAATATGATTGTTTTTGCTTAAATCATTTTTGTTCAGTCAAAAAGATTTTATTAGTTTTAGATTTGATCCAAAGTGGTCATCATGGTATTTTACCAGCTCCTCAACATTTTCATGGTCTACTAGGCCCCTAGAAATGCCTCTGCTGGTCACAGTTGTCACCAGGACATATAAAGAAACTGAATCTTCCCAACAAGGACGCAACAATAAAACCCTGGTGGACCCCAGACAAGGTTGATCCACTTTGACACACAAGCTCTTTAGGGCATGGTCTGGATTTTTGATCTCTGAGCCGTAACCAGTTCAAAGACTGAGTGGTACCCATGTTTAGGGCCCTATGCATTAAAGGACCACTGTCCAGATGCAGGTCTTCTACATTCTGGGCATTTGTCCCTGAACACGTAGGGGCCTTAAACGTGGGTTCCACTCGGTAATGCATTCAGCCCTGCCGAGCTGCAGCCTGCCATAAACCTCAACAGGCTGCAAGCAGTAGGGGTGGATGATGCACTTGTCCTTAGGCAAACCAAATGCCAGGAGGACCCACTGCAGCTAGACAGCCCTGTGTGAAACTCTATTAGACCCCTTTCACACTGGGGCGGTTTGCAGGCGTTATTGCGCTAAAAATAGCGCCTGCAAACCGCACCTAAACAGCCTCCGCTGTTTGTTCAGTGTGAAAGCCCGAGGGCTTTCACACTGATGCGGTGCGCTGGCAGGAGAAGAAAAAATCTCCTGTCAGCCGCTTCTTTGGAGCGGTGAAGGAGCGGTGTATTCACCGCTCCTAAACCGCTCCTGCCCATTGAAATCAATGGGACAGCGCGGCTATAGCCGCGGTAATACCGCGGCTATAGCCGCGCTATACGAGGGGTTTTAACCCTTTTTCGGCCGCCAGTGGGGGGTTAAAACCGCACCGCTAGCGGCCGAATACCGCGGTAAAACAGCGCTAAATATAGCGCTGTTTTACCGCCGACGCCCCCTACCGCCCCAGTGTGAAAGGGGCCTTAGGGATGTAATGCAGGTAGACAAACTTGTTTGCAAGGGGCCTCACTTCATACCTCCCAACTTTTTGAGATGGAAATGAGGGACACCATTTAGCAACAGTATGTAGGTATAGGACACACCCCCTGCCACGCCCCCAAAGGTGAATTATACAGAAAAATGTGGAAAATGGGGGTGGGACTTTACATGAAGCATGTCATTGTAATTAATAAAAGTTTAAAAATAATTAGTTTTAATGTAATTTAATGTCATGATCCCCTAGAGGTAGTCCATGATGTTTGTAATCATAATAAATGAATAAATTATATAAAAAGATAATATATCTCATTTGAAATATAATCATGAAAAAATATATACAGAAAAATGATTAGTTAAACCCACAAGTGCATTTTTTTACCACTACTATTCCTTTATATTGGCTTTTGAAATTTACAAATGCAGCAATTTAGAAATTGGAAACACTGGGAAACGATTTTTGAAAGATAAAAAGTTATTTCTAAATTATATATACAACTATATAGGTCAGACCAAAATGAGGGACAAATGAGGAGGAAAGAGGGACAGAGGGACATTGTTTCAAATCAGGGACAGTCCCTAGAAATCAGGGACAGTTGAGAGCTATGACATTGGTCTGTGAACAATTACAGACCAGTAATCAATGATAGAAACTTTGTAAACTTTAGAATAGGTCATGCTGCCAAAGAGAAGAGATGAGAATGGAGGATGCGGGAGCAGATACAAACCCATATGGATCAATGGTGTGTTAATTAAAGTTTTATTTGGTTAGTTGTTTTTTTATTTTATTTTTTTGCAAATGCAAAGTTATGCAAACTGCACAATATATTGCCGCTATTTAGAGATTATCACTATCAATTCCTATGATTTTTTTTTTTCATAAAATTTTTGCCCCTAATTGATAAATGCATCTTATTCTCTAAAATGTTACCCATGTGGTCCTATTAACACTTTATAAGGGGGCCGGCTTATGAAAATAGCACATTTCCTTTAATCAGAAACTATATTTTAGGTTGAAAAAAATCTTTAAATAAGTCTAGAATTGGTTTATGTCTTTCAGATGGTACATGCTAATGATGTAGTAAATTTTATACACCATGTTGTGTGATCATAGACATTGATATCATCTCTCTTGATCGGCTGCAGAAATCTATTAACATAATTTTGAAAGAAATCTGTTTGTTTAAGAAACGTCTTCTTTGCAATTATTTTTACAGTAAAAAAAACAAAAAAACAAAAAAAACCCCTTATATTCTTATTGCAGGTTTGACAAATAGTGATTGGATCATATGACACTTTAACGTTGACCATCTTAAAGTGATTGCAAACCCCTATTTTTTTTAAATAACAAACATGTTATGCTTACCTGTTCTGTGTAATGGTTTTGTACAGGTCAGTCCCAATAATTCTCTTCTCAGGTCCCCCGCTGGTGCTCCTGGCTCCTCCCCCCACTGAGTGCCCACTATAGCAAGCCTCTTGCTATGGGGGCACTCATGCAGACTTGCTCCTGAGCTGGCTCTGTGTGTCCATAGACACACAAAGAGTGGCACAGCCCTGCCCCCTGCTCCCTCCTCACTGGCTGTGGCTGGCTCCAATGTCTATCACTGCTGTCTCTAAGCTTATGAGGAGGGAGAGAGCTGACAGAGCCTCAGCTCTTGTTCACATTTCTAGATCAAGATCGGGCTCAGGTAAGTATAAGGGGGGGGGGGGGGGGGGCTTGTGGGAGCTGCACTTTAGCCTTTAGAACCCCTTTAAAGTCACTTGAGGTTAAAAAAAATTAACAAAACAAAAAAAACAGCAATAACCACTTAAGGACCAGCCCTATTCTGACACTTTTGTAAAAAAAATCAGGTCACAGGGTATTTGCACTTTAATGAATTAAAAAAACACAATATACAGTGGAGACGGAAAGTATTCAGATCCCCTTAAATCTTTCACTCTTTGTTATATTGCAGCCATTTGCTAAAATCATTTAAGTTTATTTTTTTTCCTCATTAATGTACACACAGCACCCCATATTGACAGAGAAACACAGCATTGTTGACATCTTTGCAGATTTATTAAAAAACAAAAAACTGAAATATCACATGGTCCTAAGTATTCAGACCCTTTGCTGTGACACTCATATATTTAACTCAGGTGCTGTCCATTTCTTCTGATCATCCTTGAGATGGTTCTACATCTTCATTTGAGTCCAGCTGTGTTTGATTATACTGATTGGACTTGATTAGGAAAGCCACACACCTGTCTATATAAGACCTTACAGCTCACAGTGCATGTCAGAGCAAATGAGAATCATAAGATCAAAGGAACTGCTTGAAGAGCTCAGAGACAGAATTGTGGCAAGGCACAGATCTGGCCAAGGTTACAAAAAATTTCTGCTGCACTTAAGGTTCCTAAGAGCACAGTGGACTCCATAATCCTTAAAAGGAAGACGTTTGGGATGACCAGAACCCTTCCTAGAGCTGGCCGACCGGCCAAACTGAGCTATCGGGGGAGAAGAGCCTTGGTGAGAGAGGTTAAGAAGAATCCAAAGATCACAGTGGCTGAGCTCCAGAGATGCAGTCGGGAGATGGGAGAAAGTTGTAGAAAGTCAACCATCACTGCAGCCCTCCACCAGTCGGGCTTTAGGGAAGAGTGGCCCGACAGAAGCCTCTCCTCAGTGCAAAACACATGAAAGCCCGCATGGAGTTTGCTAAAAAACACCTGAAGGACTCCAAGATGGTGAGAAATAAGATTCTCTGGTCTGATGAGACCAAGATAGAACTTTTTGGTCTTAATTCTAAGCGGTATGTGTGGAGAAAACCAGGCACTGCTCATCACCTGTCCAATACAGTCCCAACAGTGAAGCATGGTGGTGGCAGGATCATGCTGTGGGGGTGTTTTTCAGCTGCAGGGACAGTACGACTGGTTGCAATTGAGGGAAAGATGAATGCGACCAAGTACAGGGATATCCTGGACGAAAACCTTCTCCAGAGTGCTCAGGACCTCAGACTGGGCCGAAGGTTTACCTTCCAACAAGACAATGACCCTAAGCACACAGCTAAAATAACGAAGGAGTGGCTTCACAACAACTCTGTGACTGTTCTTGAATGGCCCAGCCAGAGCCCTGACTTAAACCCAATTGAGTATCTCTGGAGAGACCTAAAAATGGCTGTCCACCAATGTTTACCATCCAACCTGATAGAACTGGAGAGGATCTGCAAGGAGGAATGGCAGAGGATCCCCAAATCCAGGTGTGAAAAACGTGTTGCATCTTTCCCAAAAAGACTCATGGCTGTATTAGATCAAAAGGGTGCTTCTACTAAATACTGAGCAAAGGGTCTGAATACTTAGGACCATGTGATATTTCAGTTTTTCTTTTTTAATAAATCTGCAAAAATGTCAACAATTCTGTGTTTTTCTGTCAATATGGGGTGCTGTGTGTACATTAATGAGGAAAAAAATGAACTTAAATTCTTTTAGCAAATGGCTGCAATATAACAAAGAGTGAAAAATGTAAGGGGGTCTGAATAATAGTACAGTAGTAGAGTAAATAGATATCTAACATGTCATTCTTTAAAATTTGAGTACACCCCTAAGTGAAAATGTCCAAATTGGGCCCAAAGTGCCAATATTTTGTGTGGCCACCAATTTTTCCAGCACTGCCTGAACCCTCTTGGGCATGGAGTTCACCAGAGCTTCACAGGTTTCCACTGGAGTCCTCTTCCACTCCTCCATGATGACATCACAGAGCTGGTGGATGTTAGAGACCTTGTGCTCCTCCGCCCTCTGTTTGAAGATGCCCCACAGATGCTCAATAAGGTTTAGGTCTGGAGATATGCTTGGCCAGTCCATCACCTTTACCCTCAGCTTCTTTAGCAAGGCAGTGGTCTTCTTGGAGGTGTGTTTGGGGTCGTTATCATGTTGGAATACTGCCCGGCGGCCCAGTCTCCAAAGGGAGGGGATCATGCTCTGCTTCTGTATGTCACAGTACATGTTGTCATTCATGGTTCCCTCAATGAACTGTAGCTCCCCAATGCCCGCAGCACTCATGCAGCCCCAGACCATGACACTCCCACCACCATGCTTGACTGTAGGCAAGACACACTTGTCTTTGTACTCCTCACCTGGTTGCCACCACACATGCTTGATACCATCTGAATCAAATAAGTTTATCTTGGTCTCATCAGACCACAGGACATGGTTCCAGTAATCCATGTCCTTAGTTTGCTTGTCTTCAGCAAACTGTTTGCGGGCTTTCTTGTGCATCATCTTTAGAAGAAGCTTACTTCTGGGACGACAGCCATGCAGATCAATTTGATGCAGTGTGCAGCGTATGGTCTGAGCACTGACAGGCTGGCCTCCCACCCCTTCAACCTCTGCAGCAATGCTGACAGCACTCATACGTCTATTTCCAAAAGACAACCTCTGGATATGACGCTGAGCACGTGCACACAATTTCTTTGGTCGACCGTGGCGAGGCCTGTTCTGAGTGGAACCTGTCCTGTTATACCGCTGTATGGTCTTGGCCACCGCAGCTCAGTTTCAGGGTCTTGGCAATCTTCTTATAGCCTAGGCCATTTTTAAGTAGAGAAACAATTCTTTTTTTCAGATCCTCAGAGAGTTCTTTGCCATGAGGTGCCATGTTGAAGTTTCAGTGACCAGTATGAGAGAATGAGAGTGATAACACCAAATTTAACACACCTGCTCCCCATTCACACCTAAGACCCTGTAACACTAACGAGTCACATGACACAGAGGAGGAAAAATGGCTAATTGGGCCCAATTTGGACATTTTCACTTAGGGATGTACTCACTTTTGTTGCCAGCAGTTTAGACATTAATGGCTGTGTGTTGAGTTATTTTGAGGGGACAGCAGATTTACACTGTTATACAAGCTGTACACTCACTACTTTACATTGTAGCAAAGTGTCATTTCTTCAGTGTTGTCACATGAAAAGATATAATAAAATATTTACAAAAATGTGAGGGGTGTACTCACTTTTGTGAGATACTGTGTATATATATATATATATATATATATATATATATATATATATATATATATATATATATATATATATATATATATATCCCAGTCTTAGTCTGTAGGGTTCAATATTGAGTTGGCCTGACCTTTGCAGCTATAACGGAGTCAACTCTTCTGGGAAGGCTGTCCACAAGGTTTAGGAGTGTGTCTATGGGAATGTTTGACCATTCTTCCAGAAGTGCATTTGTGAGGTCAGGCACTGATGTGGATGAGAAAGCCTGGCTCGCAGTCTCGGCTTAATTCATCCCAAAGATGTTCTATTGGGTTGAGGTCAGGCCAGTCAAGTACCTCCACCAAAAATTTGCTCATTCATGTCCTTATGGACCTTTTCATAGCAGGAGTCTGACATCGCACCTGCCATCCTCTGACAAGCTTTTTAGGTTCCCGTAAAAAAATATATATATCTATACAATTTTTCCTGCAAATATATGCACATTTGTTATTTTTTTTTAAAGGTTAACTTAGCCTTTACTCAAAATGGGCTCCCAGATAGGGTAGGGTACAAAATATATAGCTCGGGCTACAATACTCACCTTCTGTCTGTAACTGTATCCTGCAGCACTTATTTTCACCACAAGATGTCCTCAGTCTCAGATTGAGGACATCATTTCAGCCTAGGCCAAAGTGACCTGAGCTCAAGGCCAGCTTTGTAATAATAATGCCCCGTACACACGGTCGGATTTTCCGATGGAAAATGTCCGATCGGAGCGTGTTGTCGGAAATTCCGACCGTGTGTAGGCTCCATCGGACATTTTCCATCAGATTTTCCGACACACAAAGTTGGAGAGCAGGAGATAAAATTTTCCGACAACAAAATCCGTTGTCGGAAATTCCGATCGTGTGTACACAAATCCGACGGACAAAGTGCCACGCATGCTCAGAATAAATAAAGAGATGAAAGCTATTGGCCACTGCCCCGTTTATAGTCCCAACGTACGTGTTTTACGTCACCGCGTTCAGAACGATCGGATTTTCCGACAACTTTGTGTGACCGTGTGTATGCAAGACAAGTTTGAGCCAACATCCGTCGGAAAAAATCCTAGGATTTTGTTGTCGGAATGTCCGATCAATGTCCGACCGTGTGTACGCCCTATAAAAGGTGAAGCTTTTTTGAAAAATGATGGTATTTCCGTACATTGTGACACATCAGGATTCTCCACTTTAGAATCTTTTGTACTCACTGGCTATCTATATCATATATTTTATCATGTATTCAATTCATCATCCCTAGTTGAACGAGCAATCTCTTGATTAGCTGTAAGTGACACAGATCCCAAATGTTTGTGTTCAGCCAGAAATTTGCAATTTCACATTGACAGCTCCGGTATGCTAATGCCGGTTGCTCAGCTGGGTTTCGGCGCGCTCAAATTTTCCCCGACGCAACGTTTTCCTATAGTGTCCAACAAAGAAGAAATAGAAAAGGTGCAATAAATGAAAAAGTTAATTTTGTTAAAAAAGAAAAAAAAACACTGAACTGTATAAAAAAATCTGTTCTTTGGATCCATTCATCAGGCTGGAGCCGGCGCTTTGTGTTGGGATAGATACCGAGGGCTATTGACTTTAAATGCTTCATAAAACTGATGTGAATATTTTGCTCGTGTAGCTTCTTTCCACGTCTGCCTTTCCCGATAATGCTTACATTAACCTTGTGGAGTTTTAGAATAGAATGTCATTAGTCATGGTTTTACTGTCCTAACGCTCGTTTCAAATTTTAATAATAATAAAAAAGAAGCTGGGATAATCAACATACGTTTTTAGGATGCTTGCAGACAATAGCGAGTCAGCACAGTAAAAAGACCAGACTTTGCACTGTAGAGAGCTGCGGGCTGGCACAGTGGATCCAGCACAGCCGGGTGCTTAGAGGAAGCCTGCACTGAGAAAGTATGGAAGTTACCATTGCTGACCTTTGTTCCTGAAAATGCTTGAATAATCCATATGTTCAGGTGCCGTCCACCTCCATCCAGTGAATTGCTTTGTGCACCGGTGCGCAGTCATGTTGGAAAAGGAAGGGGCTATCCCCAAACTGTTACCACAAAGTTGGGAGCATGAAATTGACCAAAATGTCTTGGTATGCTGACACCTTAAGAGTTCCCTTCACCTGAACTAAGGGCCCAAGCCAAACCCCTGAAAAACAACCTCACACCATAATCCCCCCCCTCCACCAAACAATTTGGAACAGTGCACAAAGCAAGGTCCATAAAGACATGGACGTTGGAGTGGAGGAACTTGACTGGCCTGCACAGAGAACTGACCTCAAACCGATAGAACACCTTTGGGATGAATTAGAGTGGATACTGCGAGTCAGGCCTTCTTGTCCAACATCAGTGCCTGACCCCACAAATGTGCAACTGGAAGAATGGTCAAACATTCCCATAGACACACTCCTAAACCTTGTGGACAGCCTCCCCAGAAGAGTTGAAGCTGTTATAGCTGCAAAGGGTGTGGCAGCACTACTGCTGCTCTCCTGAGCAGTGAGGCCTACTGATCCAAGGAGCTTGATTACTTCCTATACTCAGAGTGGATGCAGGAATCTGGGGTGGACCCAGGGAAAGAACCCCCGGATGGCCAGAGTACAGGTCCTCCCATACCAGTGTTTGAGGACCTTGGAAATGGCCCAGCTAAAGGTGAAAGCCTGGCAGCCAACAGAAAGAAGGTTTGTGCTAGGATTGCGAGAGTCGCCAAGGAGGAAGAAGTACTGGCGAAGTTAAAGTTTGACTTCAATCATAAAAAAATTGCAAGTGACCAGCTTCACAGTTCCAAGAGAAGACAGATGCGGCCTGAGTTAATGGCGTTGGAGGCCAAAGTGGAAAAGCAGTCTGCTGGTGGCCGCATTGAAAGAAACCAGCGGAGCTTTCAAGGAAAAGTATGGCAGTGATGATCGCTTCCTTGCAATGCGCAGAAGGGCCATAGAGGCCAGTGGAGGACAGGCATCACCAGTGTGCGAGAAGCCAAGGTCAGTGCAATGCAAAAATGTTTCTGTGGGCTTGGACTGTGTTTCTGGCCAGCACGCTGCAGAAATGGAATCGCCTTTGAGAGTTTGTCGCAAGTTTGCCATGTCTGGACCGTCTGAGGATGAAGAACGAGGATAATGATGTCCCCCTAAAACATCGGGTGACAGAAAAGCTGTTTTTGTTCAGGACTTGCCTATTCAATACAATGAAGGTGTAGTTCCTATGGATGGTGCAGTAGAGGGCAGCGGAGAGCAAGCTCATCTCCTGGCTGAGACTCACACCTGTGTACAGAAAGCCAGTGAAGGGTGTGCAGACTTGACTATGAAGAGTGCTGATAAGGACATCTCCACTGTTGGTAACCCTTTAGTTACTGGAAATGAAGTAAGAATTACCTAGGGTAATGTAAATATTTCTGTGTCAGAAGTTTCTGCTCCATCTCTGTTCCTGACAATGTTGTCTCTACCTTATCTAAAGAGGGGTCTGTAACTAAAAGTGATGTGCGGGATGTTGCAAGGAGTGCGGTTATTTCCTTTGCTGCAGCCGTGGCTGCACCTGTCCCGAGGGTGAGTAGGGCCAGTTATTCTGCGGTCACTAGGAGTGATGTGAGTGAAGGTCAGGCCAATCTGACACCATCTGGTAGCTCCTTTAAACACCACAATGTGGTCCAATTGAGGTAAACTGGAGAAGGTCACCCCCCTCCCAAATAGGAGAGATGTGATGGACCGTATTCTGGGGATGGGTTTTAAAGCGGAGGAGATTTTTGCCCTTATCAGCCCAATTTGGTCATATGAGTATGATCTCTCCTTTGTCAAGGCGGAAGGATTAGATGTCTTTTGGGAGAGGTATGAGCAGAGGTAGAAGGAGTCCCCAAGACGGGCAGGTTTGTGACCCAAAGTAGTCTCTCGCCAGCCATTATACAAAAACATCACCATTTTAGTACGTAGTCCATTCCTGCTGCGGATCTGGTGGTGTGATTGGGGAGATATGCGGATGTCCAAGCCCCCTTAAGGAAAGTTGTAGATGACAGGGGGATATGGAGTGTTAGTAAAACTGCATGTCACGGGTAATGTTGTTAAGCACATCCCTTCATCTGCCTTTATAGGTCGTGACAGGATTATTACTTTGTATGCAGGACAACCAAAGCTGTGTCATCGCTGTGGTAAAATGGGGCATTTTTCAAGCTCATGTTCTGTGCAGAAAAGTTCCCTCTGTCAGGGCATGTTGCAAAGGACTGCAATAGTATTCGTAATCTCTGTAACAAGCTAGGTCACCCCTATAGCCTTTGCCCTGAAGCCCTCCATAATCAGCGGGGGGTGGTGGAAGAACTGCTGAGGATGGAGGAGGAGGACTGTAGGGGGCAGAAAGGGGTTGATGGAGCTGTTTCAGCTAGTCCTGAGGGCCCCCCTTCCCCAGGTGTCAGTTTCCCAATCTGAAGGTGTGACCCCTCTTGTGTCTGCTCCCCAGTCTGTGCCCCCTACTGTGTCGGTGTCTACTTCTGCTGTGTGTTCTTCCCCAGTGTTTCAGGTGCCCAGTGGCTGCCAAAGGGGCAGATTCGTGCAGATCTGAGGTGGCAGCTTCATCTGGGCCTTCCCTGAGGCAGCGTTATGCCCCGTACACACGGTCGGATTTTCCAATGGAAAATGTCCGATCGGAGCGTGTTGTCGGAAATTCCGACCATGTGTGGGCTCCATCGGACATTTTCCATCGGATTTTCCGACACACAAAGTTTGAGAGCAGGATATAAAATTTTCCGACAACAAAATCCGTTGTCGGAAATTCCGATCGTGTGTACACAAATCCGACGGACAAAGTGCCACGCATGCTCAGAATAAATAAAGAGATGAAAGCTATTGGCCACTGCCCCGTTTATAGTCCCGATGTACGTGTTTTACATCACCGTGTTCAGAATGATCGGATTTTCCGACAACTTTGTGTGACCGTGTGTATGCAAGACAAGTTTGAGCCAACATCCGTCGAAAAAAATCCTAGGATTTTGTTGTCAGAATGTTCGAACAAAGTCCGACCGTGTGTACAGGGCATAAGACTTCTAGTGGAGGTTCTAAGGTGTAGAAGGGGGAAGTTGCCACTGCTAATTATGTAGATGAGGCCTTTCAGGGTAATGTTTCAGGGAAGGAGGGAGAGTGGACCAAGGTGGACAGAAGGAGGAATAAAGTAGTCCTTACCTTTGCCTCCTCCAATTCATCTTTAGAGGTATATGATCTACCTCTGGGAAACATGTTTGGGTCCTTATCTGAGTGGGAGGAGGAGTCTTCTAAATCTGTGTCTCAGATCGAGGAGGATGAGGTAGAGTGTTCCCTAAAGAGGTCAAGGTCTCCAGTAAGGGGGGAGGGAGCTCAGGCTAAGAAACGCCCACCTCAATCATCCTGATGGCAGTTCCTACGCCGATAAAGGTTGCAACGATTAATGTTACCAGCATAAAATCTGTAAGGGCTCCTAATATGGCCTTATTTTTGCTCAGCGAGATGGATGCTGATATTTTTTTTTTTTGCAAGAGACCCGGCTAAATAGCCTTGCTGGTGTTCATCTGGCAAAGAGGGAGTGGAGGCATGGGCCCTCCTTCTGGTCTCTTGCGGCTGAGCCTTACAGCAGAGTTGCAGTACTTTTTACTGACATGGTAACGTGTCGGCGGGTTATCGAGGTAGAGATTAGAAGGTGTATGGTCCTGGACGTCTCTGTGAAGGGGCATGATTTACATTTAATAAATATTTATGGACCACAAACTAGGTGGGACAGGAAATGCCTCTTTACAAAGATTAAGCCTTTCCTTTTTAAATCTCGGCAAGTTGTCTTTGGAGGTGATTTTAACACGGTCACTAGGCCCAAAGACAAGAAAGGCTGCACTGACAGCCTGAGATATGATGCCATCTTTCTTAATGCGATAGCCAGGGAAGCAGGTCTGGAAGATGCGCATATTAAGCGTTGCCCAGACAGCATGGGTTACACATTTAAGCGAGGCAGTTGTGAGAGCAGGATAGATATGTTTTTTTTCGGCTCCTGAGTGTCGTATGGTGGAGTTCTCTGATCACGTTATGCTGTCTGTTATTCTCAATGCTTCAGATATGCCACCTAAAGGAAAGGGTATTTGGAGGATGAATTCGGCTCTGCTAGATGACGAGGAGGTAAGACAATTTTTTGAGGATTTTTTTCAGGCTCAGGTAACCATCCTGGATTTATGCAGCAGTAAGTCAGAGTGGTGGGAGCTTGCCAAAAGCAGGATTAGTAGGTTTTTCAAGGCCATAGGAAAAAGGAAAAAGCTTGGTAAGTACATCGCCAACCAGCAACTGCGGAGAAAACTTGATCACCTTGTCTCGAGTGGTGGAGATTCAGGGGCAATCTCTGAGGTGAAACTTGTCCTTAGGAAGTATCAGTATGATCGTCACGCTTTTTTGGTTCTGGAAAGGGACTACGGGAAATATCACTCGCCCGACCCTTATCAGAACTGCAAACAGCGCAGCAGTTAAGACGGGCAGGAGCACTTTTTCAGCGGTGATAGCTGTCCAGGAGGCTCTGGAATGTTGCAGGGCTTAAGGCTGGGGAAAGTATTTGCTGGCATTGGATCAGGCGAAGGCTTTTGATCATGTCAATCATGAGTACCTCTGGCTTTTCCTTGACAAGTATGGCCTGGAGGTTGGGTTTATTGCATGGCTTTAAACTTTATACAGAGAGGCAGAGAGCTTCATGCTTATTAACGGTTGGGTTGGACGGCCCTTCAGGGTTGGATCGGGGGTGCACCACCGGTGTATGCTGAGCCCTTTGCTGTACGTGTTCGCAATTGACCCCTTCGTCAGAAGGCTAGAGAGCGGACCGTTGTGCGGGGTGTTGGTGGTCATTACTGGTGAGCTGCCCTTGAGGGTTGTAGCCTATGCTGATGACGTTTCTATCTTTATCTCTGGGACAGAGGAGGTGCAGGAGGTGGTCTCAGTGATAGAGCAGTATTCTGAGGCATCAGGCTCCAAGGTCAACCGTGATAAAAAGTGTTTTGGATGAGCGAGGGAAGTGAGAGCTTTGCACTTCCAGACACCTTCCCCAGGCCTCAGCAGAAAATCAAAGTATTAGGCATCCAGTTTGGCCCTGATGATTACAGTAAGGCAAATTGTGAAGCCAGGCTGAATGATGCTGATGTCAAGGTGAAATGCTGGAAAGGGTGGCGGCTCTCCTTGAGGGAAAGGGTGGACTTGATTAAGACCTACCTTATTCCTACCTTTCTGTATGCCAGCTTTGTTTGCATCTTGCCAGAGTCCTGCTATACCAGGATTTATAGCTGTTTCTTTCAATTATTATGGGGGAACAGGCTGAATCTTGTGAAGCGGAATGTGACTTACCTATCTAGGCAGAAGGGTGGCCTAGGGATGGTCAACCCGGTTGTGTTCTTCTCTCTGATGTTTTTGAAACATAATTTTGGTAACATGCTAGCAGAGAGACTGCCTGGATGGGTAGGTATTTTCAAGATCTGGTTTAGACCTTTTCTGGGCTGTTGGGAGAGTGGCGGGCCAGTGAAAAGCCTAACAGTCAAGCATGGTAAGCTCCCGGCTTATGTTGCCCCATGCCTAAAAATTCTTAGACGGTGGCATGTGAGAGCGGAGGATATCAGGTCCCTCCCTAGGAGACTCCTGGGTGTGAAGATCGTGGGTACTGTCTTTCATGCGCCACTGGCCTTAAGGGATTGCCCAGGTCATATTATGAGGGAGGGTTTACGTTTGATAAATTCTGAGCTGCTGAGGCTCTATGTGAGGGGGAACGTGAAGTGCTGCTGTTAGGACAATCGTGGTTGTCCAAGAGCGGAGTGTCAGGGTGAAGTGGAAACCATGGACCACTTTTTGCTTCAGTGCCCTTTCAATGTATAAGTGGAGGAATATCAGGCCTGTACCTGCTGTTTGTTGATATCTGGGTGTTGGGTTCTTCTCCTGTTTTCTCTCTGGGCACTCCTTTAAATTTTGAAGGATAAACATAATTTTGAAGAAAGGCTACATACACATGATAATCTATGTTTCTTGGTCTGAATGTTAATAAAGTTTGAGTAATGTGTAGAATTTTTGAAGATGTCTGTTGCTGTTTAGCGATATATATATAGTATAATATAATATAGTGATATTGCTCCTGGTTGAAAAAAACCTTTTGTTCATATATTATAGGTCAAAGTAAGACTTTATTATTATGTTTAGTTGTGTATACAATATGTTATGCATACACAAAAAAATAAATAAATTGTAAATATTTACTTTTTGTGTTTTTGTAAAAAAAAAGTTGAGATGTGTTTCTTGTTTGCAAGATTCTCAAAATAAAAAATTGCCAACTCAATATTGAACACTACAGACTAATGCCCTGTACACACGGTCGGACTTTGTTCGGACATTCCGACAACAAAATCCTAGGATTTTTTCCGACGGATGTTGGCTCAAACTTGTCTTGCATACACACGGTCACACAAAGTTGTCGGAAAATCTGATCATTCTGAACGCGGTGACGTAACACATGTACGTCGGGACTATAAACGGGGCAGTGGCCAATAGCTTTCATCTCTTTATGTATTCTGAGCATGCGTGGCACTTTGTCCGTCGGATTTGTGTACACACGATCGGAATTTCCAACAAAGGATTTTGTTGTCGTAAAATTTTATATCCTGCTCTCAAACTTTGTGTGTCGGAAAATCTGATGGAAAATGTGTGATGGAGCCTACACACGGTCGGAATTTCCGACAACAAGGTCCTATCACACATTTTCCGTCAGAAAATCCGACCGTGTGTACGGGGCATAAGACTGGGATGCCATTAAAGTTCATGTACGTGTAAAGGCAGGCGTCCCAATACTTTATAGTGTTAGTGAATAGTTGAGAGAGAGAAGTAAAGGCTCCAAATTGGTAGTGCATCAAGTGTAGGGAATATGTATGCTGTAAATGTCAGGACCAAGGTGTGCCCAAAAAATTTTCTTCAGTGTCACCAGAACTGTAGATAAATGGATTGAGTGTGGTTATGATAATTATGCTCCAATTAGTAAAAAAAGAGAAACAGCCACCATGTAACAACCAGACCTGTGAGTCCACAAGGGGTAGTCCCAAAGAATGCAGTCACAAAAATCCAACGAAGCAAGTACATGTGTCCACTTTTTTAAACACTGTTAAAAAGTGACTGGAAGTGACGAATAGCCAGTACTACAAGTCATGTCCGGGGAAGCCCCACGTGCCTCTATTCTCCAGAAGAATGCGTTTTGAGGCTTACCCCCCCAGCAATCAATGAATCACAGGGTGCAGGCTCCCACACCCCCCACTGAGGACTCCCTCTTAGGGGCAACTCCAAGGAACGCTAGCTGATAATAAAGATCCTTATCTTTGTCTTAAAGCTTTGGGAATTGATCTGCAGGAGTAGGTCACAAACACAAGATAAGGATCTTTATGACCAGCTAGGATTTGTTGAAGTTCATCTGAGGAAGAGGGGACATTCCCCTCGAAACGCGTTAGTGGATTGCAGCGTCTGTGCGTTCCTCCACGACCCCTGGAAGGTTCCGCTCATTCCAAATCGCAGACTGTATACCGGTGCGATTTTATGTTGTGCCTCCTCCACCAATTGCCTGTGAGTTATTTCCTTTATTATTTTTTATCAAATAAATGTTTTAAAAGTTAATGCACTAGGCTGGTGCGCTTTTGTCTTCTTTTTATTTCGGTTTGTTGAAGTTCCCCCTGGAGGGAGGGGGGGATCCTTAGCAGGAGGAATGGGAGCCTGCACCCTATGAATCATTGATTGCTGGAGGCCACACCTCAAAACGCGTTGTCCTGGAGACTAGGGATGCCTGCAGCTTCCCCAGACAAAACTCGTAGTACTGGCTATTCGTCAATTATGGTGACACCATTTCTAGTTCTGTGTCAGTGCACCAGAGTTAGGGTTATAGTGGAGAAATTAGTGTTAGGGTTATTATGGGGAGTTAATGTGAGGGTTACTGGAAGGGGAGGAGATAGCTTGAGGGCGATGGGGAGGAAGGGGTTAGGTTGAGGGTTATGGAGAATAAGGGGGAATTTAAGTGAGAGTTATGGGCAGAGTAAGTGTGCGTGTTAGGGTAACAGGAGGGGTTAGTGTTATGGGAGGTGTGAGGTGGTTCTTGGTGCCAAGTTCCTGATGCTAAAAAACGAATGTACTGTATTATGTGTTTGGTATTTAATGGACACCTGACCCATTACAGGACTTGAGTGAATATGTTTAGTATTAGTGCAGAGGACAGAAGGAGAATGAACACTAAGACACTAACAGAAAACGATTTACATTAAACCTATCATTTCTATAGCTTTCAACCAGATATAAATTCCTTATAACAACGAGTAGGGAACATTGCAGTTCATTGGAAAACTATAAAGACTAGTCTAATGGATCCATTATATCGAACAAACATTTATCCCAATAATCACTTGGTAAATATTGAGCCATTAATGTGTCTGCAGCAGGAATAGTCGTGTTCGTCTTCGGGGCAGTCTACCATATGCAGTCATTATGCAGCCGGCAGCAAAGTCCCTGTCCGTGCCGCCCATGTGCCAGGATCAGGAGATGGCACAGATGCCAGTTGGGAAATTGTATCATATTATAATAAAATTATTCTAAGCCACATCATGCTCGACTGGCTGGAATGACACATTAATATTTATGGTAGGCTGGGAAGTGCTCTGGGTGAATGGAGATAATGAGCTGCATTATGAAACAATGCAATCATTGATACTTCACCCTCCAGCTTTCTCGACTTGAGATGCTGAATTTTTATCAAAAGACCTTCTGGCTTTGTATGTTTAGAGAGGTGTTGTCCAATCCACGGCCCTGAAGCTGATGTGTTACCCAGCAGCATTTTAAGTATATCCTCCCTCCCAGTTTGAACTAATGACATTTCCTGGCTGCCAAACTCAGAAAGCCACCGTCAGTGCTTTGGTTATTCGAGCTGAAATACAACCACACATCATGTGACCTAGAACTAGTTTCAACGATGAGTTGTTGGCTGACAAGGTCATTTTCCATTGACTTCCACACTGGGAGGATGTTGAAATTGAAAGTTTAGTAAAGGAGTTTAATGATGCACAATTTATTATAAAAAATTGACTTTGGGGATAGAAACCATTTGTGTGACCCTAGTCATAAAGTTAACCTCTGCTTTGTCTACACAAAGAAACACTGTCACCTTTAGAGCAAGGTGACAGTGCCTGTGCAAAGCCCACCACATGACCACTGATGTTCCTTCCTGATGCAGATCCCACCGATGTACCTGGTGTTGGACAGAGTGATGACACTACTCGTACAGTAGGGAAGGGGAACAGGAGTCCTAGGTATAGTTCTCCAAAAATATCACTAGATTTTGCCATAGTTAGGGTTGGGAATCATGTAGTGAAGAGTAGGCAGTGTAGGCACTTAATTAGCCACAAGTGATCCCCAGAGCAGTGAGGGGAGTGTACCATAGTGAGGAAGCACCAGCTCTATCCCTGTCAGTATGTGACCACTTGGATAAAGGGCTCTATATATAAAGGTCTGGTGGGACTACTCCTGGGTTGTTGGTTGGTTATGGGACGCAGTGCATGGACTAAGGCATTAAAGATGTCATCATTGAAGATCTAGCTTCTTAGAACTTTCCTTGACGGGGTAGGCAAGGAAGGAGAGGTGCAGGACTAATAAGACTACTCATATCACCATCTGGGATTACTGAATGTATATATGTAAATCACCTCTGTTTCAGTAAAATGTTAAAAAGCTGCCATTGTTTGGACTCTTCCTTCTCCTACCCTCAAAACTGGAATGTCTGGAAATGAAACATGTATTGGGTGGGGCTGCTTTTGGGGTCCATTGCTGTGGGGCATGAGGTAGCTATGGAATGGGTTATGGGTGGTGCTGGTAAGGCCTCCCAAGGGTGTCTTAATATGGGCTCTCAGGAGTGGATCCCGGACTTATACAACCATAATGAGTTTAAGGGGAACAAGCTATTCTGGGCAGGCATGGGTTAAAGAGAGTAAGCACTCCCCCACAACATGGCTGTACCCATGCAGGACATGCATCCCAGTATGCCACACAACACTTCCCTCATGTGATATTGCTCCAATTTAGTGATTGGCTGCTAAACCTGAGAACTATATCTTGTGATGAGGTCCAGTGCTCTCTTATACTCAGGGAATTGGGTAGTTTGCAGTGGTGACAACAGAAAAAAGAGTGGCAAGTATAAAGTAGTCAGGGTGAGGACTGTTTAGACAGTCCTCAAGACAGGGTTTGAACATTGCAGGCTGTTATTATAGACTTCCCTGTGTACCATCAAGGAGTTGTAATCTCTACGTTTTGCTTTTCTCTTTCCTTGGCATGGAAATCTTCTCCCATCCTATTCTCCTGTGACAACCAGTGTGACAATTTGTTTACACTCTCAAGTGTGCATTTCTTATAAATCCCTATAGTGGGCACTGGCCTCCAAGTGGATCCCCCATAGGAATATATGGAAAGTACACTTTGGAGAGGAAACGCAGGAAGTTCTAGCACATACTGGACTTTTCTTACATTGCCCCCTCCCAATGGGCAGCCTCTGGATGCCCATCTGAGACTTCTTTTCAGGATGAGCTGGAAAGAATGCTTGCATCATTCTTTTGGCATGCACAGTGGTTTCTAGCTCCCACAAGTTCCCTTCTGGACCATAGCCTTTCCATTTAATTAAAAACTGAATAAAACCTTGTCTTTTCCTGCAATCCAGAATTGTGTCAACTTGCTATTCCTCATTGCCATCGACCACTGTAGTTTTCTTGTTCTAGTACATACTGGACTTTTCTTACAATTTGTGAATAATAGGTGTAAATGTGTTTATTTTCCTTGATCGTCAGGGCCATCTGGTGGCCATCATGCTGAATTTTCCTAAAAGGAGCTACTTTAGGAAAAATACTGCAGTATGACCATTAGAAGGAGCTGACAAGAGGAAATAAACATATTGGGCACATTATGGGGTTTTTTGAGACAGCTGTGCAAATGCTGCGATATTCATACAGCTATTTTTTTTTTTAAATAGTCCACTAAATCTCTGGCTGTCATAAATTATACAGAATGGAGGATTGTCATTGAACCTTTCCTGACTTTATTCAAAATTAAACAATTTAATTTGAGTTTTGCTTTGAGGCGTGTCCTAATTACAACAAACCTTCTGGGTTCTGGTGGTCCTATCATTCCGTTCATTTCAATCTGTTTCTAACTGCAGCAGCCGGGTTGCATGACAAATATTATAAGGAAAAAAATCACTGTGGCAACTTAGATCATTATTCCAGTAACAGTCGGATGCATCTAACTGGGAACTCTTCCGCCTTGTTTTAAAAATCTGTCTCTTGCGGAGCGCCGGAACAGATGTATCACATACAGGTAGAGAGTCTACAGGAATTTTTCAGCTTCTTGACAACTAATTCCTTCCCTTTCCCACCTCCGTAAAATAAAACCAAGTTTAATCACCTGTGTTTACTAAGCAATAAAGCCTTGGGTGTAGATTAATAAATAGTAGAGGCGAACGGTGCGACTTATCTCTTCCTCTCAGGCTCTGGCACAGCCCGGTGTGAAGCTGCTTGTCTCCCCATGCTAGAAGATTTAAGATTCATTAATTTCAGCTGACTTCATGGATCTCATTCAGGCCTGTTGAGCGAGTGCAAAACTAAGTAATGGCATACTAAACAGTCTATGTGCTCAGAATGCACGGAGTAAGGTGGGGATAGCTGAATATCATTTCTAAGAAGAATTAATTGACCTAATGTTACTTCATGATGGGCTTCATGACCCAACCTCAGAAATAGATTTTTTTTAAGTGCATGCATGCTAAGTAACAATTCCAGGTATTTATTACCTCTCACAGAGATCACAGTACCCCCACCCCCCCCCCGACAATGCCTTCATCTGCTTTTCTCTCCAGGACAGAGCCATCTTTGTTCAGGCATCAAACGGAAGCACCATCTAGTTCCTGGACTGAGATGCCGGTGTCTTGTCAAATACAGTCCCCTATCATATAGTGTCCGCCCTGTACTGCGCAGGCGCAGTACGGAGGACGAACGAGACGCCGAAAGTCTCAGAAGTTTAACAGCTGTATGTATGTGTGCCTAATCTCTCCCACCTCACTCAAAGTCCCAGGGCGATTCTCTCTCCCCTTTTTTTTGAAGTTTAACAGCTGATCATCAGCTGTACACGGCGCCTGCGCTGTTATTCTCACCCTATGTCCAGGTTCATTCCCTACTATCCAAGTGGACATAGAGTGAGAATAAATAGTTGCCGAGCGCAGCGAGGCCGTGCCCGAAGCGTGGGCGAGCGAAGCGAGCCCGCGAGGGGCCCTCTTACACAGCCATCGCTAACAAGTGCCGAAGCGCCGTGTACAGCTGATGGTCAGCTGATCAACTTCGGACACTTTCGGCATCTCCTTCTGCTCCGTACTGCGCAAGCGCTGCGCATGCGCAGTACGGAGTGGACACTATCCGATAGGAGGACAGTATATGTCAGAACACCGGCTCAAAGATGGCACAATCATGTAAATCCTGGTATCTGTGTAGTTCTTGGATGTGTTAACAAATGATCAGCCCCTACTGCGACCTCTCACCTTTGCTCTTGCTATAAAATTACAATTCGATCACTGGGAGGGAGACTGAAGAAATGTTTCCTCCTGGCTGCAGCAGATGACATAATCTTTGCCCAGGCAATAACACCGGACTCAAGCTCAAGTATAAAAATAATGTATTATGACACAGAAAACCTTAGGTAACCAAAAAAATCACTCTAATGCCCTGTACACACGATCGGACATTGATCGGACATTCAGACAACAAAATCCATGGATTTTTTCCGACGGATGTTGGCTCAAACTTGTTTTGCATACACACTGTTGCACAAAGTTGTCAGAAAATCCGATCGTTCTGAATGCGGTGACGTAAAAAACACGTAGATCGGGACTATAAACGGGGCAGTAGCCAATAGCTTTCATCTCTTTATTTATCCTGAGCATGCGTGGCACTTTGTGCGTCGGAATTGTCCACACACGATCGGAATTTACGCAAACGGATTTTGTTGTGGGAAAATTTTATAGCCTGCTCTCAAACTTTGTGTGTCAGAAATTCCGATGGAAAAAGTCAGATGGAGACCACACACGATCGGAATTTCCGGCAACAAGCTCCGATCACACATATTCCATCGGAAAGTCCGACCGTGTGTACAGGGCATAATGCCCTGTACACACGACTGGTTTTCCCGTCGGAATAAACTCTGAATGTTGTTCCAACGGAATTCCGCTCAAGCTGTCTTGCATACACACGGTCACACCAAATTCCAACCGTCCAGAACGCGGTGACGTACAACACATACGACAGCACTAGAAAACGGAACTTCAATAGCCAGTAGCCAATAGCTTCCATCTCGTACTTGCTTCAGAGCATGCGTCGTTTTTGGTCTGTCGGAACAGCATACAGACGATCGGTTTTCCCGATAGGAATTGGTTCCGTCGAAAAAATTTAGAACATATTCTCTTTCTAGGTCCATCAGAATTTACGACGTAAAAAGTCTCCGATGAGGCACACACACGATCGGAATATACGATGAAAAGCTCCCGTCGGACTTTTTCTGTCGGACATTCCGCTCATGTGTACGTGGCATTAGATAGATGGCTTGCTACTTCTCTAGGGCCCAGAGTCAGGGTAGATACTCCGGAAGGAAAAAAGAGAAGGGGGAGCGTGGCCATCTAAGTGTAGAGTGTTTATTTGTAGAGGGTTAAAAGAATAAAATGCACTCACATAAACAAATGTGGTATAGGCAAATTATCACCCGCATCACCAGGGGAATCCTAGATGTTAAAGCAAAGCATGCCATGTAAGGCGCCACTCTGCACTACCCAGCTGCTACCACGGCATGCTCTGCTTTAACATTTCGGGTTCCCCTGGCGATGCAGATGATGATGTGCCTATACCACATTTGTTTATGTGAGTGCATTTTATTATGCTCTTTAATGAAAAAAGGTGAAACTTTTTGGAAGCATGATGCTGTTTATGCATGCTGTGACATGGCAGGGATTATATTCGTGTAGGTTTGCAGAGTTACTGAAAGTTCCACTTTTAAAGATGCTCTGTCACTATCTAGCAGAGATGAGCACGGGCACCTTCTGAACTCCTCTCTAACTTGAACTTCAAACTTTGCTTTTTTGTACTCCAATGTGAGCTGTGGCGCTGGAAATGACATGACCCACAGCTCTTTGGAGTACAAAAAAAGCAAAGTTTTGAGTTCAGGTTAGAGATGAGTTCTGAGGACGCCTAAGCTCATCTTTACTGTCTAGTGACAGGCTCCCTGAAAAGAGATTCTACGGAAAAGTGTTGAAAAGAACCTGTCAGCATAGCCTACCCAGCCTCTCAAGCTTTTTAACATGGAAGAACCCTTGAAATAACTTTCCGGCCTCAGAGAACTCCTGGTAAAAAAAAAAAAAACATATATCTGCAACTTATAGTACATTAAATTAAACATTACATTGATATTTAAAATAAATGAAAGAACAGGAAAGCGGTGTACTTGGCAGATTTGTCAACCACTCCATATGACGTTAATATAACTATATATGAAATAAACTGTAATTTTGGCCAGAAAAGAAATGCAGTTCTGTCAGTGACCAGGGGAAAGAATCAACCTCGCCTCAAAAGAGAAGTCTGGGTTTCTTAAAAAAAAAAAATCATATTCAACTTGGTGGATGCAGCACCTGCTGCTATGACAGAAAACTGAGTGATCAAAGACCGCTGAGTGCTTGGTTCTTAGTCTTCACTGAACAGAGAGCTGGTGATTGTCAGTCACCACTCTGCCACCCCCCTCCAGGGAGGGGGCAGAAGCGGCTGGCTCAGGCTTTCTCGCTGAGATGCTGAGCCAGCTGCTGGTCCAGGCATCTGGGTGGATCCCAACTGTAAATTTGGGATTGATCCAGAGCCTGGACTGACTGAGTGACGTTAGCTGACAGCAGGCTTTAGACCTCTCCTACAGCTGAAAAGAGGGCACAAACAGAACAAAGTGCACTCCTGTGATCCACAGGAGAAGTAGGGCCAAAAAAGCTTTGACCCTACTTCTCCTTCAATGGTCAATAGCAAAGAGTCCCCTTATGTTGGTGGTCAGTGACATGATCCCTTACATTGGTATTCAGTGGAGAAGGGCCATCATGGATTGGTGGTCAGTGAGAGAAGGGCCCCCTTACACTTATGGTCAATCGGAAGAATGCTCCTTACATTGGTGATCAGCGAGAAGAATGCTCCTTACATTGGTGGTCAGTGGGAAGAATGTTCTTTACATTGGTGGAAAGTGGGAAGAATGCTCTTTACATTGGTGACCAGTGGGAAGAATGCTCTTTACATTGATGGTCAGTGGGAAGAATGCCCCTTACATTGGTGGTAAGTGGAAAGAATGCTCCTTACATTGCTGGTCAGTAGGAAGAATGCTCCTTACATTGGTGGTCAGTGGGAAGAATGCTCCTTACATTGGTGGTCAGTGGGAAGAATGCCCCCTTATAGATAGCTAAAAAGAGCATTGTTCATTGCTCAAGGAACCCCTAGCAATCTCTGGAGGAACTCTAGGTTACCATAGAACCCTGGTTGAGAAAGCCTAGTCTAAGTATTCCAACAAATGGCAAGTTCCCAGTTTCATGTTTTGAAAGGCATGTTTTTTCCATGTTTTCCAGGGAGAGGGAGAACATTATACAGTCAAAGTAGACACCTCTCTAAATAATTAGGTATTTCCTGTGAAGGATACTTTTAATGCCACAACCTACAAATACATTGTAGACAATTATGCATTTCCAACCTTGTGGTAACAGTTTGAGGAAGGTTTTCTTTCTGTTCCCGCATGTTCCCCTGTATGTAAAGCCAGCTTCCTAAAGACATAGTTTGATGAATATGGTGTTGGCAATCTCGTAACCTGCAGAGGGCCCTGATCACATCCACGTTGAACACCTTAGGGATGGATTGGTACCCCTACTGTGAGCCAAGTCATCTCCTTCAGCACACTGTGATGCCAATAACACCTTGACAAATAGACAAATGCAAGGAAGATGTATAGCCTTCCAAAGAGTACCTATACATCAACTGATGGTTGGATTGAAGGGTAGCCTATAGAAGTCTATACCTCTCTCTTTACCAGCTTAGGGAAACCCTTGTAAACAAAGCCAGAAGATTGTGGGTCTGTTGCTGGAATACGAGCTTGTTCTGATCAGAGGTCAGAAGCTTTTTAATTACTGTGTTGTGGAGGGCAAGGGGGTCCTTTGTTGAACATTTTACCATAATTTAAGTTATATTTTAAAGCAATGCATCGCCCCCTCCTGATTAATCTTCTGGACAACATTAGCCGCTGGGGTTCTCTGATTGGCAAGGAAGTTGACCAACTGTCAGTCAGGGCCGCTGAGAGTTGCTTAGGTGCCCAGAATGAGATTTATAGCTTTACCAAGGCACTAGCAGGCTCCTTTTAGTGTCTGTTCTGTAGCAGTGATTTTAATTTAAACACTTAGCGAATACTGACGGGTTCATTGCCGACTCTTGCTGGTAAGGGCAGTGTTAGAGAGGCGATCTGACATAGATAACCTTTTAATAGAGAAACTTGGCTGGTCTCTCCTCTGCTGCATTTTCTCTGCACTGAAATAAAGGGTATTTCTCTCCCTCTGCTACTCTCTCCCATGATGGTGTCAGGCAAGATAATGATTCCCATTCATTTCAGTGCTGAGCTGTCTTTATTCCTTATTGCAGGTCACATACTTAACCTTGATGTATGCACAGGGTTCTGTGGTCAGACTTTGATCAGAAAGGAGTGCAGGCTGAACAGCTAAGAGTAGAATATTGCCAAGCCTAATGCCAAGATATAGAATCTTACGGGATTTTCTATGTTGGGACATGGGACATGGGTGAAGGTGTTTGTAGACGGCTCACAAACGTGCACTTGCTAAAGATTAAGGGGTTGATTTAGTAAAGGTAAATCTACTTTGCACTACAAGTGCACTTGGAAATGCAGTCGCTGTAGATCTGAGGGGAAGATCTGAAATGAGGGGAAGCTCTGCTGATTTTATCATCCAATCATGTGCAAGCAAAAATGCTGTTTTTTTATTTTCCGTGCATGTCCACCTCAGATCTACAGAGACTGCACTTCCAAGTGCACTTGTAGTGCAAAGTGGATTTGCCTTTAGTAAATAAACCCCTAAGTGTCAACCAAAGAGAACAGCATCTAAGGTGATAATGGAACAGGGTCCTGAGTGATTTGGCTTAAAGGGTCCCTGTCACCACCTTAATGTATGTCTAGGTAAAAAAACTAAATAAAACAAAATATATACACGTTTCCCATGTTTTATTCCTTTAAACCCTGCAAATACAGAAAAATACCCATTAGTCCTGCCAAGAATGAACTCACTTTTCTGTTGTGGACTCCCAACAAAGGTTCACTGAAATTTGCAAGGGATGGTGTCAACAATGTCCAGTTGTCTTCTGCTGAATTACAGAACACCTGACCTTCACCTTGCTGCAATTTTCAGTGTGATTATGTAGTGCAACTTTGAAGTGACTTTGATGCGACATTGCTGTGTTTTTTCATAGTCTATGGGACCAAGTCACACTGTAAATCACACAAAAGTAGCACAGGAACTGTTCCCAAAATTGCACTGTGCTGAGTGGCATTGATAAGAATGGGCACCATTGTCGTGCAATTCTGTGCAATTCAAGCTGCATCAGACAAATTGCACTAGTGTGAACCAGCACTACAACTTTCTAGACTCGGAATGAGCAGAACACAAGACAGCTTTGAATTTCTAATAGGGAATTTTTTTACAATTATCAAATATAAAGAGAACGTATTGGGCTGATGGGTAAGTCTTAACACCACGTCCCAATATAAGATATCAATGGTGCCAAAAGTTTTGAATGGGACTTTTAAGGTAATTGTAATCCTGAATAATCCATAGGTTAAATTCCAACTGGTATTAATTTCTTATACCAGTTAAAAATACACCCAATAAAAGCTCAATCTGAAAAAAACATTTGTATAGAACCTATCCTTATATGTTCACCTCTCCCATGTATATGGATACGATCCATCCCTGTATGTCCACTCCCTCCATATATTTGGATATAATCCACCCCTATATCTCCAATCCCTCCATATATTTGGATAGGATTCATCCCAATATTTCCACCCCCCCCCCAATGAATTTAGAATTTAACCCTATATTTCCATGCCACACCCATGACTTTGGATTTTATCCATCCCTACATGTCCACTCCCTCCATATATTTGGATATTATCCATCCCTAGATGTTTACTCCCTCCATATATTTGGATAGAATCCAACCCTATATCACTACTCCCTGCATATACAGTGGGTACGGAAAGTATTCACACCCCCTTAAATTTTTCACCCTTTGTTATATTGCAGCTATTTGCTAAAATCATTTAAGTTCATTTTTTTCCTCATTAATGTACACACAGCACCCCATATTGACAGAAAAACACAGAATTGTTGACATTTTAGCA
Source organism: Aquarana catesbeiana (assembly GCF_042186555.1). NCBI lineage: Eukaryota > Metazoa > Chordata > Amphibia > Anura > Ranidae > Aquarana > Aquarana catesbeiana. Next base: position 317,092,518 of record NC_133330.1, read on the forward strand.
GATTTATTAAAAAAGAAAAACTGAAATATCACATAGTCCTAAGTATTCAGACCCTTTGCTCAGTATTTAGTAGAAGCCCCTTTTGATCTAATACAGCCATGAGTCTTTTTGGGAAAGATGCAACAAGTTTTTCACACCTGGATTTGGGGATCCTCTGCCATTCCTCCTTGCAGATCCTCTCCAGTTCTGTCCGGATGGATGGTAAACGTTGGTGGACAGTCATTTTTAGGCCTCTCCAGAGATGCTCAATTGGGTTTAAGTCAGGGCTCTGGCTGGGCCATTCAAGAACAGTCACAGAGTTATTGTGAAGCCACTCCTTCGTTATTTTAGCTGTGTGCTTAGGGTGATTGTCTTGTTGGAAGGTAAACCTTCGGCCCAGTCTGAGGTCCTGAGCACTCTGGAGAAGGTTTTCGTCTAGGATATCCCTGTACTTGGCCGCATTCATCTTTCCCTCAATTGAAACCAGTCGTCCTGTCTCTGCAGCTGAAAAACACCCCCACAGTATGATGCTGCCACCATGCATCACTGTTGGGACTGTATTGGAGAGGTGATGAGCAGTGCCTGGTTTTCTCCACACATACCACTTAGAATTAAGGCCAAAAAGTTCTATCTTGGTCTCATCAGACGAGAGAATCTTATTTTTTACCATCTTGGAGTCCTTCAGGTGTTTTTTAGCAAACTCCATGCGGGCTTTCATGTGTCTTGCACCGAGGAGAGGCTTCCGTCGGGCCACTCTGCCATAAAGCCCCGACTGGTGGAGGGCTGCAGTGATGGTTGACTTTCTACAACTTTCTCCCATCTCCCGACTGCATCTCTGGAGCTCAGCCACAGTGATCTTTGGGTTCTTCTTTACCTCTCTCACCAAGGCTCTTCTCCCCCGATAGCTCAGTTTGGCTGGACGGCCAGCTCTAGGAAGGGTTCTGGTCGTCCCAAATGTTTTCCATTTAAGGATTATGGAGGCCACTGTGCTCTTGAGTGCATCAGAATTTTTTTTGTAACCTTGGCCAGATCTGTGCCTTGCTACAATTCTGTCTCTGAACTCTTCAGGCAATTCCTTTGACCTCATGATTCTCATTTGCTCTGACATGCACTGTGAGCTGTAAGGTCTTATATAGACAGGTGTGTGGCTTTCCTAATCAAGTCCAATCAGTATAATCAAACACAGCTGGACTCAAATGAAGGTGTAGAACCATCTCAAGGATGATCAGAAGAAATGGACAGCACCTGAGTTAAATATATGAGTGTCACAGCAAAGGGTCTGAATACTTAGGACTATGTGATATTTCAGTTTTTCTTTTTTAATAAATCTGCAAAAATGTCAAAATTTCTGTGTTTTTCTGTCAATATGGGGTGCTGTGTGTACATTAATGAGGAAAAAAATGAACTTAAATGATTTTAGCAAATGGCTGCAATATAACAAAGAGTGAAAAATGTAAGTGGGTCTGAATACTTTCCATCCCCACTGTATGTGGATAGGATTCAACCCAATATTTCCAGCCCACCCATGAATTTGGATAGGATCCACCCCTATATTTCCACCCACCCTCCCATTAATTTGGATATTATATGTCTACACCCCCCCCCAAATATTGGGATATAATCCATCCCTATATGTCCAGCCCTCAATATTTTTTGGGGAGGAATAATCCATATACGCCCATCCCCATATATTTGGATAAAATCCATCCCTATATGTCCAGCCCCCCCCCATATATTTGGATAGGATCCATCCCTATAAGTCCACCTCTTATATCTTTGGATAGGATTCATCCGAATGTTTCCACCCCCCCCCCCACCATGAATTTGGATAGGATTCATCCCTATATTTCCACCCCCCATGACTGTGGATATTATCCAACCCTATATGTCTACTCCCTCCATATATTTGGATAGAATTCATCTCTATATGTCCACCCCCTCTATATTTGGATAGGATCCATCCCTATACAGTGAGGGAAAAAAGTATTTGATCCGTCTATAATTTTAATGGTAGGTTTACTTTAACATATTTATAATAAGATAAGATTACATATCGGCCTAAACTGAGGGAATTTTTTTTTTTTTTTTAATTGGGGATATTTATTATAGCAAAAAGTAAAAAATATTGTGTTTTTTTTACAAAATTGTCACACTTTTTTTGTTTATAGCGCAAAAAATAAAAACCACAGAGGTGATCAAATACCACCAAAAGAAAGCTCTATTTGTGGGGAAAAAAGGACGTCAATTTTGTTTGGGTACAGCATCGCACGCTCACGCAATTGTCAGTTAAAGCGACGTAGTGCCGAATCGCAAAAAATGGCCTGGTCATTGAGCAGCCAAATCTTCCGGGGCTGAAGTGGTTAATGAGTGGAATAAATACAGTATTTTACCCATTCACAAAACATGACTTAGTACTTGGTGGCAAAACCCTTGTTAGCAAATGCAGAGGTCAGACGTAGTTGGCCACCAGGTTTGCACACATTTCAGGAGTTTGTCCCACTCCTCTTTGCAGATCCTCTCCAAGTCATTAAGGTTTCGAGGTTGACGTTTGGTAACGCGAACCTTTAGCTCTCTCCACATATTTTCTATGTGATTAAGGTCTGGAGACTGGCTAGGCCACTCCAGGACCTTAATGTGCTTCTTCTTGAGCCACTCCTTTGTTGCCTTGGCCGTGTGTTCTGGGTCATTGTCCTGCTGGAATACCCATCCACGACCCATTTTCAATGCCCTGGCTGAGGGAGGTTCTCACCCAAGATTTGACGGTACATGGCCCCGTCCATCGTCCCTTTGATGCAGTGAAGTTGTCCTGTCCCCTTAGCAGAAAAACACCCCCAAAGCATAATGTTTCCACCTCCATGTTTGACGGTGTGGATGGTATTCTTGGGGTCATAGGCAGCATTCCTCCTCCTCCAAACACAGCGAGTTGAGTTGATGCCAAAGAGCTCGATTTTGGTCTCATCTGACCACAACACTTTCACCCGGCGCTCCTCTTAATCATTCAGATGTTCATTAGTAAACTTCAGACGGGCCTGTACATGTTCTTTCCTGAGCAGGGGGACCTTTCGGGCTCTGCAGGATTTCAGTCCTTCATGGTGTAGTGTGTTACCAATTGTTTTCTTGGTGACTGTGGTCCCAGCTGCCTTGAAATCATTGACAAGATTCTCCTGTGTAGTTCTGGGCTGATTCCTCACCATTCTTTGGGAAGGTCGGGGAATTTTTGCCCGTGTTTTGTGTGTAATAGACTTCAATGGAACCGCACCAGAAGCGTGTGTTGTGTTTGTGATGCGGTTTTTATTTTAAAACTGTATAAAGCTGGTTTGCTAAGCAGGGAGTCAGCAAAAAAAAAAATTGCGGGTAAAAAATGGCATGGGGTTTCCCCCCCCCCGGCCCTTTGGGTCTAGCAGGGATTCGGAGGGGGACCCCCCCATGCAAACATTTTTTTTTCTTAAAATGGCGTGGGGCCCCCCCAAAATTCATACCAAACCCTTATCCGAGCATGCAGCCTCGCAGGTCAGGAAAGGGAGGGGACGAGCGAGTGCCCCCCTCCTGAACCATACCAGGCCACATGCCTTCAACATGAAGGGATGGGTGCTCTGCCCCCCCAAAGCACCTTGCCCCATGTTGATGGGGACAAGGGCCTCTCATCGACAACCATGGGCGGTGGTTGTCGGGGTCTGCGGGCGGGGTACTTATCGGAATCCAGAAGTCCCCTTTTAGAAAGGGGGCCCCCAGATCCCGGCCACCCCCCCATGTGAATGGGTATCGGACCATCCGATGACATCAGTCGGAGAGCCTGCCCCTTGTGACGTCACAAGGGGCGGGTTCTCCGGGTGATGTCATCAGATGGCTATGCCCCATGGCTATATAAGAGGTTCCACACAGCCGGAAACATCACAATGGAGGAAGACAGCCACAGAAGAAGAGCGTTTTTTTTTTTTTTGCGGGTAATCGACGGCGAGGCAGAAGACGGCAGCGGGAGAAGATATCACAAGAAGACAGCTCAGGGAGAAGAAAGCACAGGGAAGAGACAGCAGCGGGAGAAGACGGCGGCGGAAGAGACAGCGGAGAGAGAAGACGGCACCGGGAGTTACGGCGGCTAGAGAAGATGACTCGGGGAGAAGACGGCACTGGGAGAGACAGCAGCGGGAGAAGACAGCTCAGAGCTATTTTTTTTATTATAGGACTTGTTTAAAACCAGCTCTTTTTCATTTTTTTTTTTACATGTCACTGCTTTTTGAGGTGAATGGGAAGGGGTACGATGGACCCAATACCCATTCACATGGGGGGGCAGATTCTGGGGGCCCCCTTCCTAAAGGGGGGCTTTCAGATTCCGATAAGCCCCCCCGCCGGCAGACCCTGACAACCATTGGCCAGGGTTGTCGGGAAGAGGCCGTTGTCCCCAAAGCACCCATCTCCTCCATGTTGAGGGCATGCGGCCTGGTATGGTTCAGGTGGGGGGGCCGCATAAGGGTTTGGGGGGGACCCCACGCCATTAAAAAAAGAAAAAATGGCGTGGGGGGGGGGGGTGTTCCCCCATTCGATTCCATACAAGACCCAAAGGACCTGGTATAGACCTGGGGGGGGGGGGGACGTCATTTTTCCGCAATTTCTTTTTTGCCAGGAAATATTTTTTTTTTACATTCAGCTGATGACTCATCAGTTGTTAAGGATCCGGTGGCCGGCTCCCCAGCCCCCTGCTTATCCACCAGCTATATACAGTGTGTTTACAGTGTGTTTAAAGAGAAAAAAAATAATGTAAAACGCAAAATTCTTGAAAACTGCATGCAAAAACGCATAAAAAACTAGGCTTTGAAAACGCAAAACGTGTCTGAAAAAAGCGCAGCCGCATAGATGTGAACCTAGGGTAATTTATTCATATGCATTGCCGTAAGCAGAATTTTAAAGAAAAATAATTTGGGAGCCCCAAAAAAGCGTGAAAACCCATGTGAGATGCAGGCATGGATACTAATATGTGATCACATATGCATCATAGATGCCACTGCTGCCATTACAGCTTAATGGAAAGGGATGCGATACTCATAAATACCGAACACTTAACTCTGGCACATCTTAATTACACAACACATTATGGAAAAATTCAAACGTGTAAATGCTTCATATAGAGTTATGTTTTTCAATTAGGGGCTGTCGTTCACTGTACCAGGAATAATACATATTCTCCGTATTATACATGGCTACTATAATGATGAAAATATTTAATACCTGGTTTGCTTCTCAGCTTATCCCGAGCTATAATGCTTTACTCTATAACTCATATCTGTCTTGTAACTATTTCGCGATAAGCTTTTCAACATTGGCAGATTTCAGTATTTTGAACCATAAACTAATAATCAAAAAAGTGCACAAGAAAATTGCTTAATTCCCCCATCAAAACATTATTGTGATACTTCCCAGCTACCAGAATACAATGATCACTGCTGGCAGCTATAGCTGTCGACAGTGATTGCACAAAAAAAAAAAACTTATTAAGTTCTGTATTTCCCCTATGTAGCTGGCTACCTGCTCCCTCTTTAGACCTGTGATCACAACATCTGGCAGAAGAAAATCTTGTAGCACCAACTTTACTTTTTGGCTTTGAGATGTCATGTGACTGAATGTAGAGAGCCGCAAAAGCAAGTTGATGCTGAAAGATGTGAAAAGATGTATCACTATAAACCATGTCCTTTAGGAACAGCCACCTTTTACCATGTCCACCATCCAATGTTTACCATGCCCACCATCCATGTTCACCATGCCCACCATCCATATTCACCATGTCCACCACCAATGTTCACCATGTCCACCACCAATGTTCACCATGTCCACCACCAATGTTCACCATGTCCACCACAGTGTTCACCGTGTCCACCATCCATGTTCACCATGCCCACCATCCATGTTTAACATGCCCGCCATCCATGTTCACCGTGTCCACCATGCATGTTCACCATGTCAATCAATTACCATGGAACACATTGCTTAGTACACTTACTTTAGCCCAAAGAAATCTGTTCCCACCCTGAAAGAGCTGGCTGGTTGTGTTTGGCCTACAGGTCGAAGGTTCCCAGTCCACTCCTGGACTCTGGTCACAAGTTTCCAAAACCTTTGTAGGCCAGGAGCCTACTTTTTGTCAGGGCCAATGTTAAACAGATGAAAAAAAAAACCTCTCCGTCTACGCGAACCAGCAGAACTGAACATCCCCAAATCAAATGAACAATGCTCCAAATGTAACGTGTATTGAATATGTTTCTTTCACTAGAAAAATGCCTCGTATTTCAATAACCTTAAGATGGTCTTTATAATATGAAAGGCTTGAAAGACTCCTTAAATTCTTCCAAGCTCTCTGTTATTACTATGCTAATTTCCGTTCTTTGCCTTCATATAAGCCGGAGTGAAGCATTGTTAAATGAATGCATCATCTAATAGCACAATGAGCGTATGGTGCTTGTGTTTCCTATAACGGTCAGTTCATCCCAATTATCTGACAAGTGGATTCCGCTGCATGAATAAAATAGAAGTTTTATGTTTTTGCTACACTTGTTGTACCTCATTACTTAGAAAAACTTCAGAGAAGCAGCGTTCACGAAGATGGATGAGCGCAGTCAAAAGAAGTTGGGGAAAAAAAAGCAAAATATGTTAATATGAAGATTTTAGTTAAAGATGTACTTCACTGGAAGAAATATGTAGGCTGCCACTGCTGAGCTCTTTTTGGAAATGTTTGTTGCCTGGCTATTACAGTCCACAGTGCTTTAACAGGCATGTGCATGATAGCCATGCACTTAGCATTTTCTGAGGCCAGTGGTGGTAGCCTGCAGTCTGTCCTTACTGGATGTGTTACATACTGGTATAGGGAGAACTCAGTACAGGATCGCAGCAGGTGGTAAAAACAGCCCAGAGGATTACTGGCGTATAGTTTTTGTCAATCCAGTATATTTATATTATCATTATGTTCCCCTAAAAAAAGCAGATCATATTTTAAAAGGAGTAGATAGAAAGTAGTTCTGGACAGCCACACTCCGAAAAAATTACCTTTTATTAAAAAAACAAAATCAAAAGTGCATGCCACAGCAGAACAGGAGAGCTGACGCATTTCACACTACAAACAGTGCTTAATCATAGCTATGATTAAGCACTGTTTGTAGTGTGAAACGCGTCAGCTCTTCTGTTCTGCTGTGGCATGTACTTTTGAATTTTGCTTTTTGAATAAAAGACAATTTTTTCGGAGTGTGGCTGTCCAGAACTACTTTTTATCTATTGCTATATGCATTGCCAGCACCTGTGGCTTCTAATCTGGTGAAGAGGTTTACTATCGTTTGACCTTCCTGGAGCGGTGATACCTCCCCTTCCCTACCTTGATTCCTATATTTTAAAAGGACTTTTCTCATCCTGTATGCTGAGGACTATCAGCATACAGTGTGCACATCCAGGTTGAAATTCAACAGTTATAAGATTTTAAATAGACAGTGATTGCATTTTTCTTATTTGTTTATTATTGCTGACCACCCACAGTATATATATACAGTGTATATATATATATATATATATATATATATATATATATATATATATATATATATACGTCATTACGTTAACGTTTAATACAGGAGTTATGGCAGCCATAACCCTGGTATAATTTTTTTCTGTGGGCAATCCGGCATCTGCTACAAGTGATCCTGGCAGCGGATTCACCACAGGATCACTTTTAGGGGTGGTGGGAGAGGTCCCTCCCCCCCGCCGTTCTCTGGTCGTTTCCCCATTTACCAGACCCGTCGATAAACCCGGAAACGATCCGATCCATATGCTAGATAAGCAGGAAGTCGAGTGAGGGCAATATGGCCCCACTCAGCTCTATACCCTTGGAGGGCTTGGGCGACCTCCAACGTCTTTGGCCAGATAGACAGGATTTTTTATTTTCGAAGTCAAAATGTAATTTTTTTTATTTATTTCTTTTAATTTTATTTTTTGCTTTAAAAGGTAAATGAGACATCTGGGGTCTTTTTGACCCCAGATCTCCAAATTAGGGGACCTGTCATGCTTATTTCTGTTACAAAGGATGTTTACATTCCAATTATTCAGTTCTCCTTCAGAGATTCATATTTATGTGTATTGTATACTCCCTCTTTTTAGGACCTTTTTAATCATGTCTTTATCTCAATAAATGTGCCAAGGTGCCAAGGTTTGCCATCACTACCTTCGACCCTCTGCCTTTTGTTTTTCAAGAATTTATAGGACAACAGTACATTATCATACTTTTACTATTAGTAGCGATAATTAATTTAATTCCTTGTAATAGGAATAAAAGTGATAAAAAAACTAAATAAATAAAGGGACAGTGTAAAAATAAAAAGTAAAATAAATTTAGGAAAAAAAATAAAATGTAAAGCACTGCTCCTTGCTTTCACCCCCTACAAGCAACAATAGCCCCCTCAAGCAACAATAGACCCCCCCAGCAACAACAAATACCCCCAGCAACAAAAAAACTCCCCCAGAACAACAACAGATCCACCCCAGGAACAATAGACCCTTACCAGCAACAATAGATATCCCAGGAGCCAGCTTAGTAGACCCTCCAGCAACAATAGGCCACTTCCTCAAAAGTAGATTATTTCCAGCAACAATTGTCTCCTCTCCCAGCAATATAAGCCCCCCCAGCAACAACAGACCCCTCCCTAAACAGTAGATCCCTCCCAGCAACAATAGATTCCCCCAGCAACATCAGATCCCCCCAGCAGTCAGCATCAATGGACCCTCCAGCACACCCCAACACACCTTGCCATTACATACATTACATACATTCAGTGCTGGAGGTGCTGGAACTGCGTTCCCATGCATTCCTGCTAAAAAAAAGCCCTGGCTAAATGTATTGGATTTTTTTAGGAATTCTATGGGAATTCCTTTATGGTGTATAAGTATTTTAGCCCTTCACTCATTTCCTTCAATGTTATAATTAATCCCCTGTAGTGGGTGAAACATGTTAGAGAAATGAACGTGTGGATTTTCTCTCTGCCATTTGCACAAGAAAGGTTTATACGCAGCGGAAGAAGAGCAGCTCTGCCTTTGTTTCTTTTTCTTAAAAGGGGAAGTGATGGAGCCCTAAGTTTTGCTGGCACCTGTGGCATGAGTGTGGCATGAACGTTGTTGGTAGACATGTGCAATTTCTTTCGTTCCGAATTAGTTTTTTAACGAATTTTGACAAATTTGTTAATTTGGAAATATCTGAATTAGCGAAAACCAGTTTAACAAATTTTTCTGAATATTCCTAAATTCGAATATTCAAAAATTTGTAAATTCGTAAATTTGTAAATTCGTACATTGGTAACTTCGTATATTCGTAAATGCGTACATTCGTAAATGCGTACATTCGTAAATTCGTACATTCGTAAATTCGTACATTGTAAATTCGTAAATACCTACATTCGTAAATTCATAAATTAGTAAATTAGTGAATTCGTAAATTTGTAAATTCGGAAATCTGAAATAATAATTAACTAATAATAACTTAACTATTACTAACTATTAAATTATAGGTATTGTAATATCCTTTCAAATTTGGCTGTTAGTTAACGTAACACATACAAATTTATCCGACGTTACGAATTATCCAAAATAACGAATGCCGTATCCAAACAAATGGAACGTAATGCATTAATAATAATAAGTAACAATAATATCGATAATAACTTTTTATTATTATTATTATTATTAATTTGTTCCATTCCATTTGTTTAGATGCGGCATTCGTTATTTCGGATAATTCGTAACTTTGGATAAAATCGTATTTGTTACATTCACTAACAGCCAAATTTGAAAGGAAATTACAATACCTATAATTTAATAGTTACTATTTCAGATTTAAAAATTTTTGGGTTTTTGGATTTTCAAATTTCGAATTTACAAATTTCCGAATTTTCTAATTTACAAATGTACGAATATAAGAATGTACAAATTTATGAATGTACGAATGTGCGAATGTACGAATTTACAAATTGCGATCATAACGAATGACCCGAAAAGCGAAAAAAAAAATAAACGAAAGAAACGAAAAAGAACACATTTTTTGGCAGTGCACATGTCTAGTTGTTGGGGGGTGGTCGAGGAAGAAAACACCCATAAAATTTCAATGTAGAACACGTATGGAGAAGAATATTAAGACTGGGTTCTCTTCTTTGCATTGCTGTTTTCATGCATTTTTAAACATACTTTTTTAATACGCTTTGCAGCATGTTTTGCACATGTGATGCATGTTTTTCATGCTGGCTAATGGAAAAAAAAAAAAATTTAGGCCTGATACCAGGGGCTGAAAACACATGGAAAAACACATCAACGCATTAAAGTGACAGCTGGAACCTTATTGGCTGCTGTAGGCCACGCCTTCCCTTTCTCTCCATAATTACAAATCAGCTTGTGTGCCAATTTCCAACCATAATTGCAAAAGCTGTAAAAACATAGGCTCAAATCCCGATATCCGTGTTCTGCTGTCACACGACAGGGTGATAAATCAGTGCGGTAATAATTTTGGTGTCTGTCTGCTACATTTGCTTATAAAAGAAGAGTTTTTTTTTTTAGCTTCCTCTAGAGATCAAAAACATAACGCGTTTGGGGAATTTTCATTTTTAATTACGTGGTGAGAATAAACAGGGCGGCTGAGAGTACAACATGAATAATTGATATGAGATGAATAACAAAACTCTGCAGGTAGGAATTAATAACAACATCATTTGCAAGAAATTGACTGACCCGCGAGACGTTACCTCCAAATAACCCCGTGATTTTTCCCCGAACACGCGGGCATTCCAGTGTTTTACCTGGTCCTTTTCTGGAGGACTGTGGTGAGAAGAATATTCATACGGCTTTAGCGTTTGAAATTAAAAAAAAAAAGTCTCTTAACCACTTAAGCCCCGGACCATTTGGCTGGCCAAAGACCAGAGCACTTTTTTGCGATTCGGCACTGCGTCGCTTTAATTGACAATTGCGCGGTCGTACGACGTGGCTCCCAAACAAAATTGACGTCCTTTTTTTCCCCACAAATAGAGCTTTCTTTTGGAGATATTTGATCACCTCTGCTGTTTTTATTTTTTGCGCTATAAACAAAAAAATAGGGACAACTTTGATAAAAACACATTATTTTTTACATTTACTATAATAAATATCCCCAAAAAATATATTAAAAAACATTTTTTTTCCTCAGTTTAGGCCGATACATATTCTTCTACATATTTTTAGTAAAAAAATTTGCAATAAGCGTATATTGATTGGTTTGCGCAAAAGTTATAGCGTCTATAAAATATGGGATAGTTTTATGGCATTTTTATTAATAATTTTTTTTTTACTAGTAATGGCGGTGATCTGCGATTTTTATCATGACTGCGACATTATGGCGGACACATCGGACAATTTTGACACATTTTAGGGACCATTGTCATTTTTACAGCGATCAGAAGCTGGCTAGGAAGGGGTTAAGTGTGTCCTAGGGAGTGATTCTAACTGTGGGGAGCTGCGATCAATGACAGTGTCACTAGGCAGAATGGGGAGATGCTTGTTTACATTAGCATCTCCCTGTTCTTCCTCTCCATGAGACGACTGCGGGTATCCCCACAGACAATGAGTCAGCGGGACCCGCGATCCTTCTCACGGAGCTTGCGGCGGCAAATTCAAAGGGACGTACAGGTACGCCCATTTGCGCAGCCATGCCATTCTGTCAATGTAAATGTACAGGGGGCGGTCGGTAAGCGGTTAAAGGAATAATCCACCCAAAAGTAACATTTTGTCTTTGTGTAGTGGTGGCCAACATACTTGATATGGGGCAGCCTCATGTGCAGCCCCTGACATCATCAGAGGGCCGCACTCAAAATTAAAGTGGTTTTACAGGCTGCAGATTTTTTTACCTTCATGCATTCCCATGTATGAAGGTAAAAAAACTTTTTGTGTGCAGCAGCCCCCCCTTGCCCCCCAACCCATACCTGAGCTCCCTCCGATCCAGTGATGGTCACGATAGCCTCGGCTGTCCTGGGACTCTTCCTCATCACTGGCTGAGACAGCAGCCCATTGGCTCCCATTGCCATAAATCACAGTCAGTGAGCCAATGAGGAGTGAGAGCAGGGGCGGGGCCAAGCTGCGGCTCTATGTGTTTTATGGACGCATAGAGCAACGGTGTCCCCAGGGCAAGTGACTTTCTGGGGGGGGGGGGCACTGCTCAAGAGGGAGGAGCCAGGAACACTGGCGGGGGATCCGAAAAGAAGCTGCTCTGTGCAAAACCACTGCACAGAGCAAGTAAGTATAAGATGTTTGTTATTTAAAAACAAAACACGAAGCTTTAATACCACTTTAATGCATTCTCTGCATTAAGGTAAATTAATCTTCTATTGTCACCTCCCCCTCCCAAATACTTGCCTGAGCTTGATTTCAATCCAGCGCTATGCCCGAGTGCAGCTGCTCACTCACTCTCCCTCCTCACTGGACTCAGTGGTAGTAGCAGGAAGAACTGGCTCCTGCTGCTGTCAATCAAATCCAGTGAGGAAGAAGGGGGCGGGGCCAAGTCCCACTGTGTGTGTGTGTGTGTGTCAATGGATGTACACAGCCAGGCTTGAGAACAAGGAGGATCGGTGCTGCTCTGTGCAAAACCATTGCCTAGAGCAAGCAAGTATGACATGTTTGTCAATAAAAAGATTAAAAAAAAAATTCACTTTAAGTGAATGGATATCAAATATCAAAGACAGTAGACAGTCACACAACAGGATATAGTCAAAAACTATGGGCCTGATCTAAGAGATGGTCCGAGACTGTGGACCTGATTCAAGAGATGGTCAGAGACTGTGGACCTGATCTAAGAGACGGTCCGAGACTGTGGACCTGATTCAAGAGATGGTCAGAGACTGTGGACGCAATACAAGAGATAGCTAGAGACTGCTAACATTATACGAGAGATGGTCAGAGACTGTGGGCATCATACAAGAGATGGTTAGAAACTGTGGGCATCATACAAGAGATGGTTAGAGAATGCGAACTAATATAAAAGATAGTTAGACTATGGACATGATACAAGAGATGTTCAATGACTGGGGAGATGATACAAGAGATGGTCAGAGGCTGTGGACACCCTGCAGGAGGCTGTCAGAGACTGTGAATGAGATATAGGAGTTGCTGGAGACTGGGAACATGCTTCAAGAGAGTCATAGACTGGAGACATTACATGAGACTGCTAGTGACCACTGCTATAATAGAGAAACAGGGAGGCACAGATTAGTATCTACAGGGCCCTGAGGGCTACAAAAAATATGCCAAAGGGCCACATGCAGCCCCAGGACAGCAGGTTGGGCACTAGGGGTGTACATGGTAGCAAGTTCAATGGCTTAGCAGCTAATTATACTTTTTAAAGTCTCCAGTAGGCAAACTTTGTCTTCTAAGCCCTGAGGACCCCTTTATCCACCATGAACATTATGAAATGACTGCTGAATTGTTCATATCTCTTACATTGTGAATAATGCAGCAAGAGAAGTGCAACCTTTTTACAATGCCAGGGGTGGGGAGGGTGGCACTAGATGAAGAGTTAAGAGGAAAATCTTGCAACTGGACCAGCCAAGTGATATAAGAGGACAGTGAGGGTCCTAGGGTTGCCACCATTTCTTCAAGCCAAACTCGAACACTTTAGTGGCCTGGGACACATTTGGGTACCCCAAGGAGAGTAGTAATGTGGTGTGCATAGTGTGCTGCAGCGAATAGTGGGTGTGGCCAAATTGCTCTTTCTGGCATCATCACCCTGTCACCCAGTGATGCCGAACTTGCCCCAAGACAGCCACCTGTAGCTCCTGGATGGCAACAGAGTTGTGCGACTATCTTGGTTACTTGAGGAGCCACTGCCCGGTTTGAATAATGTGTCCGGGTTTCAATCTGCCTGAAACCTGGACACATTATTGAAAACCCTGACTGTCCAGGTGAATCCTGGACAGGTGGCAACCCTATCTGCTCCATCAAAGTGCACTTAGAACTGAAATATCAAATTTTAGCTCTTTAAATATATAAGACATATGCATTGTTCATAGAGATGTGCATGACGAAAAAAAATTAGTTTTGCTGTCATTCGTTAAGGCAATCATTTCTTTTTGTCATATTTGTTATGCCGCATACACACGACCGGTTTTTCAATATGAACTCTGACGGTTTTTTCGACGGAGTTCCGCTGAAATGGACTTGCCTACACACGATCACACCAAAGTCCGATCGTTTAGAACGTGATGATGTACGACGGGAGTAGAAAAAGGAAGTTCAATAGCCGGTAGCCAATAGCTGCCCTTGCGTCATTTTTCGTCTGTCGGAACAGCATACAGACGAGCGGTTTTCCCGATAGGAACTGATTCCGTCGGAAAGATTTGAAACATCTTCTATTTCTAGGTCTGTCAGAATTTTCGAAATTAAAAGTCCGATGGAGCCCACACACGATCGGAATGTCCGATGGAATGATTCCGTCTGACCTTTTCTGCCGGAAAGTCCGGTCGTGTGTACGCGGCATTAGAATTATTTGTTTTCGGAATTCATTTCGTATATATTCTTTGTTCGGAATCGATTTATATTTTCCCCAATTATTTCGGAAGATTGGGATTCCTTTCTTATCTTCCAGTGCGACTTTACATTGCGACTTCAATACAGAGTATGACATATATTATTGATCTTACAAAACCCCCTGAAGTCGCAAGCGAATGAAACAAATGAATACAGTACAAATTAATTTGTTGTTTCTGTTATTTATTTCGGATTCGTTGAAATTCGTTACTTTTGTCATTTGGAGATTCGGAAACATCTGAATCGCCACATAACAAAAATTTGGTCGAATCGCACATGCATGCATGCTCCTTTGTGATCATAATGTGTCTTTTTGTAAGTTAAGGAAACTTTCCCAAGAAGTTTCTGCACCCTTTTGCCCCCCCCCCCCCACTTTCTTTAAGTAGGTCTAGCCCACCCTCATCTCCCCCCTTCACCCCAAAAAGGTATACTTACCTGGATCTCGATTAAAGGCCTGCAGCGTTGTTGACATCCCTCAACTGGCTACTTGATAGGCTGTACAGGAGTGGATGTCAGATGAATTAGCTGATGGAGGAATGTAAACAATGCCGCAGGCCTTGGAGCAAGATCTAGGTAAGCACAGTGATCCAGGCGGCGGGTGGAGGGAAAAGGGTAAAAAACTTTCTCTGAAATATGGGAAAATCTTAATCTACATGCAGGGAGCCAGACGCATGGATTCCAATGGGGTTTTTTTTTTTTTTAGAAGCACATGATTACAGCTAGAGGCTCTAATTGGCTTAAAAAAAGAGTGGACTTGGGGCGCAGAGCACTGCGCCCTGAGCCCACCCAGTTGTGTGACAATAGCGAATTAATATTCTCTATTGTCTTCCTGATTCTCCTCCCGGCCAATCAGGAAGCCGGTCTTGAGACCCGATTGTCCAGGGAGTCTTAGGACTGGAGGAGGGGGTGGGTGGGTGATTGCGCCTTACCGTCTGCCGCCCCCCTTGTGTTGTCTGGCGTTAGTTTGCCGTCCCCCCTGAAGTATTTAGCACCAGCCGCCTTTGTTACCATATCAACACAATGAAGATCATAAGTTCGATCTCTATACAACGTCACTAACCTCTGAGGCCAACCAGCATAAGCTCTTGAATTCAAAGCGTACTCCAGCTCAAAACGCGTCCTCAAAGCAGCCACATGGCTACGCCCCGGCCCACTGCGAGCAACCAGACAGTCTGAAGAGGCGGAGGGTGAAAGGGAACCACTGCTGTTACTGGACGCTGGAGACATCAACTGCAATGAGAAGGCACAGCAAGACAGTTAAAGCTGAACGCCAAGCAAATACATAGACTAAATAAATATCAGGGAGCGGTCTCACCTGCCAAACGGTTTATATTTCTGTCCATCCAGTTCTGAGATTTACACAAAATCAGGGAAGAATACACAATGGCTCTTGTATTTAGACAACATTTGCTTATTCTGGAGTTCAGCCGTTATACGTGGAAAAGTATTCTCAGAGAACTATGGGTTAGCTTAAAAGACAAACAGAATCTGCCTGTATTGAGCCTCACTTTGTCTGACTGACTGTTGTTTATCAAAAAGGCAAAGTACAGGAGGTTGTTTAGATCACTGCACAGGTTTAAAAGAAATACATAAATTAAAGTGGTTGTAAACCCATGAAATGAAAAAATGAATAAAGCACATCCTTCTATAGTGTGTACTTGCCTCAACCCAAAGCACCTAGTGTGATTTCCGTCTGCTCTCTCTTTCCTCTGCTATCTGCATGAGTCACTTTTGACAGTCTATGCCAACACCAAGCAATCCTGGGAGAAAGCCCATTCCCTTCCCAGCACACAGCATGTGATTGACAGCCTCAGTTGGGCATGCCTCCCTGTGGTATATATTCCCTCCACTCTGGTCTCAGATTACACTCAGCTCCCTGCTGTGCAGTCTGTGACATCAGATCCCCGCCCTCTGACTTTTTTGGTGAGAAATGCGGTCTAAATTCTTTACTTTGAATGGCTGCAGATAAACAGGTACAACTTATGTAGGAGGATTTGTTTCATCTCTGTGTATCACCTGAGGCCAGTCACTTCACTGGGTATATGGAAGGGTTTACAACCACTTTAACCACTTGACTTCTGTAAGATTTATCCCCCTTCCTGACCAGGCCATTTTTTTCGATATGGCCCTGCATTACTTTAACTGACAATTGCGCGGTTGTGCGACACTGTATCCAAATAAAATTGATGTCCTTTTTTCCCCACATATAGAGCTTTCTTTTGGTGGCATTTGTTTACTTCTGTGTTTTGTTTTTTTTGCGCGATTACCAAAAAAGTACCGACAGTTTTGAAAAAAAAAATATTTTTTACTTTCTGCTGTAAAACATACCCATTAGAAAAAAAATGCAAGAAAAAAATCTAATTTCTTTATCATTTTAGACCAACATGTATTCTGCTATGTATTTTTGGTAAAAAAATCCTAATAAGCGTATATTGATTGGTTTACGCACAAGTTATAGCATCTACAAACGATGGGATATTTTATTTATTTTATTTTTTTTACTAGTAATGGCGGCGATCAGCGACTTATAGCAGGACTACGATATTGTGGTGGACAAATTGGACACTAACTGACACTTTTTGGGGACCAGTGACAATAATACAGTGATCAGTGCTAAAAAAATATGCACTGTCACTGTATTAATGCCACTGGCTGGCATTAATACATTAATACAGGGGGTTAACATCAGGGGCGATCAAAGAGTTAAAGGAGTTGTAAAGGCAGAAGGGTTTTTTTTATCTTAATGCATTCTATGCATTAAGATAAAAAGCCTTCTGTGTGCAACAGCCTCCTTAGCCCCCCAATACTTACCTGAGCCCCAACTCTATCCAGTGTTGTCCCTCGGCCCTCCTGATTGGCTGAGACACAGCAGCGGCGCCATTGGCTCCCGCTGCTGTCAATCAAAGTCAGTCAGTCAATTAGGAAAGAGAGGGGACGGGGCCAAACGGCAGCTTTGTGTCTGAATGGACACACCAAGCTGCAGCTCGGCTCAGGTGCTCCCCATAGCAATCTGCTTGCGGTGGGGGCACTCGACAGGAGGGAGGGGCCAGGAGTAGTGAAGAGGGACTCGAGAAGAGGAGGATCTGGGCTGCTCCGTGTGGTGGTTTTGCACAGAGCAGGTAAGTATAACGTGTTTGATATAAAAAAAAAAAAAAAAAAAATAGACATGTGCACACTTAAATATTTCGTTTCGGAATTTCGTTTTCGTCCGAAAAATAAATTTATTTAGTTACTCCCGAAATTCGTTTTTATTTATTTTGTTTTTCGTTAAAAATTGCATTAGTCCGAAAATCCAAATTAAGATCTAATCTGTCATTGAAGGCTTATGTGTCTGTCGAATGTTCAAAGAAGATTTAACGGAGCAGCTAAACTGTACGAAGCCGTATAGTTTACCTGCTCCATCGAATCTTCTTAGAACTTTCAACAGACACCATAAGTCAAACTACGTGTGTACTTAGTTCTAGCTATTTTACTGCTCCTCCTCTTTGGTTACAATCAGCCAATAACATTCATCTTAATCATTATTTTTATTTATCTTTTCTCCCCTACGTCGAATCTTTTCTCCCCTACGTCGAATCTTTTCTCCCCTACGTCGAATCTTTTCTCCCCTACGTCGAATCTTTTCTCTCTATGTCAAATCTTTTCTCTCTATGTAGAATAATGTTGGACTAATACAGTTAAGGTTAGGCACATTCGACCACAGGTTTGATGGACACAGATTGTTATTGTCATCATCATGTCGAATCTCCTATCTATATCGAACTGTTGTAGCAACGAAAAAGAAAATAAAGCATTTGTTTATGTCGGACCTTTCGTTTTTTGGATCCTGCACTTTCGTTATCGTTTGTTAAAACGATAACGAAAATACCTGAAATTCGGACGAAAATGCATTCGGACGAAAACGAATGCACATGTCTACAAAAAACAAGACTTTACAATCACTTTAACTGTGTGCCTAGGTTGTGCTTACTCACTGTGGGGGAGGTGCTTTGACTAGGGGAAGGCAAAGATCCGTGTTCCTGCTTTGCAGAAACACAGAATAAATGCCTTCCCTTCTGACAGAATGGCAATCTGCCTTGTTTACATAGGCAGATTGTCGTTTTGCCTGTGTCCTGTCTAAATGGCGGGTGCTGGCGGACATCGAGTCCGCGGTACCCGCCGCTGGGCTCCTGCTGTGTGTCATGACACAGCGTAAGCGGGTCGCCGGTGGCGCACGCACGCGCCCCAGACCCGGAAGTGTCAGATCACATACTAGGCACGTGATCTGGCACAGAGCAGCCGCAGTAAATGTACGGTGGGCAGTGCGCAAGTGGTTAATTAAAGAACATTCGTTCAGAACAGAAATAGCCTAAGGAACATTCGTTTCTGTCCGTCATTCACACAGAATGGATATACAACCACTTTAAAGGTCAAATTAAAAAAAAAATCACCAAGGTGGGGAAGGGTTACTGACGCACCTGGGCCTCTACCTTGCAGAGGAGCACACGTACACTGGGAATGGGATTTCAACCTTGGCAGTCATGAATACTATGGTGTCGTTATGTCATGTAAACTGTAGCTGTTGTAAAAATTATGAAAAAGTCATTGAGAATTATGGGCTCATTTCATTTTTATAACACACAAGCCTTTAAAAAGTAGCCAGCTGTAACAGAATCTTTTTAATAAAATCTTCTCTGCAAGACACATTTGTAAGAAACACATCCAAACATTATGTCTGGTGTTATTATTCATCTACTGTTGCTGTGCAAAGTGCAAAAAGTGTTCTAGAAGAAAAATATTCTGGCAGAAACATTCAAGTAATAGACAGCAGCATAGAGGCACAATATTGGAGCCGGCCTCTCATTTATAATATTCGACGTACAATTTGCCCGCTGCGAACAGGTGAATGGAGCCCGGCCATAAAAATGAATGGCTCAGTCTCTCATGGAAAGTGGCAACAATGAGAGCCCTGATGTTAAATTAAGGAACACGGCGCTGGCCGGCGGTCAAATTAGGTGAGCTGAAAAATATCTTTAATTTCCGCTGTCATTTTTCATGACCTCTCTTCCCGAAAACATTTCAGCTGTGTTTTGGCTGAACCAACCTTTTATTTATTTAGGCCATTGATTGTTAAGAGATAATTCTATATCGGTGCTATAATCATTATTTTTTTTTTTTTGCAGACAGAAAATCAGCTGTAGGACCTGAGGCTTGAAAATAGTCATCTATTCCCAATGCCGAGATAAATAGATTTAATGGAACTGAATATTTCATTTTTAAAGCTACACTTCAAGATGAAAAAAAATCAAGCATTGTAATAATACATACAGTGGACACAGCGCTGTGTACCCCTAAACATCACACCTACAGTATATGATTTTGTTGGACATCCCATTCCAGAACCATGGTCCTTAATATTGAGTCGGTTCCCCATGTTGCCACAAAAGCATTTGTGAGGTCAAGTACCGGGCGTAATTACAGGGGTTGCAGGGGTCGCAATTGAGACCTGATCCCATGGTCCAGGGGGCCGGTATGGCTCCCCTGTACACCTGGATAGGAGGCGACATATATTGGAACCGATACCCTCCATTTTCCTCCTGCAGCCACTGAAAGCCTACTTCTCCTCCTCTCTCTCCCGCAGGCATTAAGTGGCTGCAGGAGGAAAATAGAGGGGATCGGTTCCTCTAAATGCTGCCCCCACCGCCTGTCCTATACAGGTCCTGCCGCCCTTGGGCCCCTGTGTAATCTCCTGGCCGCCCCCTCGTCCCCCGCAGCGCTGCTGGCTTCCCTCCTCCCCTTTCCTAGCTGCTGCGGGGGATGCTTTCAGGATGGAGAACATGGAAAGGGTCGGTAAACATGTAATTTACTGGCCCTTTCTTTTATGAATGGACAGAGTCATAACTGAAGCATAGTGAACTGGGTTTACGAACCACTGAAGAGGCTGCAAGTGAAGAGGCAAAGTTCCCGCCAGTCAGCCCAGAGTTGCCAGCCTGTCAGCCCAGAGTTGCCCACCAGACCAGAGTTGCTGCCTAAACGTAAGGGGATTACCGTACAGTACTATAGACTTCACCCCACTACAGCCCTTGGCCTTCCACTATAGGCCCTGATCCCCAAACTACAGCCCCTGACACCACCACTACAGCCCCTGACACCCTCACTATAGCCCCTGACAACCCCACTATAGCCCCTTACCCCCCAGAAGTGAAAAAATATATTGCTTCACTTTCAGTACATTTTCATTTTACATATATGCTCTGGTCCCATTGTGTACTTAAAAGTGGATAAATAAAATAAAGTGACAAAAAATTACAAAAAAATAAAATAAAAAAAATTAAAAAACTACTAACACCAGTGGCAGAATTACCAGGGTCACAAAGGACGCACCTGCGACCGGGCCCCGGCGTTCAGCCACCGTGGGGGGGGGGGGGGCCCCAAGATGGCAGGAAGGGGGGCCTCTGCTGAACATGTGAAAGTGCCTTGCTGCAGGACCGTAATAAAGGGTCTCGCGATGGGAGTAAAGGACCTTGGGATCAGTGCGAAGGGCCCCGGGCCTGGAGAGAAGGGCCCTGGCTGGGGTCCAGGGGGGGCCATCATGGTTTCTTGCACTGAAGGGTCTAGTTATGCCTCTGTCATGTACTGATGCTGGATGAAAAGACCAACATTCAAATTTATCATAAAAGCACAGCTGTCAACTGTCTTTCATTTTGAGGGACCAACCCTCATTTGGAACCACATAACTAACACCTTCTTTTCTTCTTATTTTTCCCTCGTTTTGGTATAACGTTTAGAGCTTGTTGTCAAGACTTTATGAGGCCACTCAAGTTCTGTTGTGTAAAGGAAGAGCACGTCCATTTCTTAACCCATTCCTGCGGGGCCTATGGTGGATTTCAGTGGCGGCTGATGCTCAAATTTTTTTGGGGGGGGCGCAAACTGAATAATTAAACTGTTAGTAATGCAGGGCTGTAAATTAATCAGGTGATTATGTATCATTACTGTTAGGTAAAACTGTGCCCATCAATTGTAGCCTCACTGCCTATTATAAGGGGTTCCCACCATCCCTGTGCCAAATTCCCGGGTCTGTACACCTACCGTGCTCATTATGAGGAGTTAATTTTGTTTATTAAAAAATCTTACAAGCAACAACTTATATACAATAAAACCACAATAAATAAATAATACATATTTACAAGATAATTGAATATGACTATACAAAACAAAAAAACAAGAACATAATAAATGGTGCAAACCAAATTGCGCACAACATAATCCCTACGAAAGAGCCAGCAACTCCTCCACACTCCACTGTCAGGCAGCCCCGATCACTCGTGGAAAGAAACTTCAAGTTGCCCTTCACATATAGTTCTCCATGAAAGGCAAGCCAAGCCTAATCCCTAAAAGTCATTGGGATTCTCTCCAAATTAATCAATCGCAAACCCACCCCCAAAACCAGGCTTGGGCAAGCCCTTAAGGCCAGTGGCTCGCAAAAAGCAGAGCTCACGATCCGCTTCTCAAGAAGTTTCCTTGGAAGAGATCTGACTTCTCCTGCTGATACTTGCCACTGCCAAAGCATTTTAAAACACAGGGCAACATAAGCCAGGAGCTTATCATGCTTGCCCCCCAGGCTTTTCACTGGCCCACCATTTTCATAGTCTCGCAGAAAGGACCTAAACCAGGACTGGAAAATACCCATCCACCCAGACGGTCTCTCTGTCAACATGTTACCAAGATTGTACTTCACAAACATCAGAGAGAAAAAGACAACAGGGTTGATCATCCCTAGACCACCCTCCTGCCTAGGAAGGTAAGTCACATTCCTTTTGACAAGGTTTATTTTGTTCCCCCATAACAGCTGAAAGAAACAACTATAGACCCTGGAATAGAGAGGAACTGGCAAAACGCAAACAAAACTGACATACAGAAAAATCGCAATCAGGTAAGTCTTGATCAGATCAACCTTTTCCCTCAAGGAAAGCCGCCAACCTGTCCAGCTTGCCACCTTGACATCGGCATTCTTCAGCCTGTTCACCCAATTTGCATGACCATAGTCACCTGGGCCAAATTCAATGCCTAGAATTCAAATTTTTTGTTGGGGCTCCGGGAAGTCATCCGGGAGAACAAATCACTCACCTTCCACGCCCATCCAGAAAGCTTCACACTTGTCCTGGTGGACCTTTGAGTCTGATGCCTTTGTATACTGCCTTATAACTGAGACCACCTCCTGCGCCTCCCCAGTCCCAGAGACAAAAACAGAAACATCATCAGCATAGGCCACAACCTTCAAAGGAGGCTCACCAGCGAAGCCCAAAGGTACCCCACAAAATGGTCCACTCTCTAGCCTTTTAATGAAGGGGTCGATTGCAAACACATATAGCAGAGGACTCAATGGACACCCCTGACACACACCCAAGCCAACCACAAAGGGCTGCCCGACCCAACCATTAACCAGAGGAAAGCATTCAGCCCCTTTGTACAAAATCTTGAGCCAATCAATGAAACCCCCCTCCAGGCCATATTTGCCAAGGAGGAGCCATAAGCACTCAAGATAAACCCGATAAAAGGCCTTAGCCTGATCCAATGTCAGCAAAAATGTAACCCAACCAGCAGACCTACAACGCTACAAAGGCCTCCCGGACAGCTAACACTGCTGAGAAAGTGCTTCTACCCTGGACCGAGCAGTGCTGGTGGTGGGATAACAAACTGCCTGCCACTGGTGATAATCGCCAGAAGAAAATCTTTGCCAGTATCTTTCTATCGAACATTAAGAAGACTCATGGAGGGAGAGAACCCTCATACAAACAGCCATTAAAAAAGGTAGGGAGCCAGGATTGTTCTAAAACATTTATAAAATTCGCCTGTCAAACCATCTGGCCCTGGCGTTTTCTTGATGGCTAGTTTATCAATAGCCTGGATTACCTCATCTGCAGTGATTTCATCCGTCAAATTCAAAGGAACATTACTTTCCAGACTTGGTGTAGAGTCCAAAAAATCCAACATCCTTGTCCGATCAAGGTTCCTTCCTCCCAGGAGATTGGCATAGTATGACCTGACAACCTCCAGGATCGCTGACCTAGACTTCGTCATAGAGCCCGTACTGTCCTTCAGGCCATTGACCATCTTAACTGCTATGCTCTGTTTATAGTTCTGGTAAGGGTCAGGCGAATGGTATTTCCCGTAATCCCTCTCCTGAACCAAAGAGGCGTGCCGGTCATATTGATGTCTCCTAAGGAGGAGCTTCTCCTCAGAGATTGCCACAGAATCTCCTCCATTCAAAACAAGATGGTCAAGTTTCCTCCGCAAACGCTGGTAGGTGATATACTTATCTTGCTGCTTCCTTCTTCCCATGGCCTTGAAAAGCCCAACAGTCCACTGTTTTACAAGCTCCCACCATTCTGACTTACTTTTGCAAAAGTCTAGGATAGTTACCTGTGCTTGAAAAAAATCCTCAAAGGATTGTCTTACTCTCTTGTCTTCCAGGAGGGCCGAATTCAATCTCCAGATACCCCTCCCCCTAGGTGGCATATCTGAGGGATTCAGAGTCACAGATAGAATACAGTGATCAGAAAACTCCACTGCCCGACACACAGGTGCTGAAAAAGCAGAGTATCCCTTTAAAAAAAAAACTATCTATCCTACTCTGACTACTACCTTGCTGAAAAGTGAACACCTGTGCTGTCTGGGCAGCGTTTAATGTGCACATCTACCAGACCTGCTTCCCTAACTATCGCATTGAGAAAAAGGCTGTCATAGCCCAGCTTATCTCTGAAACCTCTCCTGTCTTTAGACCTAGAAATGGTGTTCAAATCACCTTCAAAGATAACCTGCTAGGCCGAAAAAAGAAAAGGCTTAACCTTTGTAAAAAGGCATTTCCTGTCCCATTTCGTTTGGGGACCATAGATGTTAATCAGGTGCAGGTCCTGCCCCCTCACAGAGATGTCCAAGACCATGCATCTCCCAATCACTACCTCAATTACCCGCCGGAACGTTACCATACTAGAACAAAGGACCGCAACCCCGCTGTAAGGCTCGGCCGCAAGAGACCAAAATGAGGGACCACGTCTAGACTCCTTCTTTGCCAGATGTATAATGGCAGACTACTCAGATGGGTCTCTTGCAAAAACAAAATGGCAGCATCAAACTCGCTGAGCAAAAATAAGGCCATATGAGGAGCACTTACTGATCTTAAGCTGGCAACATTAATGGTTGCCACTTTTAACGGAGTGGGAACTGCCATTAGGGTAGTTGAGGCAGCCGTTTCTTAGCCTGACTACTCCCTCTCCCTGGAGAACCAGCGTGCTTCATTGCAGCCTGACACTCATTATTCATAGAGGATGCTGAACTCAATGAGTCCCATTCATCATCATCATCTGACAGGACCCCAAACTTATTTGCCAAAGGCAAACCTTACAGATACAAAAAATTGCAGTTTTGTGCTTAGACACAATCAAACCAGCTCACAGAAAGTCTGATTCAGCTGGGATAGCAGTCTTTGGATCAACAGAGGTGAGACCCGCCCTCTTCCTCTGCTCTGAACATGCAGCTTCTTTCCTGGGTTCAAGCACAGTCCTGTCCACTGCAGACTCCTAGAGAGTTGTAGCACTACTA
The DNA here is from genome assembly GCF_042186555.1 of Aquarana catesbeiana. Taxonomy (NCBI): domain Eukaryota; kingdom Metazoa; phylum Chordata; class Amphibia; order Anura; family Ranidae; genus Aquarana; species Aquarana catesbeiana. Next base: position 317,117,634 of record NC_133330.1, read on the forward strand.
CTCCCAGCATCTCCTCAACCATTCTCAGGAACAGCCGCTGTTTCTGGTCCAGGCAAAGTCACTGTATTGTCCATGGCGCTCCTCTTTGCAGACCCTTCCCCAAAAGCTGACAGTTACTTTCACCAATTTCATTTGAAGCTTTGTTTTCAGCAGGTAATTCAGACTGCATTGCATGCTTTACATTGTCTATGGGTCTGGGCTGATTGCCCGTAGCACTACAACCCTCAGCAAGCCCATTGTCATTAAAGTTCACACCACCATCTTTCACACACACACTGTTCCAGCTTGTTGTGTTGTTACTTCTGCAATGTCATGGCCGACGGTAAGATGAGACTTCCCCCCAGTTGTTGCAGACTTCTTGGTGGATTTTGCTCTCTCCACAGGTCTCTCTACCACAGGGCTAGGAACGGTATCCATCTTCTCATCATCATCTGGGGAAGCCGTATCCAAAGGGGATTCCAGCTTAGCGATAAACTCAAGCATGCTAGTACTTCCCCCAACCTCCTGCTCAGCTGTTCCATATTGCTGCTGCAGAGGGAGAGGGACAGAGGCCTCCGCCATTGAGGGCTCAGCAGATGCTCATCCTCTGGGCCCACTTTATCACTCTCTGCTGACTCTGTTGGTACCTGCATCTCCTCACTGATTGGGTCACTTTCCATGCAGGAAGCGGCTCCTCTTCTCATTTGGCTAAACCATTCCTCATTCCTATATTTCTCTTTAAATGCCACTATTCTCCTTCAGAGAACTCACCAGTTCTTTCTGCTTTCGCACAGCTTGTTCTAAGCCTTTCAACTCAGGCCTCAGAGCCGGTCTCTTCTTGCTGAACACTTTGGCACAAACCAACTTTTTCTTCTTAAATTCAACTTTCAAAGCTACCAATTTCCCCTCTTATTTCTCAATCCGCTTCAGCGTTTCAACAATCCTCCATCTAAAGGCAGGCAGGGACTCATCTCTCCTTGGCCCAGGCCCAGTGTCTTCCACAGGCTAAGGCATATCCAGGGGGCCCCCGCCAGGGTCCCCCCAGGATCCAGCATCCTTCCTGGGGCAGAGAAGCAACTCTAGCCCCTGGTCTCTGGAAGCACAGGAGCTAAAGAACCAGCAACTTCACACCTCACTGTCAAGGAGCAGAATGGCAGTTTTCCACCATCCTTGTGCTAAGTTCTCGGATCTGTACACCCGCTGTGCCCATTATGAGGGGTTCCCACCATCCCTTTGCTGAGTTCTTCTTTACAAGTGTGGCCTCAGATCTGGGCATTCCTCTCTAGGGGTCCAAACTCTGACTGTCTGCCTGACACCCTTTCCATCCCACATTACTTGTTATCTCTTCCAAACTGTTCAGCAGCTCAGTACATTCTCTGCACTCATTTAAGGTGACCATAGAATAGATGATTCCTTTTTAATTTCATTCCTACTATGGTCACCAGAGAATGTACTGAGCTGCTGAACAGTTTGGAAGAGATAAAGAGTAATCTAGGATGGAAAGGGTGTCAGGCAGTGATTAGAATTGTCAGATCTGAGATGGAGACTTCAGGATGTGAGCAGTGAAGATATATGCCAGGGGAGAGCAAACAGGAGATAGTGAAGGGGGAGGAGGATCGGTGTGATAGGGAAGGTATACATGCATGGAGAGAGGGGAAGTAACGTTGTGCTGCTGTAGAGTCACCCAAGACACAGTACAAATAGCATAGTGGGTGCCCCTTCTGCCCCACCCCCTCCCCCCTCCAGTCCTGGCCCTGCAGCATGTACTATACCTGGAGATTTCTGCAAGATCCCTCTTGTGCACTGCTGGTTGCCGAGTCCCTGTCATTGTCAGAGGGAGATGAATGGATTGCTGCCTCTGCCTCTGCACAGACCTATCGCTCCCTGTCTGCCCTGAGCCTGCCACCGTTCTTCTTCTGCTGATTCCCCTCACTTGCTGAAGGAGACAGGCAGCATGCGAGCCAATGACGCCACGGGTCCGATAAAAGCCCCTGCCCTATGGACCCACCAATCAATAACAACCACAGAAAACCTAATGCTAGAGGTGGAGTGTTGGGGCGCAGAGCCCATAGCCCCAAGGACACTGTAAACTTTTGCAAATGCGTCATTCCTCTAATAGCACCCCTGTGTCCGGTGCCCTTAACGCACACACACACTTACAGGGACACTTTATTTATTTTTTTAATAAGTAGCTTGGGGGGGGGGGGGCGGTGCCTCTGCGCCCCCTATAGACGGGCCGCCACTGGTGGATTTCCTTGATCTGGCTGAGTACTATGAGCATGTGGCCCTCAGGTGATGAGCAGGGCTCAAGACACACTAAGCTGTACCCACAGTGCTAGCAGTGCCATTTAGAATAAACAGAGGCCTGATTCTGACAAGGGTTTGGAACCCTGCCCACATGTAGGCAGGTGCAGACATTCTTTCCTGTAGGTGCTAAATCTGCAGGGGGGAGTCTGTTAAGGGAAATTACCCCCTTAGTGACTCTGTTAGTCTTCTCTGGGTAGGTATCTGATTCAATGCCAAATTCCCATGAGAGTCCAGGTGGACATCTTAATGAGGGAGCCTTTAAAAAGGGGATTCTGCATCATTTGGACACATGTAGTAGTGAGTGGTAGGTTCGGGAGAGGAACCTGCTGGTTAGAGACAGTGCTTAGTGCAGGGAAAGGTTCCTGGGGAGTAGAGACAGTGGGACATCATCTTGTGCTGAAGAACCTCCTGAGGATCCCTTTCAGTAGACCAGTACAGCGTGATTGTACAGTGTGCCTCCAGCATAGGCCATCCTCTGGGAACATTACCATAATTCATAATAAAGTGAGCTGTATTGATATTATCTTGTTCACCAGGGTGCCATAATGTTCGACCATTGTTAGTTTTACAAAGACTGAACTGTTACTATAAAAGTACTACAGTGCCACGACCCAAATTGTGTGGAGTCCCTCCCGAGCAGGTACTTTGGCTTTGACCTACACAAAGCCCCAACTGCGCCCATATTAAATATGATGTGTCACAGTAAACAGAGGCCTCAGAATAGAGGCCTGATACTGACACTGTATTGAGACTGCCCATAGCCCCGACAGTGTCCATAGAGATGGGGCACGTCTCTTCAGAGGAAGTATATTAGATCACCACTGGGGCTGACACAACTCTGCCCTACACTAATCGGCAAGTTTCCAGATATGCATAATACCTCTCTGCTCCAAGAAACTTCACTTTTTTTTTAACAGAGGTTACAATTAGAGACACCTTTTATCTGGCCTCCTGATAGTGAGGACTGTCCCTGGAAACTGAAGACATTTGGTCACCTTAATTTAAGTATAAAAACTGACCAACATATGCAAATTCAGTGTGGAACCACAGACATGTAGTAAATGGTATAACAACCACTGGGTTGGCCACACATAAACAGTGGTAACCAGTGCCATGTGTATTGGCAATAACAAGCATTCCCAAGCATGTATACTATTTACTACAAGTTTATGGTTCCCCACCGAATTTGTTGTATGATGGGCAATTGGTATATTGTTGCTTTCATCCAGAACTCCTTGGTGTCTGATCCAGTGGTACCTAAGACAGAGGGATCTCTCCCTTTGTGGTCCAGCATATCATGGTCCATTATTTTTGGGTTTAACCATGAGAGTTAACATGAACACTATTGATAATTGTTATTGTTTATGGGCTTGACCTAAGTTCTTGTACTCCAAATCTTGCTGCCATCTCTATACTGTTCTCACCTAAATGAAGACTACTTGTGGGGAGGTGCAGATGTGGTGTGGCGGCAGTAAACACACAGAGTCAGATTGCAGAACTTGTGTTAATGCAGAATCCAGAAATTCTCAAACCTGGTGAGAAGACACCCGACCGGGAACACTCACAGTTTCTGCGCAGGATGTGGAAACCTTACAAGAAGACCTAAATTAAATAACGGGTTGGGCAACTACATGGCAAATGAGGCTTAATGTTGAAAAATTTAAAGTAATACATTTGGGTGCTACAAATATGAACTAGGATGGAAAACGATCTGGGGTCTTAGAAGATGAAAGGCTGAACAATGGCATGCAATGCCAAGATGCTGCAAGCAAACCAACAGAATATTGGCATTAAAAAAGGGGATTCACTCCAGAGATAAAATGATACTTCTCCCACTCTACAAGACTCTGGTCCGGCCGCATCTTCAATATGCCATCCAGTTCTGGGCACCAGTCCTCAAGAAGATTTGGCTGGAACTTGAGAGAGTCCAGAGAAGGGCAACAAAGCTAATAAAGGGACTAGAGCATGGGTGCTCAACATGTGGTCCTCCAGCTGTTGCGGAACTATAAGTCCCATGGGGCATGGCAAGGCTAACAGTTACAAGCATGACTTTCAAAGGCTGAGACATGATGGGACTTGTAGTTCCGCAACAGCTGGAGGGCCACAGGTTGAGTACCCATGGACTAGAGGATCTCAGCTATGGGGAAAGACTACAAGCATTGAACTTATTCTCTCTGGAGAGGGGAAGCTTGAGAGGGGATATGATAGTGATGTACAAATACCGTACTGGTGACCCAGGCATAGGGAAAAAACATTTCAGTCAAAGGGAATTTTAGAAGACAGGCGACCATTCACTGAAATTGAAAGAGAAGCAGTTTAACCTTAAACTGCATAGAGGGTTCTTTACTGTCAGAGTGGTAAGGTTGTGGAATTCTCTTCCACAAGCAGTGGTATCAGCAGGGAGCGTTGATAGTTTTAAAAAACTATTATATGGCCACCTTAACGATCACAACATACAGGGATATACAATGTACTATTGACATAAACACAAGCACACTCACACAGCCCAGGTTGACCTGGATGGACCGGTGTCTTTTTTCAACCTTACTGACTATGTAACTGTAACAGAAATATCAGCAATGTGTAGCAGTGCAAGTCTCAGATGTGTCCACAGTGTCTGTCTTGAGGGGTGGAATGTGGCCTGGCCGGTTTGAGCCCAAATGGGGAGATCTCCAGAAGGGAGGAATGTCCCTATCATTTCCCTGTTCGACTGGAACCTCTCCCTGTCGCTAGTCACTGTCCCTTTCAGACAGATGACCTGTCCCTTCACTACCCATGTGCGAAATGCGCACCAAGCCTGGGAGCCAGGGCCTTAAAATGAGGTGGCAGCATCCAATCGCATAGCTTCTCCAGTGTCCTTGGAAACCATAGAGGAACTATGTTCCCCCTGACTTCCTCTGCCCCTGCAATGCTGATGCGGATAAGCGCCATCTGCAGTGGAGAAAGTAGACTGCACCTGCCTACACTGCGGTGATTTCACTGCAAAACAAAGAGTAGAAAAATAACAGATCAACTGGAAGGATCAACAGGTAATAAAACTATATGACGTGGAGACAGTTGTGTTAATACTAGAGGCAGACTGCATAATATGTCATTTTTTGATTTTGCCCATATCATTGCTTTAACAGAAATGTGTTAACATCGCCCAAAGTTACAATGAAGAAAGAACACAATATTGTATGATTTTCAAAAGATAAATTAACACTTGAATATCCCACTATATTATCAGCATGTAGCATCTTAATAAGGACGACCCAGGCTTAATGCACTATATAAAATCAATATGTGTTATAAAATGTCAATGCCCCATGTTTAATAGGTGCAACATTTCTTAATATTGCCTTAGCTGCGTCGGCGTCTCATGACGGCCAAGTGATGTATGGCACTTGCGGGAAGAGCGGAGACTGCATTTATCACGCAGCGCAGACACTAACAAAATACACAATTTGTTGTACGCAGAGAATAGTTACCTGAGATTATTTATCTGGGGTGACACGTTGCTAGTTACTGCATTTTCCTAAAGCCGTGTCTGCTGTCACTTTCATTATATTTTCTATGAATAATCCTGGACGAGCCCGATAAAATGGAGATGGCGTTCAGTAAAATAAAAAATCACTTCGGTTTTAATAAATTAAACAAAATGTATCAAATCTGGCATCTCATTAAGAGACACACTTATTTGTTGGAGACCGGTCTAATGTGTTTATTTTTTCTTGGTAGAAAGGATTTTTATGCCTGTTGACTTTTAGGTTGGCTCCACACCTATAGATCTCTGTTTTCAAGCCATTTTTTTACCTGCTTTGGGCAGGTGAGTTGTCATGCATTGGCATGGGCTGACACTCCTAATGGACATTCCATTCTTTATTGTACAAACGGACATTGATCTTGATAGAGCAAGTTATAATTTACCCACACAAGTGAATGAAGTAACTCCTCTCTGTTTGGATGGATCCTTCTGTGAATTCAGCATAGGCGTACGCACGGGGTGTGCCAGGTGTGCATGGGCACACCCTAATCACCCAATGTGGTGCAGAATGCCCCTGTGTAGACCCCTGATATTTCACCAAAGCTCCTTAATTGGAGCTACTAAAAAAAGTGTAAAAAGTCTCTCTTTAGCTAACCCATAGTGCTCAAGGAATCCTTTCCCATGTATTACAACTGAACTGCAGGATAAGTAAATATTGTCTAAATACAAAAGCAACGTGTATTGCTACTGGAATCTTGGTGTGCTTTGTGTATTTCTTCCAGATCTGTGCAGTAATCCACTGTGAGACTTTCCCTCTGTGCAGGAGCTTCCTGTAATAAAGACCGCTCACTGCTGCTCTCTCTCCTTGTGCAGGTTAGTTGGTCTTGTATCCGCCCCCTTCCCCTACTTTTCTGCAGACAGCCTGTAGTGGGTGGAGCCTACTGGGTCCCTCCCACAGCACTGCTCTCTGCACAGGCCATACAGTGATGATGTCACCACTACTTTTACAAGGTAATATCTGCATTGGCAAAGGCTTTTGATGCGTTCAGAGTGGAGTTTCACTCTCTGTGGCTGTTGAATAATATATCTAGGAATTTGTTCACATAAGTGGCCACTGGTATGTAAAGGGAGCAGTGCTGATGTGCCACAAATAACGCATTGCACTGTTTACTTTTTCGACTTTATTGATATGTCACAAAGGGGGAAACTTACTAAAAATGGAGAGTGCAAAATCTGGTGCAGCTCTGCACAGAAACCAATCAGCTTCCAGGTTTATTGTCAAAGTCTAATTGAATAAGCTGAATAAGTTACAAGCCGATTGGCTATCATGCACAGCTGCACCAGATTCTGAGTTCTCCAGTTTTAGTAAATCTTCCCCTATGTGACTGTAACGCAACGGTGTGAACTGAACTCATAGGGCTCAAGGCAAATTGCCTTGTTTATGCATTAGGACTGCTTTGGGCAAGGCTGCCCAATGCAGCAGAATGGATATAGGTTGAAAGAGCCCTAAACTAAGGGTTTTTTTGCCTGGGTTTCGACTGTAGATGTTCATTTGTAAAACAGAAATTGTATATCTATTTATACAGTAAAAAAAAAACAATTTTCAACACTATTACTTACTATTACTATCACTATTACAATACTTAGTGCCATCTAGAGGGCAAAATGCAGTATGTTCTGCTTTAAATCAATGAAAAACATTTGGCCAGCACAAGGAATAGCCTAATAATATTCATTTATTGCCCCATTTGCACAGAACAAATGTACATAAATTTAACTGGGCGAGTGGATAAGCAACATTTTGTTTTACACTCTGTCTCTCGGTCATGAATTTCTATTTTGCCCAAACACATACTGTACTTAACTTTCTTAATGCTACTGAATGCCGCTCTGATCCTGAGAAATAGTGCACCTAAGTCTGCTGGGAATACAATATTTTTAACGGTTTCAATCTCTGAACTTGAAACTTGGTTAACCACCTGCCCCCTGGAAGATTTACCCCCCTTCATGAGCAGGCCATTTTTTTTGCGATAACGGCACTGCGTTATTTCAACTGACAATTACGCAGTCATGCAACACTGTAGTCAAATACAATTTATGTCTTTTTTTACCCAACAAATAGAGCTTTCTTTTGGTGGTATTGGATCACCACTGGGTTTTTATTTTTTGCGCCCATCGATAAAAAAAAAATGTTTTTTATATAGATATATATATATATATATATATATATATATATATATATATATATATATATATATATATATATGCATATATGTGTGTATATATATATGTGTATATATATATATATATATATATATATATATATATATAAAGGCAGGCCACAGGCCAGCCTGATTTTGTGGGAGGAGTCTCGCCTTTATAGGCCAGCCCCTAATCCTTCCTTTCCTTCAACGTCCTTTTCGTGTTAGCCCTCCCAGCCGTTCCCTTTATTTTACTTCTTGGGCATGCTCCCTATTAGGAATACTGACCTTGTGACCTTGGCACACACCAGGTCACTTTCCTGCTTTCCTTCCGTTACCTTACCTTAAATATTCACAAGAGTCTCCGAGTACAAACATATATATATATATATGTATATTACTTTCTACTATAAAACATATCCAATAAAAAAAATGTAAAAAAATCTAATTTCTTCACAAACTTAGACCAATATGTATTCTGCTACATATTTTTGGTAAAAAAAATCCCAAGAAGCGTATATTGATTGGTTTGCGCAAAAATGATAGCGTCTACAAACTATGGGATATATACTGGAATTTTTTTTTTTTTAATTATATTAGTAATGGAGGCGATCAGCGACTTATAGTAGGACTGCGATATTGCGGCAGACATTTCGACACTAACTGACACTTTGTAGTAACCAATGACGCTAATACAGGGACCAGTGCTAAAAATATTCACTGTCACTGTACTAATGACACTGGCTGGGAAGGGGTTAAATAGCTAGGGCGATCAAATGGTTAAACGTGTGCCTAGCCAGTATTTGTGTATACTATGTGAGGTGCATTTACTAAGGGAAGTGATAGATTTTATTACCTGCTTTGCTCTGTGATATAGTACAAAACATATCACTTCCCCGCTGACAGAACAGAGCTCTGCCTTGCTTACATAGGCACAGCTCTGTTCTGTGTCTCTCCTTGCTGATCAGCAGGCGCGGTGCACATCCATTGCCTGGCATCCGCTGATCGGCTTGCACACGTCCCCTAACCGGAAGTGCCGGATGTGCAGGGCCGCTGATAAGGCAGTACAACTGGTCCTGTTGTACTGGGCCCGGGCCTCATCGGCTAAACAGGGGGGCCAGGGGCAGCTTTATTGTTCATTTATTTTACTTGGCCATACCCCCGCTCCAACTTGCGTACCAGGGCTTAAAATACATTTCACTAGGCCCCATCATGTTAACAGAGGGGCCTAGGAGGTGGGAGCAGAGGACGGACTTTTTTCAGTGCCGGGGATAAAGTCAGTGCTCCTGTTCCATTGAACCTCGGGGGGGTTGGAGGTGGAATTGGGGGGGCCACAGGGAGGAAGTATGTATGGGGCCCCATGATTTCTAATAACAGTCCTGGGTATGTGATCCAGCACAGAGCGGCCACCCTGCCACAGTAAAAGTACGCGGGGAGGTCCGCAAGCAGTTAAAGCCTGCAGACTAGGGTTGCCACCTGTCTGGGATTCACCCGGACAGTCTGGGTTTCAAATCACGTGTCTGGGTTTCGGGCGGACTGAAACCCGGACACATTATTCAGACCAGGCTGTGGCTCCCCAAGTAACAAAGATAGTCACACTCAAATCTGTTGCCATCTGCGAGCTGTGAGCGACTATCTGGGGGCAGGTTGATGATGTCAGCAAGAGCAATTTGGCCACACCCGCATTTTGCTGCAGCAAACACTGCATTACTACTCTCCTTGGGGCACCCAAAGGTGTCCTCGGCTGCTAAAGTGTTCAGGTTTGGCTTGAAGAGAAGGTGGCAACCCTACTGCCGACATGTCAACATTCTCCCACATGGAAGACAGCAGAAGAAACCAGTCAGAGATGTGGGAGACCCCAGTGATCAACACTCTAGGAGATGTTGGTTTCCCAGCAGATTTCGGGGGACTATTTCTCAGGATCGGAGCACCGCTCAGCAACACAGGTGGCTGGAAAGGTAAATATATACACCCTGCTTTGAGCAGCATATAAATGAATGACAGGGTCACTTTAAAGTACCAAAGTCTGAGAGAGCCAGCTAGCATTTTTAGGTCAGCAAAAGTAGCTTTTATACAGGTTTCCTTTATTTATATCTTCCACATACATTTTAGTCCTGGATTAGGGCTATACAGTGCCTTGAAAAAGTATTCATACCCCTTGAAGTTTTCCACATTTTGTCATGTTTCAACTAAAAACATAAATGTATTTTATTGGGATTTTATGTGATAGACCAACACAAAGTGGAAAATAATTGTGAAGTGGAAGGAAAACGATAAATGGTTTTCAAAATGTTTTCAAATAAATATCTGAAAAGTTTGGCATGCATTTGTATTCAGCCCCCTTTATTCTGATACCCCTAACTAAAATCTAGTGGAACCAATTGCCTTCAGAAGTCACCTAATTAGTAAATAGAGTCCATCTGTGTGTAATTTAATCTCAGTATAAATACAGCTGTTCTGTGAAGCCCTCAGAGGTTTGTTAGAGAACCGTAGTAGTCAAACAGCATCATGGAGGCCAAAGAACACACCAGACAGGTCAGGGATAAAGTCGTGGAGAAGTTTAAAGCAGGGTTAGGTTTTAAAAAAATATCCCAAGCTTTGAACATCTCACGGAGCTCTGTTCAATCCATCATCCGAAAATGGAAAGAGTATGGCACAACTGCAAACCTACCAAGACATGGCCGTCCACCTAAACTGACAGGCCGGGCAAGGAGAGCATTAATCAGATAAGCAACAGGCCCATGGTAACTCTGGAGGACATTGTTGAAAGAAAGCCATAGGAAGTTCTGTTTGCAGTTTGTGAGAAGCCATGTGGAGGACACAGCAAACATGTGGAAGAAGGTGCTCTGGTCAGATGAGACCAAAATTTAACTTTTTGGCCTAAAAGCAAAACGCTATGTGTGGCAGAAAATTAACACTGCACATCACCCTGAACACACCATCCCCACCGTGAAACACGGTGGTGGCAGCATCATATTGTGGGGATGCTTTTCTTCAGCAGGGACAGGGAAGCTGGTCAGAGTTGATGGGAAGATGGATGGAGCCAAATACAGGGAAATCTTAGAAGAAAACCTGTTAGAGTCTGGAAAAGACTTGAGACCGTGGTGGAGGTTCACCTTCCAGCAGGACAACGACCCTAAACATACAGCCAGAGCTACAATGGAATGGTTTAGATCAAAGCATATTCATGTGTTAGAATGGCCCAAAGTCCAGACCTAAATCCAATTGAGTATCTGCGACAAGACTAGAAAATTGCTGTTCACAGACGCTCTCCATCCAATCTGACAGAGCTTGAACTATTTTTCAAAGAAGAATGGGCAAAAATGTCCCTCTCTAGATGTACAAAGCTGGTAGAGACATCCCCAAAAAGACTTGCAGCTGTAAATGCAGTGAAAGGAGGTTCTACAAAGTATTGACTCAGGGGGGCTGAATACAAATGTACCCCACACTTTTCACATATTTATTTGTAAAAAAAATGAAAACCATTTATCATTTTCCTTCCACTTCACAATTATTTGCCACTTTGTGTTGGTCTATCACATAAAATCCCAATAAAATAAATTTATGTTTTTGGTTGAAACATGACAAAATTAGGAAAACTTCAAGGGGTATGAATACTTTTTCAAGGCACTGTATATTAGGTATAGGGCTCTTTATATATTACATTTATTGTATAATATTCTAATGTTAGAATCTCTCATGTAACAAACAGACAAAAAAAATTACCTCAATGTTACAGAGGCATTCCTCTAAGTTAGATACGACTTCTGAGAAATCAGGACGACCCTGCAGAGAATAAAAGGCTACAATAAATATACATCTTTTGTTTAATGCGCAATTTCATTCAGGGCCCGTTTACATTTTTTGTGGTGGGTTAACGTGTGCTTTGTTAAAGCAGCCTATTGAAAATAATGGAAAAAGGAGCGCCAGACCAAAACTGAATGAAAAAGTATGAGATCATTTCTTAAACTCTGCGTTATCTTGGACTCTTTCATTCGGTATTGGTCTGGCGCTCCTTTTTGTATTTCTACAGCCGTATTAAACCCCAAAGCAAACATTCTATTATATTGCAGCTTAACAGTGTTAAATTTTGTTGACAAAAATATTTTCATCAAAATTTCATTTCAGCAGCATTCTTCCAGTGACGAAAACGAAAGGAAATTACTCAGAATTTTCGTCAATTGACGAAAAACTATGAAAAAAATCAATTCCAGTTTTCGTCAACGAAAGTAGAAGGAATGAAAATGTGAGAGAGGGACGTTTTACTTAGAAAGACGTTTTATAACTGCTAAATCTGTGTCTGTGCAGTTTCTTCAAATCTTAATACCATAAATAATAATGTGTTATTAGATTTTTTTCTACTCCAGGAGTATATACCGTATATACTTGCGTATAAGCCGACCCAAATATAGGCCGAGGCACCTAATTTTACCACAAAAAACTGGAAAAACGTATTGACCCGAGTATAAGCCTAGGGTGAGAAATGCACAGCTACTGTAAGTGGAAAAGAGGGTCAACAATGCCCATTTGCAGCCTCACTGTGCCCATTTGCAGCCTCACTGTGCCCATTTGCAGCCATAGGTCCCCCAAACTTCAAACTCGGTAGTTAAGGGTTCCTAGATGCCCCCCTAGCTGCAGCCAAAATTTGGGGTCTCTGGACCCAAAGGGTCCCGAAATGACATTGCTGCAGATGGACACAGTTGACCAACTTTGGGGCCCCATATCTCGGGGCCACTTGGTGCTAGGAACCCCAAATTTGGCGTGCAAACCCAGTGGAAGTAGCACTACAACATATCCAAAGCTGGGGTTCCTAGCATCAAATGGCCCCAAAAAATGTCAAGCACATTTCTGCAGCAGAGAATGACATTTTCCAAACTGAATTTGGGGCCCCATATTTCGGGGACACTTGGTGCTAGGAACCCCAGCTTTGGATATGTTGGGTTAGCATACCAAAGCATACCAAATTTGGGGTTCCTAGCACCAAGTGGCCCTGAGATACGGGGCCCCAAAGTCGGTTCGGAAAATGTCATTCTCTGCTGCAGAAAAGTGCTTGACTCGAGTATAAGCCGAGGGGGGCATTTTCAGCACAAAAAAATGTGCTGAAAAATTTGGCTTATACTCGAGTATATATGGTAATACGTTTAGAAATAGAGATATAGCGAAACGCTTAAATAATGCACTACAGTGTAACTAAACCTATTTGATTTTAGTCGACTAAAATGTACTGCAGATTTTAGTCGACTAAAATACAACTAAAACAATTCAGATGACTAAAATACAACTAAAACTTAAATGGCATTTTAGTCAAAAGACTAGGACTAAATCGAAATTTGACGTCCAAATTAACACTGCAGCTTATCAAGTCTTAGATGTGATGGCCGTATTAGTTTTCCTTTTTCTATTTTCATCGGGTGATCTGGCCAGTAAGTCTCTTATTTTTCAAAAGAACAAGCTCTGCAGAGGTATCAGTTACACTCAGGGATGAAACAAACTATTCAACAATGGCAGGGATGCTTACAATGGTCAGCTTTATTTATTATTTATTTATGTAAAATCTTTATCCCAAAAGAAAAAAAAAACTGTTTGCTGTAGCCGCTTATAAAGTCTGTTTGTGTATTTAAATCTGCTACATCTAACACTCCCCTCCCTCAGACTGACAATGCTACTGTCCAAAGGTGCCCCCGGTTCTTCTTCATCCAGAGTGGGGGCGCTGTAATACAGGAGGTGTGTTACTGGCCAGATCACCAGGTGAAAAAAGCTTGAAAATGAGAAAACTGATGCAGCCACCACATCTAATTATTATACACGATTTAATGATCTACATCTAATCTAACAATCTAACATCTAATGATCGGTAAGCTGCAAAATATGACATACTTGGTGCCAGCCCCTTAAGAGGTTTTACATGCCGGGAGGCGGGGCTTAACGTCATATGAACACTGTGATTGGCTGTCACGGCAGTCACATGATCGGAAATCTGCTGATCGCAAGCAGCGATCAGTTGTTTTCCGTCAGCCGGCGGTAACTGCGCCCGGAGCGTGCAGGGTGCGCACTCTCTGCGAAACGCTCGTTGCACTAATGCACACAAATATGCGGCTGCTCAGCGCCAAGGCCCGGCCGCCGAGAGGCTGCCTATTTGCGTGTGGCCAGTGCCAAGGAGTTAATACCGATTTAAGTTACTATTGGTGCCCATTGAGGGAAGCCTTGCTATGTGGGAGCCGCCTCACCAGAGCTATTGAGCTTGTCTGAAGTTTTCCTTCATATAACTACATATGCGGGAAACAGAACAAGGGTGCACACACCGCTTCAGGCAAAAATGGGCACACCTGTTCCAAGGTGCTAATCCCGGCTCATCACCGTAGGCAATGTCAAGAAGAGAGGAAAATATTGATCGCACACTTGAATCCAAAAGTTGCTGTAGAGATTTCTTTATTGTCATGAGCCAGGCAAAATTGCAATGATGGTCAGTTGACGCGTTTCACTTGAAAAGAACCGTGCTTGTTCACAGCCGTGAACCATTCTTGTTGTGAACAAGCACGGTTCTTTTCAAGTGAAACGCGTCAACTGACCATCATTGCAATTTTGCCTGGCTCATGACAATAAAGAAATCTCTACAGCAATTTTTGTATTTAAGTGTGCGATCAATCTTTTCCTCTCTTCTTGACTACATATGCAAGTCTAAAAGTTCCCAGCACCTCTTTGAGTACGTTATTGAAAACAATGGGCTGCCAAAGCATCAAAATGTCCTAAAATTGGACAGGTCATAAGATTTTTAATGCAACTCACAGCAACACGACACATTGAGGTGCATTGCACTTGCAGCACATGTGGTTTGCCTTAATTTATTGGGGTGCCATTCAAAATTGATGGCAACAGGCAGGGCAGCTGTTAGAAATCACGGGGCCCCATACAGCCTACCCGACAGAGCCCCCTTTCCCCGTCCAAAAATGTGACTGAGGACATTGATTTATCAGTCCCTTTCTCTGTAGCCTCAGCTGCAGAGATGAATGAATAGGAAGCGCTCTGAGGCTTCCCAGCTCATTTGCAAACGGAGCCATAGTTTACTATGCTTCACTGATGAATGGACACGGGAGTGATTGGTACAGATCGCTCACTGTGTTCATTCAGGAAAGGAAGGGGCCAGTAAATGACATATTTACTGGTCCCTTCCCCCGCTCTCCATCTTGAAACCTCCCCTTGTGTGCCCGAAGCAGCTGCCGGCAGGAGAGGTGGGGAGGGAAGCTGGCAGCGGTGCGGGGAAAAGGGGCACACGGGGGGGGGGGGGCCTGGACAGCAAATGGAAGGGGTGCATGTGCTAGAACTATTTCCCCTACAGTGCAGCCGGAGGGGGAAAGAAGAGGAGAAGCTGGTAGCACTGCAGGGGGAGGAAGATGAAGATCTAAGGATCTGTGTTTGCAATAAGACAGTACAGCAAAACCTCTTGCTCAACAGGTGCCCGGGCCCCCCTTTTCAAACTGATGGGGCCCAGGCCCAGTACAGGAGAGCTGGCTGTACTGCCCTATCAGCAGTCCTGGCAACAGGCAACGCACTCATTACTGCAATGCAAAGATATAAATGGGCCCTTAGACCTTGTACACATGGGCTTTGGCTTGTGTGAGAGCAGTG
Source organism: Aquarana catesbeiana (assembly GCF_042186555.1). Taxonomy (NCBI): domain Eukaryota; kingdom Metazoa; phylum Chordata; class Amphibia; order Anura; family Ranidae; genus Aquarana; species Aquarana catesbeiana. Next base: position 317,133,213 of record NC_133330.1, read on the forward strand.
CGTACAGCAAGCTTTTTACAAAGCATTTGGAAAGTGAGCTTCAAACAACTTTCTTCGAGCATTTGAAGTACCCTTCAGCTCCAGTATGGGAATGATAAACACAGATCTTAATGGGAATGCCGCCCGTCACAAACAAGCTGCTAGCAGGCTTTCAACAAGTTTCAAGTCGTTCAAACCCTTTACTGAATGCCTGCTGAAGCCTGATAGCAGCAGTCTTTGAAATGTGAGAAAGCAGCACCCCATGTACCCCAAAAAATTGCACATCACTTAGTCGCTAAAACTGCACCCAAGAAGACACGTGTGTGCACACTGTTTCCTTTAAAGAGTCAGTCTGTCCAAAATTACATTACAGCTTTGGGTGGATGCTGAAGTGTTAAATCACATAATAGTTTTTAAAATAATTTTTGCATTGTTATGCCGCGTACACACGGTCGGAATTTCCAACAACAAATGTTCGATGGGAGCTTGTTGTTGAAAATTCCGACCGTGTGTGGGCTCCATTTGACATTTGTTGTCGGAATTTCCGTCACACAAAATTTGAGAGTTGGTTCTCAAATTTTCCGACAACAAAATCGGAAATTCCGATCGTGTGTACACAATTCCGACGCACAAAATTCCACGCATGCTCGGAATCAAGCAGAAGAGCCGCACTGGCCATTGAACTTCATTTTTCTCGGCTCGTCGTACGTGTTGTATGTCACCGCGTTCTTGACGTTCGGAATTTCCGACAACATTTGTGCGACCGTGTGTATGTAAGACAAGTTTGAGCCAACATCCGTCGGAAATAAATCCAGGATTTTGTTGTCGGAATGTCCGATCAATGTCCGACCGTGTGTACAGGGCAAAAGTCTAGATAGACAAAGACAGACATGGAGGACTGTACAGGGATTGCATACCTCCCATGTTCCTGAGATAGGAAGGAGGGACACCTTTGTATGTATGTAAAGACATAAAGAACGGATGGAAGAGCATAAAGAATGAATACACAGAAAATGATTGTGTAAACGCATAAGTCTTTTTTTTTTAGCATTAATTCTTTTTCTTACTAGCTGTTCAAAATAACACATGTAATGCCGCATACACACGACCGGACTTTACGGCAGACTTTGCCCGGCGGACTTTTCGACGGACTTTACGACGGACTTTCCGAATGAATGGACTTGCCTACACACGATCAACCAAAGTCCGACGGATTCGTACGTGATGACGAACAACCGGACTAAAACAAGGAAGTTCATAGCCAGTAGCCTGCATATCCTTACCGCTCAATGATTGGTTGCAAGAGGTTACTGCACAGCATTACTGCTCATTGATTGGTTGCTAAAGGTTACAGCACAACATCTGCTCACTGCCTGCACACCATGGACTGGGGAGGTGAGGGGACCCATTAATAGACAGAAAACTCATAGGAATCCTATGCTCCTGGGATCAGTGGCAGTGCTGGGGGGTTGATGGGATCAGTTGCAGTGGTGGGGATGGGATTAATTAGGAGGCAGTACACTGTGGCAAATTCTCAATCATGTAGAGCAAAGCTGGAAATCTTTGGCAAGTATATAGTGGGGGATTCTACCAATGTAATGGGTAATTTACAATGACCACCAATGTGAGGGGGGATTTACACTGACCATCACTTTACACTGAGATATCGGGAGACAGCATGGGACTAAAACTTCATGGGATAAGGGAATTTAAACTGGGATAGTTGGCAAGTATGAGGCAACTGCTTTGGGCCCCACAACAATGATGGAGCCCAGGGCAACTGCCCCTTTTGCCCTGCCTTAAAAACAGTCCTGCCTATTGAAAATATCTCACGAAAAATGACATTTTTGTTGCGGGGGATGCCTGAAATTTGACTTGTATCTTAGGCAGACTTCTGGGAAAATCAGCGAGCCAATCACACAAGCAGGAAATGATGTTTATGGGGAGTGGTCAGTACACATTCTGTGTACAGAACAACTCCATGTAGCCATATTGCTTTGCATTTATAGAAAATTATAGCGGCTGCAGATTGAAAAAGAAAGGTAATTTTTAATAACATTCAATTATAATATGACTTGTATGGCAATTGTATAGACTATATTATTTTTTTTTTATTTGCTATTTTTTTTCCCCCCACAAAAGTGGAGTTACACCTTCAACAGAAAATGACAGAGCTGCGGATTGAAAAGGAAAGATAATTTTTATTAACATTCAATTACAATACGATTTGAGTCTCAATTGTATACGCTATATTATTTTTATTTTGTGATTTTATCTAAAATATTTATGTATTACTATTTTTTTTTTGCATTTTTTTCCCTACGAAAGTGGAGTTACCCTTTAAATGAAAGCCGCAGCTTTAAATGACTTTTGAAATGATATGAACACGTTAAAGCTTGTGGGAGATTTTTAGCGATTGGGTTTACAAATTCTTTGATTTCCACCCCCAAAAAAAAAGATGGCATCGACCCAACGCTCCATTAAAATGGCGCCGCTTTACTCTGCCGCAGCAAACATAATTCTATGAGACAGAGTCATGTTGTCCTTCCGTTGGTGACACGGATATTAGAGTGTATGATCTAGTGTTCCGTGTTCTCAAAAGCACAGCCATGAATAATGAGCCGGTAGATTCATTCCTACAGGGGATAGAAGTGACAATGTCCTCTGAGTATTAATCAATCATTAGGACTTTCTCCACTAATGGCTGCAGTGACAGAAGTATCTCTAACCTGATGTGTGTTGCAGGTGTCATCTTCCTCCTGATCAGCGCTTGCCTTTATTTAGTGAAGACCTGTCCTTCTTCCTGTGCCGTTTGTACAGAAGAGGCCACAATCTGTCAAGGATTGGCGTATATAATAGGTAAGAACGCTGTCAATGTTCCGCAGAGGGGAGAGGGCTGATGGAGCGTTAGATGTGGAGGACTCTGATCTTTCTACACACATACAACTCTCCCAGAGACACCAATGTCACGACTCTCAGAGCAACGCAGATTACAAATATTTCATGCCACAGTAAGATATGCTGTCAGGGTGGATAAAAATCTATTATTTAAAAAAAAAATCAGATTTTTTGGATATAAATCAGTTTTTTTTTTAAATTTAAATCAGATTTTTTGGATTTTTATGAAATTTATTTTAATAAAATACTTTTGGAGTAAAAAATCTATCTAAAGATAGTTTTCTATTTAATATACATTAATAATTTAGTTTATGCAGCTTGAAATATAGCTTCGTTACCGTATATACTCAAGTATAAGCCGACCCGAATATAAGTCGAGGCACCTAATTTTACCACAAAAAACTGGGAAAACTTATTGACTCACGTATAAGCCTAGGGTGAGAAATGCAGCAGCTACTGTAAGTGGAAAAGAGGGTCAACAATGCCCATCTGCAGCCTCACTGTGCCCATTTGCACCCTCACTGTGCCCATTTGCAGCTTCACTGTGCCCATTTGCACCCTCACTGTGCCCATTTGCACCCTCACTGTGCCCATTTGCATGCCTCGCTGTGCCATCTGCCTGCCTCACTGTGCCATCTCCCTGCCTCGCTGTGTCCATCTGCAGCCTCATATACCTGATCTCCAAGCACTGTGACATGCAGTCTAGTCGGCGGCCGTCCAGTGTAACAAAGCCCCGCCTCCTCCTCGTCCTCATCTGTGATGGAACACTGATTCAGTTTCCTAGCAGTGAGTCAGTATTCCGCCTATCACGGACGAGGACGAGGAGAAGGCGGGGCTTTGCTACACTGGACGGCCACCGACTAGACTGCATGTCACAGCGCCTTGAGATCAGGTACATCAGGCTGCAGATGGGCACAGTGAGGCAGGGAGACTCGGGTATAAGCCGAGGGGGGCGTTTTAACACAAAAAAATGTGCTAAAAAACTCAGCTTATACTCAAGTATATACGGTATATAGCATGAGGCTGTGTATTCTGCAATATGTACATTTTTGGTAAACTCGTTCAATGAATCCAAGCTGAGATAACATGCACTGTATTGATGCATTCACACAATTTCACAGCAATCATGAGATAAAACAAAGTTCAGGAATTTTCCTTTATCCCATTGTTTTTCCAAATCTATGTACACTACAAACTGTATGATTGAATCAGTTCTGATATCGTTGTTTTACTAACCTGACAGCTTATTATTCTAAATAGGAAACCTTTATTTTGTTTGCAAATATTAAAGTTTCTAACTACCAGCAAGAATAAGTCCTTACATTTAAAGAGCACCTGTCATTTCAGATCCATCATAGCAGCGCCTGTTAGCGGGCATCCACGTCCCTCACCTTGTTGTGTCCGGTTATCCCAGAGGTCACATCATTATAATTCCTTTGCACTGATCAGCCCTCTTGTCGGTCGGTGAGTCGGCTGATGAGTGTATGGGTCGGTCGGTGGGTGGTACTCACACGGTTGGGCTTTGGTTTGTGTGTTGGTGGCGATGCAGAGCATCGAGATTGCTCCATTGAGGACGGCCATCTCCCGGATCTCCCCATACATCCTCCCCAGTACCGGCCAATACGGCCGCTTCTCCTCTCGGCCAATTGGGTCTTAAGACTCACTTCCTGATTGGCTGGGAGGAGGGGCCGGAAGACAATAGCGAATATTAATTCACTATTGGCACACAACTGGGTGGGCTCAGGGCGCAGTGCTTTGCGCCCCGAGCCCACTCTTTTTGAAGCCAATTAGAGCCTCAGGCTCTAATCATGTGCTTCAAAAACAATAAAAACCCCATTGAAATCCATGCGTCCGGTGTCCTGCATGTAGATTAGGGGCTGAGCGCATGGATTAGGGGGGCGGCGCCTCTAATGGAGAGGCTGGCACTGTTGTAAACCCTCTCTTATACCCAGTAAAGTGAACAGCCTCAGATGATACACAGAGATGAAATATCCCTACATGTATAGGTTATACATGTATATTTCCTGTCTTTCCCTTTCTATATTGTTTAGAAAGTGCACATTGTGTTATAAATCTTTCTTCCTCATTCAGCAGTGGGAGGGGAGTCTGGGCATACACTGTGTGAGAGCTGATTGGGGACAGGCAACCCCCCCCCCACCCCACCCTCCACATAGGCAGAGGAACGAAGGAACATGCAGAGCTGTACTGTGAATAGACAAGCTCTCTGCCTGTCTACCTCTAAGCACCCTCCCTGACACAAATTTTCAGGTGCTGTGATCTCATGTGTTGGAGAGCTTGTCAGAAGTAACTCTGCTACTAACAGAGGAATGAAGCAGCAGAAAGACACACATGGCACCTAGAGCTTTGGAGAGAGATAATTAAACACCACAGATATACACTATGTTACCCAAAAGTATTAGGACACCTGCCTTTACACGCACATGAACTTTGATGGGATCTCAGTCTCAGACCATAGGGTTCAATATTGAGTTGGCCCAACCTTTGTAGCTATAACAGCTTCAACTCTTCTGGGAAGGTTGTCCACGAGGTTTAGGAGTGTGACCTTGCCTTCCACACTGGTCCAAATCATTTGGTGGAGGGGGGATTAGGGTGTGGAGTTGGTTTCAGGGGTTGGGCTTGGCTGATTAGTTAGAGTGAAGGGAACTCTTAAGGCATCAGCATACCAAGACATTTTGGATAATTTTATGCCAACATTGTGGGAACAGTTTGGGGATGGCCCCTTCCTGTTCCAACATGACTGCACACCAGTGCACAAAGCAAGGTCCATAAAGACATGGATGAGCGAGTTTGGGGTGGAGGAACTTGACTGGCCTGCACAGAGTCCTGAGCTCAACCTGATAGAACACCTTTGGGATGAATCGGATCACCCTTGGGATCTCTACATACACTGGGACCACCCTGATGCCGGATCACCTTCCCCACACACTTGTTGAATATTGGGTTGGCCCACCCTTTGCAGCTATAACAGTTTCTACTCTTCTGAGAAGGTTGTCCACAAGGTTTAGAAGAGTGCATATGGTAATGTTTGACCATTCTTCCAGAAGCGCATTTGTGAGGTTAGGAACTGATGTTGGACGAGAAGACCTGGCTCGCAGTCTCCGCTCTAATGCGCTTCTGGAAGAATGGTCAAACATTACCATAGACACTCTTCTAAACCTTGTGGACAGTCTTCCCAGAAGAGTTGTAGCTGTTATAGCTGCAAAGGGTGGGCCAACTCAATATTCAACAAGTGTGCGGGGAAGGTGATCAGGGTGGTCCCAGTGTATGTAGAGATCCCAAGGGTGATCCGATCTGCAACAAAAAGCCCCAGCCTGGCCAGCAGAGGGGAGCTGCAGCAGAGGAGACACCAAGAGAGCAGCCATGCTGCCGGGAATGTGAGTCCCAGAGGTGACGTCAGCAGGAAGTGACCAACAACCAGCGTGGACCGCAAACCGGAAATGAGGTAACAAGGGGTAGGACGCATTTTGGAATAACTGATTGGTTCCTTCTTCATGAAGGAGGAACCAATTAGTTGTTCCAAAACGCATCCTGACCCTTGTTACCTCACCTTCCATGATGAGCTCCCATTCATCTAGTATCTTGTAAGTGTTTTTAACCCTTTTGGGCCATTTAAGTCTTTTTATGCTACACTTAGAGGCGCTTCCTTTTGTTTTGTCTTATTAGAGATTTCTTCCCTCATTGGGCGCTGCCCTAGTGTATGAAGACCTGACATTGCCTGAACTGTATCCACCATAGACAACCGTCTGCCCAGTCATATTATTCAGAACGCCCTACATACACACTTTTTTTTTTTATCCAACTTAATATTGAACCCTACGGACTAATGCCACGTACACACGATCGGGAAATGTTGGATGTGAGCTTGATGGCGGTAAGTCTGACCATGTGTATGCTCCATCGGACATTTGTTGTCGGACTTTCCGCCAACAAATGTTGGCTAGCAGGTTCTCAAATTTTCCGCCAACAAATGTTTGTTGTCGGACTTTCCGATCGTGTGTACACAAGTCCGTCGGACAAAAGTCCACGCGTGCTCGGAATCAAGTACGAGCCGGAAGCGCTTGGTCTTGTAAAACTAGCGTTCGTAATGGAGATATCACGTACGTCTTGTAGGTCACTACACTCGGAATTGTTGGCCAACATTTGTGTGACCGTGTGTATGCAAGACAAGTTGGAGCCAACACCCTTCGAACAAAAATCTGCGGTTTTGTTGTCAGAAAGTCCGATCGTGTGTACAGGGCATAAGACTGAGATGCCATTAAAGTTCATGTGCGTGCAAAGGCAGGCCTCCCAATACTTTTGACAATATTGTGTACATCAGCCCTACCACTGTTCTTTATTTATTCAACCCTGCAAGACTGATGAGCATGTTTTAAAATGTTGCTGTGTGCACAGGTACTCTTTGTTTTCAGCTCTATTTATCTATGGTCTGCAGGCTGCATGTTTGAAAGAGAGGCGCCATTAAGCAATTACATATGGGCGGATAATGTTCTGGCGATAGCGCAGCTTATTCTTAATGATTTATTTCTACAACTTTAAAAAACAATCTGCGGCATCATTAGGACAGTGGGGAGAACAGCTTGTGAGATTGGTGTTAGTGCATTACTTTCCAGTATATTTTTAATGTTAGTCTATTTTTTGCTGTTTTCTAAATGAACGTATTGAGAAGATGTGATTTCTGTCTTATTACGAGCCATTTCCTTCAGCGCGAGTTGGAAACCATTAGCTGTTTTCATTTATCCAGACTGAAATAAAATGAAATCAAATAAAAATCAACACACGGGGACGATGGGCTGTTTTTACTGAGCTGGAAACATCATGGAAGAATTAAAATTTGGATGTCTACCTTTTAGGTCAATTCGAAAAAGATGAGATAAATGCATTGTTGCCATCAAAACAGACCAGGGGTGTCTGCGTAGTTCCCAAAATCAACTGTCAATCTGCAGCAGTTGGTCAACATAAAGCAGGATCGGTGGCTTTTTCAAGTAGTTTGGGACTAAATGCCCCATCATTCCTTGCAATGCTTATGGCCACAATCACCTCGAGCACAATGCTTAAAGCGGGGTTCCACCCAAATTTTGAACATTATCTCTATGAATTCTCTTCCTTGTCTAGATGCTGACATGCTGTGTAAAAAAATTTAAATCGCCGTAATTACCTTTTTTTTAGCACTTCCTGGTTTTCCTCCCATGGGAGTAGGCGTGTTTCTAGCCTCTCCCAGACCTCCCACAGTCCCCTGGGAGCTAGGCTCTGCTAGGCTCAGGCTTCCCAGCATGCATTGTGCAACAGCGTCATCACAACATCTCAGTGAATGCTGGGAGCACAGCATACACCGCATCCAGGAAATACATGCTTGTGGGCTTCAAATGCCCACAATAAAGATGGAAACCGCCTGCAGTGAATTTTATAAGTTATTCTTTACAACGAAATCGGACACAGACGGACTTATTACACAGAACATGTGAGTAGATAATCATGAGAAGAAAAGTTTGTGAATGAACTCCAAAAAAAAAAAAAACGATAGATAGGTGGACCCCCGCTTTAATTAGAAGGTAGTTCCCTCTGTGTATAGCACTGGGGTTATAGGTTCTTAGCAGGACTGTATTGATCAGAAGTCACTTGTTGCCTAGGGCAAAAAGATAGACATATTTTCCATTTATACAGGTCACAGTATACCTGGTAATAGTTAATAATATTCAGGTAGACCTGCATTGTAATGATGAAGACATTTTGCTACTTAACATAGAGCTGGAGAAGCTACTTGAGGACAAGTAGCAAAACATCTCCAACATTACAAAGCAAGTTCAGTTGAAGGTGACTAATTGCTGCAAGGTTTCTTGCTGAAGTTATGTTTCTAGACTAATTCTTTTTTAGATTTTGTGGTTTTTTTTTTTGTGACTTTCATATTTTAGCTTGTCTACTTTCTACATTTTCTTCACTTCAACTTTGCAACTTTCCCTTTTAAGTTAGAACAAAAAGTTAGTAGTTAAGTTGGGTATGTTTCAGCATTAGTTTCAGTACCTTCAAATAGGCCACTATAACTCCACCAGGCTTGGCAAAATGGCCGGATATACAGAATATGAGCTGCCTGGTTGTACATGCCAGGGCTGCTTTTTTATTTTCGGGCAAGGCTTTGTGTATATCTATTGTGTGATTAGGCGTGTGCACAGGGTGTGCCTGGGCATGTCCTAATCACCCCGTGTGGCACAGATTCCAACTGTGCAGACCCCTAATGCCGCGTACACACGAGCGGACTTACCGGCAGACTTGGTCCGTCGGACAATTCGATCGTGTGTGGGCTCCAGCTGACTTTTTTTCCCCAAAAGTCCGACGGACCTAGAAATAAAACATGTTTCAAATCTTTCCGACGGACTCGAGTCCGGTCGAAAAATCCGCTCGTCTGTATGCTAGTCCGACGGACTAAAACCAACGCTAGGGCAGCTATTTGTTACTGGCTATGAACTTCCTTATTTTAGTCCGGTCGTACTTCATCACGTACGAATCCATAGGACTTTGGTGTGATCGTGTGTAGGCAAGTCTGTTCGTTAGGAAAGTCCGTCGGAAGTCCGCCGAAAGTCCGTCGGATAGACCGTCGGACCAGTCCGGTCGAAAAATCAGCTTGCGTGTACGCGGCATTACGGGGTTCCTAACAAAAAATGTAAAAAAATAGATAAAATTTTAAAAAATAATAAAAAATACAATTAAAAACTACTGACACCACTCACTGCCCCACTGACACCAGTCTCTGCCCTACTGACACCGTCCACTGCCCTACTGACACCGTCCACTGCTCTACTGACACCGTCAGTATATATACTCATTTGTGTTTGAGCTTTGGGGTGCACACCCTAATGCAATAGGCTGTGCACACCTATGATTGTGTGACAATTAAGGCTTCATGTACACGGGACGTTTTTACAACCTCTCCTGAACGATTCAACTTGACAGATAGTAACCGACGTTAAAAACGTCTGCTTTGCCACGTTTACATGCCAAGTTTAGCGGCATTTTGCCATATGTGCATTTAGAAGCATTTTTAAAAATAGCCAAAAATGAAAAATGCCTTTAAACAAATGTGGCTAAAGGTGAGTCGTTTAGCTGCTTTTAGAAGCACTTGTCATTTGAAATGCCTGTAAACTCATCTTCTGAGCGCATTTTTTTCGCGTTCAAAAAAATGCCTCTAAACTCAACTGCCTAGAAACGACTATAAACGACCCTGTGTACATGTACTGATAAGATAACATAGAGGAGAGTTCAGGGGCAGTTGAAAAAAACTCCCAACTGCTCCTAAATGTCTGTTTACCAGTAGCAGTGTACATGAGGCCTTAAAGTGCATCTACAGACATAGATATTTGGATAGAGTGAGGACTGGCTTAAACTCATCAGGTTTTGTTTTTATTTTATGTCTGTGTACCATTGAGATTTCCCTGTAGCTTGTGTCCTGGAGACACAACAGGAAGTGATAAAAACAATCTTTCTAAAGTGAAGAAAATTCCCTCTTAGATGGTGGCCATCCCAACAATTGTCCCCATTGTGAACATTGAAAAATGTTGGATTCTCTATCACTTTTGACCCAGTGACAATGGCCACCAAGAAAAAAATGATAGGCTGACTTAGACATATAGCAATAATAAAACTGACAAAGGTTCTAACCCTTCCGCACCCTATCCAAAACCTAAAGTTAAAATCTGGACAGGGGTCTCCAAACTAAACAAAGGGCAAGTTTACTGTCCTTCGAATTCTGGGGGGGGGGGGGGGTCAGACTGTGGCCATTGGGAGTAGAAAATGCCCCAGTGACAGTGGGAGTAAAAAAAAATACATAGCGCCTGTGGTCAGTAGGAGGATGAATAGGGCCCTATAGTTGTTGTCAGTGGAAGCAATAATGCTCCATCGTTGGTGTTAGTTGGAGGTATTACACCCCACTGTTGGTGTCAGTGAAAGGAATGGTGCCTCATTGCTGGTGTTAGTGGAAAAAACAATGTCTTGTATCAGTGGGAGGAACAGTGCCGAAGAGCCAGAAAAAGGCAAGCAAAGGGCCACATCTGGCCCGAGGGCCACAGTTTGGAGAACACTGATCTAGACCAGTGGTCTCCAAACTGCGGCCCAGGGGCCGGATGTGGCCCTTTGCTTGTCTTTATCAGGCCCTTGGGGTACTATTCCTTCCACTGATACAAGGTACTATTCCACAATGGGGCATAATTCCCATAACTGATGCCAACAATAGGGCACTATTCCTACCACTGACAGCAATCATGGGGCACTATTTCTTTCACTGACACCAATGATGGGGCATCATTTCTCCCATTGACACCAATGATGGGGCATTATTTCTCCCATTGACACCAATGATGGGGCACTATTCTTTCCCCCTGACACCAATGATGGGGCACCATTCCTCCCACTGATACCAATGATGGGGTATTATTCCTCCCACTGATACCAATGATGGGGTACTGTTCCTCCCACTGATACCAATGATGGGGTACTATTCCTCCCACTAATACCAATGATGAGGAACTATTCCTTCACTGACATCAATGATGGGGCACTATTCCTTCCACTGACACCAATGATGAAGCACTATTGCTTCCACTGACACCAATGATGAAGCACTGTTCTTCCCAATGACACCAATGATGGGGCACTATTTCTTCCCCTAATACTAACAATGGAGCAATATTCCTCCCACTAATACCAATGGTGAGGCATTGTTTACTCCCATTGATGCCAGGGCATTTTCAACTTATGTTGGCCACAGTCTGTCCCCCTCAAAGTCTGAAGGACAGTAAACTGGCCCGTTTGGAAAGTTTGGAGACTGCTGATCTAGACTAAACAAATATTGTCTTAATACAAGAGACACATTCTATATATTCTACTGTGATAGCATAATAATTGTTACCAGGTTTTTATTCTCATAAATGCAAGCTCAAGCTCTGGCAAAACATGGTTGCTAGAGAACAAGCAACTTTCAATTTCATTATTCTAGTTATTGACTTTCTTTTTCATGTAGGTCATTTTAGATACAGTACCATCATCTAATTTCCACCATGTTTTTTTTTTTTTTTTTTTTTGCAGCTGCTCCTAGCAAGACCAGGATTTTGATAATCACAGAGGGGAATATTACGTCAGTTGGTCCCAACAATTTCTCCCATCTCTTGGATTTAACTCTGCTCAGGCTGACTGGGAACAAGATCCATCAACTCCAAGATGGTGTGTTCACAAAACTCAGCAAGCTGAGGACCTTAGTTCTGGACCACAACCTTATATCTGCCTCCTCCTTTATCAACACAGTTTTCCTTCCTCTTGGAAATCTTGCAATTCTTCAGCTTAATAACAACTACTTTGTCAGCATCGACCAGAATTGGTTCAATGGCACAAACAAGCTCCTAAGGCTAGAGATAAATAGGAACCAGATAACTAACCTGACATTTCAGAGTTTTGGGTCTAGGGCTCTTCATCGTCTTGAGTATCTGGAATTATCTGACAATTTTATAGGCTTTATTCAAGAGGGAACTTTTAAGCACCTTCAAAGTTTGAAGGTCCTGGACCTCTCTAAGAACAGACTGAGCACGCTACCAAATATTTTCCCATCACTGCCTCATCTTTTTCTTCTAAATTTGGGCCAAAACCAATGGAACTGTACTTGTGAGCTTAGATGGGTGGCTGACTTTTTAAGGAACTCAACACATTTTTCAACAGAAACTCAGAATTATGGAAATGGACTGCAATGTAGGTATTCAAGAGACCCAAGAGTAAAGTCTCTACTGCAGTTGACCGAGAGGAACTGTTTTTATAAATCTCAGAATGTCAGTTTTGCAGTGAAGGAGAGAGACAGCAGAGAGCCGACAGAAGCTATATTTATATCTATCCTAGTTATTGCAGGTAACTTTTATGAGTTGGAGTTATATTGTTGGCTGAAAGGGATTTTTCAGCTTTTAGACAAATTCCCATTAAATAAAAAAGTCCTATTAGAAGGAAATCGACAGAGCGAGACCGGTAAAGTACATGGTTTTTCTGCAATACTAAGCTTTGAATTGCATTTACAGAGTAGGCTGGGAGTACAGAACTATTTTCAGATATATACGGTATATATAGTCCATGAAGCAAAGAAGCTCTCTCTGTTTGTCTATAGCAGGGATATGCAATTAGCGGACCTCCAGCCGTTGCAGAACTACAATTCCCATGAGGCATAGCAAGACTCTGACAGCCACAAGCATGACACCCAGAGGCAGAGGCATGGGACTTGTAGTTTTGCAACAGCTGGAGGTCCGCTAATTGCATATCCCTGGTCTATAGGTTCTCCTGCAAGTATCTGCCATTGCTTCATGGAAAATTAGCAAAGCACAGGTACAGGTGGTTGTGTCTATATAGGAAATATCCACCTCCTTGTGTAGACTTTCTTGATGAATATTACACTGGGTAATAAATATAATCAGATAATATATTAATAAATAAATACATACACTAGATATATAACTTATTAACGAAAAAAAATATACACTATATGGCAAAAGGTCTGTCCCTCAAGATTTCTGAGTTCAGGTGTTTTCAGATTTAGACAACTGTGTGCCTCCAACCTTGTGGCAATATTTTGAGTAGGGGCTTTTTTCTTGTCAAGTATGGCAGTGCCCCATCACAAAGCCAGAAAAAATTGTATTTTGTCTGAATAGCACAAAATCCCAAAGACTTCCACTGTAATTTTGTGGAAAGCCCTGAGGAGTGAAGGTTGTTATAATTGCAGAGGGGGGACTCAAAAAATAAGGCCCATGGTTTTGGAAAGGGATTTTCAACAACTCATATAGGTGTGCTGGCCAGGTGTAAATTCTACCTTCCTAGTTAAAACTGAGCCCTGGGCAGAAATGTTATGCTATAATATATATATATATATATATATATATATATATATATATATATATATATATATATATATCTATATAGATATAGCCTTCTTTATTCTGTGAGAAGCCCTCTGTTCCCCTCATATCCTGTTGATAAGACCAATGGCCTCTGTTCCATCAATTCCCCTGGCCACCGACTGCAGAGGATGGACGCGATGGTTTTAAACTCCTGGTCTAATCCGCCCACTGTACAGCATAGGCCAGGAGCCTGATCCATACCACACACCTATTCATCCCATACATGTCCACAGTCCCGCCCACATTGCTGCCCATTGAGTCTTTGTGGGGATCAGACCGGGAGTCTGAGACTATCTGGTCCACCCATTGCATCAAGAGCTTGCTTTACTGAGAACTCCAGTCTAATGGGCAGCAATGTGGGTGAGTCTGTGGGTATGTACGGGATTAATCAGAGTCCTGGCTTGTCCATCTAACTATGCTGTACAGTGGGCGGATCAGACCGGGATTAGTAAATAAGGAGAAGCGCTTCTGACTTCCATCATCCAATCATGTGCAAGCAAAAATGATGTTTTGTTTTTTTTTTCATTTTCCTTGCATGTTATTGGGTATTCTTTGTAAAGTGAAGTCTCACCTGGGGCAACTGTGCTTCCAGAGTGCAACTGCACTTGCAAAGTGCACAGTCTATTTTCCTTTAGTAAAGCAACCATAAAAGCTTTTTTTTTTAGCTTTTGGATGGAGTGGAGTGGGATTAGAACAACTGTCAGGTTTGTATTGCTGTTTGTCCCCCCCCCCCCCCTCCTGATATTCACCCTCTCTATTTGTCTATTTGTTTCAGCAAGAGTGAAAGTAAATCCCAAATTTTGGGTTGTCACCAGAACAGAAATAGAGGGAAAACCATCTAATGGGGACACTAGATCTGGTGACAACCAAGAATTCACAAGGGTTTCTTCTCACTTCCTGTTTTAACTAAAGGACAGGAAATGAAGGGAGATTTCCCACATGGGACAAAAAAAAAAAATTGCCAGGAGTTACTCTATACAAATGTTTAAAAATGTTTGCTTTCGGTTCTACTTTAAGAAAAAATTGCATAGACTCCAACCAGAGATGGGGTTGGTGGACATATAATTGTGAATCTTGGCCAATTTGCACAGCCCTTTTCTTTATTATTTCTAAACAAAAAAGGAATATGCATGTGTAGAGGTGGTAAATACTCCAAATGTAGTGTGTGATAGTCTTTTTTTTTTAACATAAAATTATGTTTATTTACTGCATCTAACTTTTTTTCTTATTTAAATAGGTATAATTATTCTATCTTGCTTTATTGTCATCATTTTGAAATGCATCCTATATCCATACATATTTCGAGGTCACCACCCAAAATGCTGCTGTGAGCAAGTCCAGGATTTTCCAGGAGTAAGAATCCCTAAAACCCATCTGAGGCAAGATGATGGGGTTGCCCATGTGACATCTCTCACTGGCCCACCTGGAAATGGTAAAACGCTTCTGAATACCAACCCCACTTCATTATGCCCCACACATGACTGGGGGGAATCGGACGCATGCTACAGAGGCAACAGGAAGGAAAGTCTGCCAGGCACTTACTATATCTGTTTTAAATGTCGATTGTTGCAGTGGCACCCCCCTCCCCCGGCAGCAATGTCTGATGCTAATGAGGTGGGCCGCTTTTCAAAGAGAATTCAAGAAATCCCTGACAACTCGAAAGACTCTGCTCATGCCAGTCAATGGGATGGGACTAACACAATGGGCTTACAGGAATGGTCAAGGTGTAATAAAGGTAAGTTTTATCAGAGATAACCTGTTAAGAATTGTGTTCTTCATTTTGTGCTAAAATACCTCTACTGCAGTGGTGTCCAAACTGTGGCCCGAGGGCCAGATGCGGCCTTTTGCTTGCTTTCATCCGGTCCTTGGGACACTTTTCCTCCCAATGACACCAGCAACGGGGCATAATTCCTGTAACTGACATCAACAATAGGGCATCATTTCTCCCATTGACACCAATGATGGGGCACTATTCTTTCCCCCTGACACCAATGATGGAGCTCTATTCTTTCCCTTTGACACCAATGATGGGGCACTATTCCTTCCACTGATACCAATGATGGGGCATTATTCCTTCCACTGACACCAATGATGGGGCACTATTCCTCCCACTGAGACCAATGATGTGGAACTATTCCTTCACTGACACCAATGATGAGGCACTATTCCTTCCACTGACACCAAAGATGGGGCACTATTCCACCCACTGACAGAAATGATGGGGCACTATTCCTCCCACTAACACTAATGATAAGGCACAATTCCTCTCACTGACACCAATGATGGTGCACTATTCCTACCCCTAATGCCAAAGTTGCATTGTTTACTCCCACAAGGATAATTTGTACTTCCAACGGCCACAGTCCAGCCCCCCTAAAGTCTGAAAAGACAGTAAACTGGTCCCTTGTTTAGACATTTTGGAGACCCTTACTCTACTGAATCAAATATTCTGAGCTGGCTACATCAGTTCTTAACAAAATAGATTTCACACTAATGAATGGAATGGTCGTCCTTGCTGGAACTTCTCTGGTGCCCAAGGCCCTAAACATCCAACACAGCAGTTTCTGCTAAGCCTGGCCCAATTGATTTTGCAACCAAAAATTTGCTAATTTATTAAATAGGATGCAATTCCGAATTCCTAAATTCCTATTGGTATGAATGTACAGCACAGTGTACAGGGTTCAGTAGTCTGTGGAATGTAATGTATTGCACAGCAATTTGGGATATGTAGCATGTAGCACGATCTAGAAGTTGCTTTGCTGTATGTAACATCCAGGATCATGCAAAGCATGTAGAGTTCTGCAGTTTTGAGGAATGTACTGTATAGGATGGAGCAAGCAGTGCAACATGCAGCACAGAACACTGTGAATATGTCACATACAGCCAGGGGCAGACTGACCATTGAGCCACTCGGGCACTGCCCAAGGGCCCTGGGCCACTAGGGGGCCCCATCAGGGTTGCCAGCCTCAGTAAAACCAGGGACAGTATTTATAAATCTGTGTTTTTTTTACATCTGTCTGTGTATACTGTGTGATTGTATACTGTGTGTGTGTATACTGTGTGGCCCCATAATCTCTGATTGCCTGGGGGCCCCATAATCTCCTATTGCCCAGGGGCCCCATGAGTTATCAGTCCACCCCTGCATACAGCACAGCATACAGAATGGTGAGAGGGAAGAGAATGGGATCTACTAGATCATGGACAGCAGTAGGGATCTAGTAAAAGGATAAGATTCTGCCGCACAACACCCACATTTTATTAATCTGCTTAAATGTGCTCTGGTAGTTTGAAAATGTTTACACACTCTTGTTGAAATATTTGTACAGCATTTCCTAAAGAAGAAGAAAATTGATTTTAACTTAGACTTTGACTCCAAGTACCTGGCACTGGGAGTGTTCGATGAAGGGGTTTTCAATGAAACATGAGAAAAAAAACATCACTACATGCCCTCAAATCTAACCAATTACATTCAAGGTTAAAGTGGTTCTAAAGGTAAAAGAGAAGTGTGAGATCCGAAAAAAATCCAAACATTTATACTCACCTACAGTAGATGGCTGCAGCTGTCCCCCATCGGCTCCACACCAAGAAAGACCACCGATCAGTTCTCAGTCTTCAGTGAGCAGAGAGCTGGTGACTGTCAGTTAGGGGTTCTGTGCTCTACACCTACAGCATTCACTGGAGTAAGGGAGCCAGAGCGGATGACTCCGGCTCTTAGTTGCATGCTGAGAGGCTGAGCCAGCTGCTGGTCAGGCATCTGGGCGAATCCCAACATTGTTGGGATCCCTGCAGAGCCTGGAACCACTCTGTGACGTTAGCCGGCAGCGGACTTTAGCCCTCTGTCAACTGAGCCTGGGTCACAGGAGTGAAGAACTAAGTGCAATCCTGTGAACCACAGGAGAAGTATGGCCAAAAGAGTGTTGGCCATACTTCTCATTTAATGCACTCCCTGCATCAAGGTAAAAAACATTTTTCCACTTGTTGCCCCCCCCCCCCCCAAAAAAAAAATATTTACCTGTATCAATCCAGCATTGTGCCCCTTTGCTGGTCTTCCCTCCTCTCTCCCCACTCTCACAAGCTTGGTTGGATGACATTGGCCATTTGCTCAGCTCTATATGTAAATCTTGAATGATCTGATACTACTTCTGAATTTTCTGTATGTAGAGGTCTCCTCAACCTTCAGAGGCCTGGTGGTAACCCCCAGAGTCAGGGAGAGCTGACATTCCTCCTCAGGGTGCAGGGTACTAGGCATGGTGGGTGTTGTGCAAGATGGAAAAATGGGCGCCAGTCACTTTTAAAAATGAAGAAAGAGTTGTATTTCTCTTAACAGGAACAGGGGAGAGAGGTTTAGGGCACCGGACACCCTTAGGCAAATGCAATAGCAACTGGGCAGACTCCTTGAACAAAAACAGAACTAGGCAGATAACAATACAGAAAAAGGGCCTTTAAGCTGATTGCAGCGATCTGTATTTGTAGCGGCTGTCTTCTATTGCAGAAACTTCACTCACAGTATCCCACTGTAGATCCTCAAGCTCAGCTCACAGCTTCCTGCTGGACTCTTCAGCTTAACTCACAGCTACCTGCTGTATTCTTCGGACTCTCAGCTACCCGTTGGATCCCTCAAGCTTCACCCCCAGCTACCCGATGGGTTCCTCGGACTCTCAACTACCCGTTGGATCCCTCAAGCTTCACCCCCAGCTACTCGATGGGTTCCTCGGACTCTCAGCTACCCACTGGATCTCTCAGGCTTGAAACACAGCTACCCGCTGTACTTCTCTTCAAGCATTACTCACAGCTACCAGCTGTATTCCTGGATGTGTCTCCACTAAAGCTTTCCCACTTCACAGTCCCCGGCTGGTAAAGTGTCTGCTCTGGTACTCCTTCAGATCTCCATCCCTTCTAAACTTGCCTCCGGCAACAGGAGTGGTCGTCCCTCTGACAACTGCTTCTCCTTTACCTTCAGCAACGATCAGACTCCCCTTTGGGCCAAGCCTCTACACACGTGGTTAGGCCTCAGGCTTCAGGCCTACACCTCTGCTGCTGCTCCACATGTACCCACCCAGGCCGCAGCCCAGGTGGAAAAAACCCTGATCACCTGACTCTCTCCAAAAAAATTGACTATCCCAGCAGCCTCAGCAGCCAAAGAACCTCCTGCTGACTGGCTTTCAAAGCACATTCACTCATAACCTGAGTTAACTGTAATCTTGTCCTACTAGTGCCAGAGGTAACAGTGCCACCTATTGACAAAAGAAATGTAGCACCCTGGAGTTTAGGCAGGGATGCTCCTCACAAATTTACTTGCCAGGAGTAGTTATCCTGGTTGATTGTTAGAGATCTATTGATTTCTCCCTAAGTTTGACCTGGTTGCACTTGTCTCTACTACCACTAGTTGGCCAGGCACTTGGTGGTGCTAGATATGAGAAGGGCAGCGCAAGGTCAAGTTATGGGTATGTGGGTATCTCAGCCAAGTGACAAGGGTTCCTTTGAATCCAAAGGCCTGCTAGGAGAGCCTATATATTTTGGGTGGAGTCAGGTGATCTGTGTTCTGTGCCACCTGGACGGCTGTCTGGGTGGACGAATGTTGTATTGCCCGGGCTGCTATGCCAGAGATGGGGCCTATCCTGGGCATGTCTGGCTGCTAGGCTGTCTGAAGGCCTATCCAGAAGCAAGAGAGCAGCGCAGTGTTGGGATTGCGGCTTGCAGTCCAACCAGAGTTGGCAATTCTGCCGGCCGGAGAACCTGTCGTGGTCGGAGGTAGAGGGGAAGCTATCGCCACTAAGGGACCATCCGCCTTATTACCAGGAACCACAGTGAGTATCTAAAGCAAGTACCGGAGCAGTATTCTCACCGAATGGGCACGGTGGAGAATCTGGAAACTTCAGACGTTGATCAAGTCAGGGACCCAGCCAGCAGAGGTGAGGCTTGCAGAGCAGCCTTGAGTGTCAAGCCAAGGACCGAACAGGCCAGTGGGGTGAAGCTTGAGAAGTATCTGGAGTGCCAAGCTAGGGACCCAGCAGAGAGACGGGGGTGAAGCTTGAGGATGATACCACTGTGAAGATTGCAGGAGCTCAAGGGATTCAGTGGCAGTGAATTAGAGAGTCTAGTGAGATACCGGGAGCTCAGTGGGCTGAAGAACTACAAGGAGAAGTTGTAGAGAAGGCAAAAGAACTGTTACCATAGGAGACAGCATCCCTGCACGTGCAGATGTGGCATCTTGCTGGAGGCCTTTCCCTGCTCGGTTGTCTTCCTATTGAAGTTTTGGAGTCTGCTAATTGAACTTGCAACTACTTAAGGGTGTCCTGGCCCTAACCCTCTTCCCCCCAAAAAGTTTGTAAGAGAAATAAACATCTCTTTTGCATTCAAGAAGTGTTTGGCGCCCAATAACTTTAACCACCTTGCACCCACTATGCCTCGCAACCCACCATACACAGAAGGATGTCAGCTATCTCTGGCCCTGGAGGTTCTCATCAGACTGAAAGGGGCCGGAGACCTTGCTACAGAGGGAACCACAGTTCCACTCAATCTTAGGAGAAAACCATTTGATCAATAGACTAAAAAGTATCCAGTCAAGTTACCACCTAGCGCAACTAAATTTACTAGCAGCCCTGTTTAGGACAAGGGTGCTACATGTACAATCCCACCCTGGCATAGCTAAATATCATTTTACAGTGCAGGCTGCAGACAGGCGGAATGTACACAAATGGATGTTTGCTCTGGCCAGTGATGAGAGCTATGAAAGCTTAGAGAAAAAAGCCAGAGGTTATATTTCCAAACTTGCTTGGTATCCATAGATGTATTTAAAAAGCTAATATGCTTTAAAATGCAGTTATGTTTTTAAAGTATAACTAAAGTCAAAACTTTTTTCTTTTGGTTTTGGATAGAGTGGAGAGGGATTAAAACCCCTGTCAGTTTTTAGTGCTGTCTGTACCCCCTTTAAGGAGATTCAGCCTCTCTATTTGTCCTGTTTACCATTATCATTGAAAGTGAAAGTAAAAGAAAATCCAAAATTTTGGCTTGTCCCAACAAGAGTAATATGCCCCATACACACGATCGGATTTTCCGACAACAAATGTTGGATGTGAGCTTGTTGGCGGAAAGTCCGACCGCATGTACGCTCCATCGAACATTTGTTGTCGGACTTTCCGCCAACAAATGTTGGCTAGTAGGTTCTCAAATTCTCTGCCAACAAAAGTTTGTTGTTGGAATTTCCGATCGTGTGTACACAAGTCCGACACACAAAAGTTCACGCATCCTCGGAATCAAGCAGAAGAAGCCACACTGGCTATTGAACTTCCTTTTTCTCGGCTCAACGTATGTCTTGTACGTCACCGCGTTCTCACGTTCGTAATTGTTGGCCAACATTTATGTGACTGTGTGTATGCAAGACAAGTTGGAGCCAACAACCTTCGAACAAAAATCCACGGTTTTGTTATCGGAAAGTCCAATCGTGTGTACGGGGAAATAGAGGGGAAATCTTACAACGGGGACACTAGTTTTGGTGACCTGGATTTTCCCAAGGAATTCCCTTAATTTGCAGGAATTTTCTCTCACTTGCTGTTTTGACTATGGGACAGAAAGTGAAGGTAAATCTTCGCATTGGGACAAAGGGGCCAAAATAAACCTTATAGGGTTATAACCCTCCCTTACTCTATCCAAAATAAAAAAATAGCCTATAGTTCTTCTTTAAAGTGGTTATCCAGAAAAGCAGCTAAATAGCAGGCTGCATTAGACATATCTAAATTGTTTCCCTACCAACACAGTAGTTCTGTTTAGGCAATTTTGTAATTCACGTGCGCCATACTAGCTGGCCGGAGAAAAATACCAACATTCAGAATCTACAGACCTTTAGCTTACCGTATCTCCTCCCTATGTGCAGCCTGCATACCTCCCAACTTTTTGAGATGGGACACCTAGCAAAAGTATGGAGGCATATGATACACCCCCTGCCACACCCCCTTAAAGAGAATTATACAAAAAAAAAAAAAGATTAGTTAAACCCACAAGTGCTTTTTTGTTACCACTCCTATTCTGTGGCTTTTGAAATTTACAAATGCGGCAACTTAGAAATTGGATGAAAGGTTTAGCACTGGGAAACACTATATCAAAGATAAAAAGTACATTTTATATACAACTATATAGATCAAACCAAAATGAGGGACAAATGGGGAGGAAAGAGGGACAGAGGGATTTTGTTCCAAATCAGGGACAGTCCCTCCAAATCAGGGACAGTTGGGAGCTATGAGTCCGCCTATTGAATTATAGATGACCATCACCACACTGGTTAGGCTTTCTTCCTTGGTTCCTAAACTCCTGAGTTCCCAGTGCTTAAAAAAAAATATTTTTTTTCAGAATGCAAATGCAGAAGAGCCTGATTGGTGCAAAGTTCTGACACTCCCACTCTCAGCCTGTTTACGGTGTAAAGGGGATTGTAGAAATCTCATAGCGGTATTCAAAGTGTATTGTATAGACAGGGCTTTTAAATTCGTTTTGGAAAGAAAATGAAATGGTTAAACGCCTGTTTTTGAGGTCTGTGTTTCAGTGGGAAGACTAATCCATTCAGAAGAAATCTATGCACAGTGAAGGAAATCCCCCCCCTTAGAGTCGTCACTGGAGCTGGCATTGCATTATGGGAGATCCCCCTTCCTGTTCTGGTGATAAGTCAAAAATTTTGTATTTGCTATCACTTTCTGTCTCATTGAAAATGGCCACCAGGACAAATAGACACTTGAATCCCCCCAGCTAGGAACATTTTTTTTTTTAAACCCTGACAGAGGTTTTAAGCCTTCCTTACTCTATTCAGGGCGGATATACTGTACATACACTTTAAGTATATATTTGTAAAGTCATAGTATTCATAGGTTTGTTCTTTTAACGTGAATAATAAAATATGTCTTTTATCTGTGTGGATTCCTCAGGTGATACAAGCATAGGAAGGTCATCCATCTCTACAGAGAAGAGATCTGGGAGCGAACCCAACACTCACGTACCGGAATCATACTACAGCGTGCTGGAGCCAGGACAAAGAAAAATGCCTTCTCACCAGCAAAGTGCTGATGTCATGAATCGTTTAACAACAAAGGGTTCGGTGGAAATGAAGATACATGCCACTGGCCCGACGCTTTGTGCCCATCGATCACAAAGAGGTGGCCACGGTGTTCTTCTGGATGAGAGGAGAGATATTTCTCAAGCGTCAGACAACGACCTTATCTGTAAATACATGGAATGTGATAAATTAGAGGAAGCGAGAAGACAAATAACTGATCCGGAGACACAGAATGTAAAATTTGAGGAAAGGAAAATTCAAACTCGTGTCACTGAAGAAAATTGTTTTTTGAATAATGATAACATGGTGTTTCCAGCTAGGATCAAAAAAGTGAATAATCCCAGGAGTGTTGGCTTTTATATACCAAACATACAGCAAGAGTTAAACATGGAGGTTAACACCCCTCAATCACATCAGGAAGGCTTTTCTCATCCACACCTGGGGAGCAAGTATATCCTGACTATTAATAAAAAAGACTATGAAGTCGGAGAATCGAGACACACGAAGACCCTGGCAGATTCTCTGAAGGATGTATACATCAATGGCAATGTATGTGGCACAGAGTACACAAAGAGAGAGCAAAATTATTTAAGGGTGAAGGTTAACCTGCAACCATTTCGTAAGGTTCGAGTCCATCCCCACCAAACATCTGGTGGTGGCCCAGAAGCTACAAAACAAGGCCAGAGTCCTAAACAGATCCAACCACTGCTACGAAGGAAAAAGTTAATAAGTGGTAGTTCATTATCAGCTTACGGTGTGACACAGGTGACAACCCAAACCCTAACACAACTGAATGGTCCAAGTCTTGCTAAGAATATTGTTAAAGGTGGTGCAGATAAAGCAAACAGTTTACTTCCCAAAAACAAAACCATTCCCGATAAAAGGTCTAAACTAAAGGCTGGCACAAGTGTTACCTTGCTGGATAACATAACAAATGAATCTATTTATGCAAAAAACAGACCACTTAAGGAGAGACCTGATGATGTATCGAATTTGGAGACTTCTACCGTAGTAGGTGAAATTCTGAACACATCCAAAAATCGATGTTTGCAAGATAAGCTTTTGAAATCTGAAAGCGATCAAAAAGGAAACATATCAACTGAGCAAAGTGGAAGCCACGCTGAGCTTGGAGATCAAGAGATACCAGACAGGAGCGAAGAGTTAACAGAGGATAAACTGCACAAACAATGTGAGAGCCTAGATAATGCCGGCGTGCTACTCGGAACCGTGCCTGATATAACGTCGTCAAATGTCACAGTTATTTCTGGAGGAGCAGACTGCCTGTCATGTGGAAATAACGTTAAGTGTGAAATGGATATTGCTGCTTCATCATTGCTGGGTAATAAGGTCAATGGCCACTTTGAGGACAATAGAGAAGATGATATTACTGGCGTGGGCTGCTTGCTTAGACCCGATAATTCAATTAAAAACATTGCAAACAATGCAGCTGCAGATAGAGAGATTGGAGTGGACACTGACATCTTGCCTGATGAGACTTTGGCAAAAAAAACAGGGCCTGATAGAGAAGGTAAATGTTTGGAAGGAAATGAGAAGGCAAGGACGGAAAATCAAGATAACAATACAATGGTTTCTGATGTAAATTCGGAATGCCAACCGGGAGTGGAAAATGCCCTATCGAGCTCAGCTGACGATGTTCACCTTAAAACAGAGCATATGCAAGCTCATTATACGCCGCTTATGCAAGGGACTCAGGTTAATAAACTTGATGAAATGACTGCAGGCCAACAACAGGTCAACAAGCCACCATTAAAAGCAGGAGTCTCGACCTCTGTGTCACACAGCGAATCACAATTGACAGCACAGAGTGAGGAGCTTTTAATTTCCAGGCAAATAAATGAAACTTCAGACTCTGCTCCTAAAACCACAGAGCTGCCAGTGGCTACAGACTCTCATACATCACTTGGTTGTCCACCGCATAGCGAGCCCCATAACTCAAATAACAATCACTTCAAACCGCCTGTAGAGGCCAGGAGGAAACGGCTCAGCCTGTCAGAAACTTCCAAAGTCATCATCGTCGTCGAAAGCCTAAACAAAACAATTGACATACAGAAATATTTGAGCGAACGAAGCAGCGGCCGCCAAACCAGGAAAAGTACAGATCCGGCTTGCAATGAAAATGAAGGCACTCCAGGAGACGTAAGAAAGAAGAAAATCTGCCTTATTCTTCCTGAGAAGGCCAATACTGGAGCCCCCAAACCAAGCAGCAAAAAAATAAAATGACAGTTCTACTGCAACTTCCTGGACAAATAGTTCCTCAGGTTTGAATTATTCTGAGGTCATTAGCAGAGGTCCAAAAATGAGCTTTCCTGGTGAATATGTATGTAACCTGTTTTTAACCAATATTTATGTAATTTCAATGTTGTTTTTATTATTTATTATATGGAGACCATTAGTGGGAAAATTTCTTACTTCAATTGGTGACATATCTGTCCATCATTGCAGGAATTGTGGGCAAACAGTACTCTCTATGATCTTTATATTTTGGCCAACATTCAGGTCCGGTGTGTCCACTAATGCTCAGAAGTGGTTACTATTATCTCTTATGCCCCGTACACACGATCGGATTTTCCGACAACAAATGTTGGATGTGAGCTTGTTGTCGGAAAGTTTGACCGTGTGTATGCTCCATCGAACATTTGCTGTCAGAATTTCCGCCCACAAATGTTTGAGAGCAGGTTCTCAAATTTTCTGACAACAAAACTTGTTGTCGGAATTTCCGATCGTGTGTACAGAAGTCCGTTGCACAAAAGTTCACACATGGTCGGAATCAAGCAGAAGGAGCCACACTGGCTGTTGAACTTCCTTTTTCTCCGCTCGTCGTATGTGTTGTACGTCACCACGTTTCCACGTTCGGAATTTTGGGCCAACATTTGTGTGACCGTGTGTATGCAAGACAAGTTTAAGCCAACATCCTTCGGAAAAAAATCCATGGTTTTGTTGTCGGAAAAAATCTGATCGTGTGTACGGGGCATTAGTTAAAGCTGAACTCTAGGTCTGTCTTGCGGTCCAGGCACCGCTGCTATAGAAAGTATAGTCAGGTAGGTGACATCACTCAACAACAGTAAAGCTTGGCTATAGACACACCACAAATCTGGTGATTGACTCATGCAGACACATGGTTATCAGTCTTTTCACTCCCTGCTATACTCAGGAGGCTCCTAGAATTTATACTATATGTCAGTATTGTACAATGCAGTAGAGCCTATTTGGCTTGCTGTACTGTTTGGCTTGCTGTACTGTTCCTTACTCTCCCAATCTGAGCCCTGCTATGCAGGGAGCTCCAGGTACTTGGCTAGCTATATCTAAAATATATTTGAAAATATAGTTAAACTAAAATATAAAATATATTCTGAAGAAAATTTAGAATTTAGCAAATTACCCCCTTTTTACTCCTAAAAAAACTTTCTTCATATTTTCTTTAAATTTACCTGTTTTGCCAAGTTTCCAGCAAATGTGAATGTGATGCTGGTTTGAGATAAACCATTGCACTTTGCCATACCTTGCCATGTTCTGAGGTGAGAAAGAGGGACACTTTTTAGCACAAAGTACCTAGGCAAAGCAAAAGCCCCTGACATGACTAAGGGATGTGCAGATTATTGAGGCTATCGTTTCCTACAAAACTAGCAACCCCCGTATTCATTCAACCCATTGATTGACCAGACGACACATTCTTTTTGGAGTCGAATGGCCATAGCAGCCATTTTCATTACAACAAAATGAAAATACAAAAACTCTCAACATACAACGTAATGCATATAATACATTTTACATAACCATTAAACCAAATAAAAGCTCAGTTTAAACCTGCCCGGTCTTTGAAGGGGAATTTTTCTCGACCAACTAGTTGTATCTGTACACCCCATAAAGGCCCCACGCCGTGTATTACGCCAGCTCAGGGACAATCACCAGTTACTTCCTTTCAGATACAACAAACTACAAACCATTGCTAACAATGTATTGTTAGTAAGGGAAGGGACACCCATACCTCCAGATGGGCCCAACCCCCCTAAACATCCATTATTTTTCCAGCACCGCCTTCAAAGACCCCATAGACCTCCTGCTGCTGCTACGACTATCTAGAAAAGAAAATCACAAATCTCTAACATTACTATGCAAGGGAAACCATACCCCCCGTAATGCCCGCCCCACCAGGTGTGAACCATCCTACCTCGTGCAGGCCCAGCGAATTACAAAGGTGACCCCCGAGAAAATATAAACTAAAAAAGGGGAGGGTGGGTGATAAAAACCTTCCTTCCTTTGTGGCAAACCAGCTCCGACTGACCACTGGTGAAAAGAAACGCCCCTCTACCTCCCTGGGCAAAACCCCCACACTCGGGACCCATCAATTCTGGTAAGTGCCATAATACCTACCCCCAACGCTTCCTCCGCCTCACTGCCCACCCCAGTCATGCTGGCCCTCCTCCCAATTGCACTTTCTGCTCTGGGCCATTACTTACCTCTAGTTAAATAAGTAAAGAAATAATATGCAAAAACTGGTTAAAACACACAATTATTTTTCTTTTCACCACTACTTTTCCTAGATACCGACTGTTTAAAGTAACAAAGTTTATAGATTAGATGGAAGGTTTACTGTAGTATATTATTTTTATCAGAATCTTTAACAACAGCCCAGCAGTGTTGGGGAAGGGGCCAGGACTGGAGCAGTATTGGGAAAGGGGCCAGGACTGGAGCAGTGTTGGGAAAGGAACCAGGACTGGAGCAGTGTTGGGGAAGGGGCCAGGACTGGAGCAGTGTTGGGGAAGGGGCCAGGACTGGAGCAGTGTTGGGGAAGGGGCCAGGACTGGAGCAGTGTTGGGAAAGGAACCAGGACTGGAGCAGTGTTGGGGAAGGGGCCAGGACTGGAGCAGTGTTGGGGAAGGGGCCAGGACTGGAGCAGTGTTGGGAAAGGAACCAGGACTGGAGCAGTGTTGGGGAAGGGGCCAGGACTGGAGCAGTGTTGGGAAAGGTGCCAGGGCTGGAGCAGTATTAGGAAAGGGGCCAGGATTGGAGCAGTGTTGAGGAAGGGGCCAGGACTAGAGCAGTGTTGAGGAAGGGGCCAGGACTGGAGCAGTGTTGGGGAAGGGGCCAGGACTGGAGCAGTGTTGGGGAAGGGGCCAGGACTGGAGCAGTGTTGGGAAAGGGGCCAGGACTAGAGCAGTGTTGGGAAAGGGGCCAGGACTAGAGCAGTGTTGAGAAAGGGACCAGGACTGGAGCAGTGTTGGGGAAGGGACCAGGACTGGAGCAGTGTTGTGAAAGGGGCCAGGACTAGAGCAGTGTTGGGAAAGGGGCCAGGACTAGAGCAGTGTTGAGAAAGGGACCAGGACTGGAGCAGTGTTGGGGAAGGGACCAGGACTGGAGCAGTGTTGGGAAAGGGACCAGGACTGGAGCAGTGTTGGGAAAGGGGCCAGGACTAGAGCAGTGTTGAGAAAGGGACCAGGACTAGAGCAGTGTTGGGGAAGGGGCCAGGACTGGAGCAGTGTTGTGAAAGGGGCCAGGACTAGAGCAGTGTTGGGAAAGGGGCCAGGACTAGAGCAGTGTTGAGAAAGGGACCAGGACTGGAGCAGTGTTGGGGAAGGGACCAGGACTGGAGCAGTGTTGGGAAAGGGACCAGGACTGGAGCAGTGTTGGGGAAGGGGCCAGGACTGGAGCAGTGTTGGGAAAGGGACCAGGACTGGAGCAGTGTTGGGAAAGGGGCCAGGACTGGAGCAGTATTGGGAAAGGGGCCAGGACTGGAGCAGTGTTGGGAAAGGGGCCAGGACTGGAGCAATATTAGGAAAGGGGCCGGGACTGGAGCAGTGTTGGGAAAGGGGCCAGGACCGGAGCAGTGTTGGGAAAGGGGCCAGGACTGGAGCAGTGTTGGGAAAGGGGCCAGGACCGGAGCAGTGTTGGGAAAGGGGCCAGGACTGGAGCAGTGTTGGGAAAGGGGCCAGGACCGGAGCAGTGTTGGGCTTGGTGGCTCAGACTTGAGCAGTATTTATGTTGGGCACCAGAACATTAGACCAAAAGAGGTACAGGTGAGGAAGAAAGAGGGAGAGAGGGAGTTTGTTCCAAAGGAGGGACAGTCCCTCACAATTAAGGGACAATTGAGAGCTATGATTTATTGCTTAAAGCAGAGATCCAGAAAAACTTTTGTTTTTTTTTGGTTAGATTGTAAAAGGAAAAGAACCTTTGTCAGTTTTAATTGCTTCCTGTTTTCCCATAGGGAAAATTCTCTTTCACTTCTTGTCCCAAAGTAAAGCGGAGTGAGTGGCGAGAGGAGAAATCCCATCTTTGATGGTTGCCACCAAAAGAGGTGTTCCCGCTAGAAGATATTCCCTCTATTCCTGTTCTGGTGACATCTGAAACATTTTTAGATTTTTTTCCCCTATTTAGTTCAATGAGATCTGACAGTTGCTATCCTGTCAGTTGCCTTAGCTCAAGAAAAACATGCACTAATGAAAGGAACGCCAGGCCAAAGGATAAAATTCCACATTAATTCATTAGTTTATACTAAAAAACAGCCAACACATTTCAGGAGTCAGAAAGAACTCGCCAGGACTTCACCAGAACTTCATCAGGACCACAACAAAACACAACAGAATGTCAATGTAAATGTGACTGATATTAAGTTTAACAATCATACAAAGTCAAGGATAACATACATATCTAAATGTGTACATATACATACATACAGACAGTTAAAAACATCCGACTTACATACGACTCATATTTACAAATGGAGGGAGACAACAGGAAGTGAGAGGAAATCTACCTCTAGGAAGGGAAATTCACTCCTGTAATAGTTATCATGGGAAAAAGGTGTCTCCACTGAAGCTTTATCCAATCCTTGTTTCCACAACAACCCAAACTTTTTAAAATCCAATTGTCATTGGGACAGAAAGTGAGGTGAAATCTTCTGAACATGGGCACAGACAGCAAAACAAATGTTACAGGGGCGATAACCCTTCCCTATGCTATCCAAGAAACGTAAAAATAATTTTTAGGCTGAAGATACACTTAAAAAAAGTACCTGTTCCAACTTACATACAAATTCGACTTAAAGCGGAACTTCAGTCCTTTTTTCATCTTTCCATCTATTAAATCTTCTGCCCTTGTTCTTTTACCTTTGGATGGTAAAACATTTTTTTTCTGCCAGTAAATCCCTTATACAGCCCATTTCCTGTTTCCTGTCTGGTCATTAGCCTAGGCATATGACATCATGCACAGCTCTCTCTCTCACTTTCGTGAGAATTTGCCAGGAAGGGAGGGGGGATGAGTCATAAGAGGGTCAATGATAGCTGCCGAGCTGGAGGTGTGGCTCTGTGTGTCTGTGTAAATCCAGGAAGTGAACAGGCAGCAACTTCCGCTGCCCACAGTTAAAATGGTTGCAGCCAGACTTGGAGGGAGATTTCTGCAGCATATTTGGCAAGTACAGAATCCCAGTATATATAAAATAATATGCAAAGTGGTTGGAGGGAAGCTTCAGAATGGCAAAGATTGTTTTTATTACAAATTATGTGAGCAGACTGCAGTTCCTCTTTAAGAACAAACCTACAGAATCTCGTTTGTAACTCGGGGACTGCCTGTAACTACACCCCTATACACATACATAGAAATGAAGATAAAGAAATATCAGATGATAAGTGATAGTAAGTGATTCATAATTAAGTCATTGGAAATAATATTATCAGATACTGCATGGTCAGTACATACCATTATACCATTGTACATATAAAAAAAAATACATGTAGATAAACCAATTTAAATTAAATTAAATTCATCATTATTGCACAGATGTAAAAAAAAAAAATAGGATTCACAAGTTCAAAAAGTTATTAAAAACAACTACTGTATCTTGTAAAAGGTACAACAAAACCCTTAGCATCCATTCATGAAAGAAAAAAAATAAAACTAGTAGTGTGGAAGTGAAGGTATGGCTAGATAGGTTACATTAGATACGGCACCTCATCCCAAAAAAATTAAATGAATAGTGGAGGGAATGAACAGTGGGATTATAACGGTGCCAGGGAAAAATATGGAAGTAGAGTAGTACCGATAAAATTACAAAAATACTTTATTGAACAAATTTCAACACATACAAAAAAACACATAAATAAAATCTTAGATGCAGTTTACACATCAACTTGACATTTGATGTGTAAACTGCATCTAAGATTTTATTTATGTGTTTTTTTGTATGTGTTGAAATTTGTTCAATAAAGTATTTTTGTAATTTTATCGGTACTACTCTACTTCCATATTTTTCCCTGGCACCGTTATAATCCCACTGTTCATTCCCTCCACTATTCAAAAATAGTAGTGTGTCTAATACTGAAAAGATACATACCTGTATATACATACATTCTTAAAATGCTGTACTTAGAGAAGAAAAAAACACACACATATGGAGGCTATACTTGGATGCGTATGGAGGCTATACCAGAGAGATTATATGAAGGCTATACCAAAGAGATGCATATGGAAGCTATACTTGAATGCATATGGAGGCTATATCAAAGATATATATGTGGAGGCTATACTTGGATGCGTATGAAGGCTATATCAAAGATATGTATATGGTGGTAATACTTGGATGTGTATGGAGGCTATACCAAAGATATGTATATGGTGACTAGACTTGGAATGCGAATGGAGGCTATACCAAAGATATGTATATGGTGGCATATGGAGGCTACACCAAAGAGATGTATATGGAGGCTATACCAAAGATATGTATATGGTGACTAGACTTGGAATGCGAATGGAGGCTATACCAAAGATATGTATATGGTGGCATATGGAGGCTACACCAAAGAGATGTATATGGAAGCTATACTTGGACGTCTATGGAGGCTATACCAAAGATATGTATATGAAGGCTATACTTGGACATCTATGGAGGCTATACCAAAGATATGTATAAGGTGACCATACTTGGATGCGTATGGAGGCTATACCAAAGATATGTATAAGGTGACCATACTTGGATGCGTATGGAGGCTATACCAAAGATATGTATAAGGTGACCATACTTGGATGCGTATGGAGACTATACCAAAGAGATGTATATAGAAGCTATACTTAGAAAAAAAAAACATGTTGCAACCTCAGGAAGAAGAATTTTTGAAAATTTTTGTAGACCCTCAAAGACATTTCCAAAACAACGATTTGAAACATGAATAGGACATGAAAGGGACTGCCTTAACTCAAGCTAACACAAGCTGTCTTCTAACCCCTAATCATAGCAGAATGAAAGTAGTTCTGCAGCTTCACAATTAGTCTGAATATATTTTTGTACATTAGTTGAGCGTAGGAACTGTATTATTTTGCTTTATTAAACAAATGTTCAGGACCAGCAACATGTTATTTGTTCACTGCTGCAGCCTCTGAGTTCCTGTGCACCATTTCCCTGAACTTCTTTTTGAGGAGTGTGCACTCATCACATTAGAGAAAGTCTCCCTTGTAACCCCTCCTTGTGACTACATGTCCCATAATTCCACTACACATGTGCTCCCCACCTATTCCTCCTGGATGCCTGTGCATGTTGATGCAGGCCACATCATATCGTTAAATCCACACGGAAAGCTGGCAACACGGTGTTTGACAGTAACTGTAGACTTTAATAATTAGGTGGAATACAGCCAGAAAACATCAACGCGTTTCTGCCTGAAAGGCCTTACTCGAGACAAACACACACTTCTGTTATACAGCCTAACCAACCTAGATTGGTTTATTGAAGTTTCTTATTTCTGTAATTGAGCCCAGGTTCATAATGACAGTGGGATTGAAATTGTGCAAGTTCAGCTGAACTCGCACAATTTCATTCCTGCATGTCAGTCCCGACTTCGGGGTCAGTTTCAGAGACATTTGTGCGGGTTGCTGCACAGATGTCTATACAAATCACACCACAAAGTCACCAAAAGTAGCACAGAAACTATTCTCAAAGTTGGCGTCGCACCGTTTCGGACTGTGCCATTTCCGGCAAAAGCCGCTGATTTGGCATGCGATTTGACATGTCAAATCGCATGCCAAATTGCTACAATGTGAACCTAGGCTTAGTACACTATTCCTAATTATGTGCACACATGTGACTGGTGTTTTGTTATTCAAGCTGTATAACGGAAGAGTGTGTTTGTCATTAATAAGGCATTTTCAGCAGAAACACGTTGACGTTTTATAGCTGTATTTCACCCATCTGTTCAAAAAAGCCTACAGTTACTGTTGTGCACTGTGTTGCTGGTTTTCCGTGTGGATTTGATGTTCTCAAGGCCTGAGCACCAGTAATCCAGCTTATTCAATTACACTATACTTTGTTAAAACTTAAAAGTATTGGGACGCCTGCCTTTACACGCACATTAACTTTAATGGCATCCCAGTCTTAGTCCGTAGGGTTCAATATTGAGTTGGGCCACCCTTTGCAGCTATAACAGCTTCATGTCTTCTGGGAAGGCTGTCCACAAGGTTTAGGAGTGTGTCTATGGGAATGTTTGACCATTCTTCCAGAAGCACATTTATGAGGTCAGGCACTGATATTGGACAAGAAGGCCTGGCTCGCAGTCTCCACTCTAATTGATCCCAAAGGTGTTCTATCGGGTTGAGGTCAGGATTCTGTGCAGGCCAGTCAAGTTCCTCCACCCCAAACTCGCTCATCTATGTCTCTAAGGACCTTGCTTTGTGCACTGGTCCAAATCATTTGGTGGAGGGGGGATTATGGTGTGGGGTTGTTTTTCAGGGGTTGGGCTTGGCCCCTTAGTTCCAGTGAAGTTAACTTTTAAAGGCGTCAGCATACCAAGACATTTTGGACAATTTCATGCTCCCAACTTTGTGGGAACAGTTTGGGGATGGCCCCTTCCTGTTCCAACATGACTGCGCACCAGTACACAAAGCAAGGTCCATAAAGACATAGAAGAGTGAGTATGGGGTGGAGGAACTTGACTGGCCTGCACAGAGACCTGACCTCAACCCGATAGAACACCTTTGGGATGAATTAGAGTGGAGACTGCGAGCCAGGCCTTCTCGTCCAACATCAGTGCCTGACCTCACAAATGCGCTTCTGGAAAAATGGTCAAACATTCCCATAGACACACTCCTAAACCTTGTGGACGGCCTTCCCAGAAGAGTTGAAGCTGTTATAGCTGCAAAGGGTGGGCCAACTCAATATTAATCCCTACGGACTAAGACTGGGATGCCATTAAAGTTCATGTGTGTGTGTAAAGACAGGTGTACTAATACTTTTGACAACAAACTGTTTGTGGAGGCTGTAGCACTGCACACTTCATTCATCGGCACATCATATGGTTGGCTTGGAGTCTCTTTCTTCCAGTAACGTAATTATTGTGCATGTGCTGACAGATGGGGAGAGCAAAGGAAGGAGCTGGTCAGCATTCTGCATCGCTTTCACTACCCAATCAAAGTCTATGGGTAGAGAGATGACCTATCTAAAGTGTTAAAATGCAGTACAGAAATTTTTGGTCGCCAACTTGTTGGTGCTTCCTGGCAAGCAGGGCCGGTGCTACCACTAGGCAAACTAGGCAGCCGCCTAGGGCGCCCTGCTGCCTAGGGCGCCCGGCCACTGGTTTTCCTACTCTCTTCTCTCTACAGCAAGCAACTAAGTCTCAGCATCAACAGGCAACCACACACTGTTCGCACATAGTGTCAGAGGTGCAGCGGTGGCGGAGGACTGTGTCTGTGTCCCAACTCCCGAATGAATGGAAGCAAGCAAACATTCATTGATGGGCACTGGTAGGCTGCATTGATGGGCGCTGGTGAGGCTGCATTTGATGGGCGCTGGTGAGGCTGCATTGATGGGCCCTGGTGAGGCTGCATTGATGGGCAGTGGTAGGCTGCATTTGATGGGCGCTGGTGAGGCTGTATTTGATGGACGCTGGTGAGGCTGCATTTAATGAGCGCTGGTGAGGCTGCATTGATGGGCACTGGTAAGCTGCATTGATGGATGCTGGTGAGGCTACATTGATGGGCGCTGGTGAGGATGCATTGATAGGCGCTAGTGAGGCTGCATTTGATGGGCGCAGGTGAGGCTGCATTTGATGGGCGCTGGTGAGGCTGCATTGATGGGCACTGGTAGGCTGCATTGATGGGCGCTGGTGAGGCTGCATTTGATGGGCGCTGGTGAGGCTGCATTTGATGGGCGCTGGTGAGGCTGCATTTGATAGGCGCAGGTGAGGCTGCATTAGATGGGCGCTGGTGAGGCTGCATTTGATAGGCGCTGGTGAGGCTGCATTTGATTGGCGCTGGTGAGGATGCATTTGAAGAGTGCTGGTGAGGCTGCATTTGATGGGCGCTGGTGAGGCTGCATTGATGGGCACTGGTAGGCTGCATTGATGGGTGCTGGTGAAGATGCATTTGATGGGCTCTAGTGAGGCTGCATTGATGGCACTGGTAGGCTGCATTTGATGGGCGCTGATGAGGATGCATTTGAAGAGCGCTGGTGAGGCTGCATGATGGGTGCTGGTGAGGCTGCATTGATGGGCAGTGGTAGGCTGCATTGATGGGCGTTGGTGAGGCTGCATTTGATGGGCGCTGGTGAGGCTGCATTTGATGGGCACTGGTAGGGTGCATTGATGGGCACTGGTGAGGCTACATTGATGGGCGCTGGTGAGGCTGCATTGATGGGCGCTGGTGAGGCTGCATTGATAGGCGCTAGTGAGGCTGCATTGATGGGCGCTGGTGAGGCTACATTGATGGGCGCTGGTGAGGCTGCATTGATAGGCGCTAGTGAGGCTGCATTTGATGGGCGCTGGTGAGGCTGCATTTGATGGGCACTGGTGAGGCTGCATTGATGGGCACTGGTAGACTGCATTGATAGGCGCTGGTGAGGCTACATTGATGGGCGCTGGTGAGGCTACATTGATGGGCGCTGGTGAGGCTTCATTTGATGGGCACTGGTGAGGCTGCATTTGATGGGCACTGGTGAGGCTGCATTGATGGGCAGTGGTAGGCTGCATTTCATGGGCGCTAATGAGGCTGCATTAATGGGTGCTGGTGAGGCTGCATTTGATGGGCGCTGGTAAGGCTGCATTGATGGGCGCTGGTGAGGCTGCATTGATTGGCAGTGGTAGGCTGCATTGATGGGCACTGGTGAGGCTGCATTGATGGGCAGTGGTAGGCTGTATTGATGGGCGCTGGTGAGGCTGCATTGATGGGCAGTGGTAGGCTGCATTGATGGGCGCTGGTGAGGCTGCATTGATGGGCAGTGGTAGGCTGCATTGATGGGCGCTGTGAGGCTGCATTGATGGGCAGTGGTAGGCTGCATTGATGGGCGCTGGTGAGACTGCATTGATGGGCAGTGGTAGGCTGCATTGATGGGCGCTGGTGAGGCTGCACTGATGGGCAGTGGTAGGCTGCATTGATGGGCGCTGTGAGGCTGCATTGATGGGCAGTGGTAGGCTGCATTGATGGGCGCTGGTGAGGCTGCATTGATGGGCAGTGGTAAGCTGCATTGATGGGCGCTGGTGAGGCTGCATTGGATGGGCGCTGGTGAGGCTGAATTTGATGGGCGCTGGTGAGGCTGCATTTGATGAGTGCTGGTGAGGCTGTATTGATGGGCACTGGTAGGCTGCATTGATGGGCGCTGGTGAGGCTACATTAATGGGCGCTGGTGAGGCTGCATTTGATGGGCGCTGTTGAGGCTGCATTGATGGGCAGTGGTAGGCTGCATTGATGGGCGCTTCATTAAAAAAGGTGGGGTTGACATGGGCAGGGAAAAGGAGGTGGAGTCATGGGTGGAGCCGGGGGGGGCGGCAAAATTAGGTTTTGCCTAGGGTGTCAAAAATCCTTGCACTAGCCCTGCTGGCAAGGCTGTGTAAATCTCAAGACTGGACAGACAAGTTCTAATCCTTTGGCAGTATTTCAACTCTGTAATAAGCCACTTGCTTTGGGTTAAGCATTAGGTAATCTTGCATTAAGGAAAACTCTACATGGACAAATTTCTGAGCATTTCAGCCCAAAATGTATTTGTCAATAACATAAATAAATTCAGTTACAATGAAGACCTCTATTGAGTGGTATCACAAAGCTTCAGTGCTAACAAGAAAATATTTAGCTACCCGTTTAAACTGTACACTGATACCTGACTTAGATGGATTTATGTACATATAAATGCTGTTCGGATGACGCAAGTATAATCCCCAAATGAACTTACATGAATGAATAAATACAACTTATGGCCACCGGGTGGCAACATTTGACTTCTTATAATGGAAGATGTTTCCAATGACTCTTTTTAATCAATCTCTTGCATGCGAATACACCAATTTATATCTTCATTGTAAATATGAGATTATTTGTCTGGATGTGGCTTGTTATCAAGCGATGCAAATAAGCTAATTGCAGCGCATAAATCACAGTGTGCAACCAGTCATATTTTGTTGCCTGTTCTTATCAATGTCAGTCTAAATGAGACGACCAAAGCAACCAACAATTGCAGCGCAGTACAACCTGGGCAAGGTAAAGCCCCACGGAAATCTGTGCTTTTACAGCTTAGAAAATGTCAGCAGGCATAAACCATTAACTATTTATTTTGGTTTGCTTTTAGGGTTGCCACCTGTCCGGGATTCACCCTGACAGTTCGGGTTTGGAATCATGCATTCGGAGTTTCAGACTGCCTGAAACCCAGACACATTATTCAGACCAGACTATGGCTTCCCAGCAGGGTTGGTGGCTGCAGTTGTGTAAACCGAGAGTGTCTGTTACACTCTCTTTCACACTGCCCGAAGCCACCACTAACAATTACTCCTCCCCCCACCCACACAGGAGAGGAGAAAGGGCTTGATCTGCTGCTCTTCCTCCCACCCTTACAACTCTGTGTCTGCCCACAGTCCAGCAGCCTCAGCTACATCTGGATAAGAGGTGCTGACTTCCAAGGGGTGAGTGAGCTCACCATCCATTGCTGTCTGTGACTGAAGTCTCCCCCCTTCTCTCTCCTGCCTCTGAGTGAGTACACTAAGGTAAATCTGGGTTCTCAGAGCACCCCTTACATCAGAGTTCCCCTTTACACCAGAGGCCACAGTGTACCCCCTTACATCAGAGTCCGCTCCGTACATCAGAGTTCTCAGTGTTTCCCCTTAGATCAGGGTTCCCAGAGCATCCCTTATGTTAGAGTCCCCAGAGTTCTTCCTTACATCAGAGTCTGCAGAGTCCCCCCCCCCCCCTTACAGTGTAAGGGAACTCTGCGAGTTCAGAAGTAAAAGAGGAACTCTGTGGACTCTAATGTAAAGGGGGACTCTTGTGATTAACTTAATTTGATTAGAAATGTTATTTAATTGCAAAATATATGTGTAGCGCCCCCCTGGGTCTACTGGGAGCAAAGAAGTACCTCCAGATACAGGAAGCGAGCTTACATTCACCCCAAGGCTGAGTCCATGGCTATAGTGGGAAGTTGAACAGAATTTAAGCGCCAATCACTTTAGGTATTTTTCAATGCTTTAATGAGAACTTGAGAAAAGTTGTAGGAGAGAGGTTGAGGGGAGGTTTCAGATACACTTTTTAGCAGATCACTTATAGACTCCTTGATTCCAAAGGACAAACAGCTTTCTTTTTAGACCTTGAATACCTGGATAAGTCCCTCTCACAGACTTAGCAGCCAGGAGCTAGTTAGCTTATTTAGATTGTAGAACCGCTTAACAGTACCAGAACCTTTAAGCCGACCGGCGGTACTGTAAGGGTAGTTTAGATATAGGTGCATCCTCCAAACGAGTCACCAGGCCCTTCTGAAAGACCAGCCTTCATCCTGGCTCTCTCCAGCAAGGGTCCTCCCCTGGATCTCCTCAGCTTGGCTTGGCTTCCTGTACATAGGCAAGACAGCCTAAAGGACCACCTCAGGGTTAGTAGGCCCCAGACAGGCTTCTGGGCCTACTGCAGAATAGGCAGCAGCACATCCTCAGGCCAGAAGGGCCCCGAGGTAACAACTGACTAGAGCACATGGCATCTGTCCAATAAATACCCCTTCCCAGAATGCACAGCAGCCAGGAACCTCCTACTGGGCTGTTTCTGGAAAAAAGAATATTCATTACAGCTCAGCCTAGTTGTAATTCTCACACTGTCCTTTGGTACCAGTGACACCTACTGGCAACAGTGGGAAATGCACAACTCAGCCAAGTTTAGAACAGAACCAAATATATAATAAAATCTGAGCTGGTTACAGCTCAGCCAAAAACTAAATTTACACTATAGCCCCAATTTTAGGAACAGGGGGCTACACACTCCCCCCACTAAAGGAGACAATGTCCTCAGCGTCTGTAAGGGAAAAAAAAAACCTCTCAAGCCTGAGAGTAGGTATCTGAACCAAAAAAAAACTTGGATGGGAGAAGGGAAGGATAAAGCAGTAAAAGAAGAATGTTACAGTTTCAAACATTAATCGACAGTATATTCACAGATTGCTTTGCAGCACTAAAGTGTTCGGGTTTGACTTGAAGAAAAGGTGGTAACCCTATTTGCTTTTATTCTTCGTTAATAGTGCACCTCCCTTTCACCAGCTGAATCATGAAGATGAGGACCATTGCACTCTGTGTGAGAGCAGCAGTCCATCTCCAGCGGTCTGCCACACCCCCTGCACAGTCAGAAGTTCTGTGCTCCAATCAGCAATGTCCATGCTCCCTGCTGATTGGAGCACAGTGGTTGTAGGGGGGCGTGGTGGACCATGGGTAAAAGACTGCTGCTCTCACACAGAGTACAGTGGTCCTTATTCTCAGGGGGCTGCTGGGAAAGGGGAGTTGTGGGTAGTGCAGGGGCACTAGTTAATAGTTTTGCTTTTTTTTTATTGATTTTTTATTAATGTAACCTGACTTTGCATAAGCTGTAAAAACGTTTGCTACACTTTGACAAATTTTGGGTATTCCTATCAAAACTTCTGTAATTAAATGTTGATCAACGTAATATGTAATTATAGAGAGGCTGTCAGCTGTAAACTTCATTCCAAAAATGCTGGTTTCCTGGCTGCCTCTGAGTTGAACACTTTCTGATCCAGACCTGGAACAAGGATGCAGAAAGGGAAGTCTGAAATCCTGATCTGTATACTTGTCCTGGGTCACTGACTTAGAGGGGTTGATTTACTAAAGGCAAACAGGCTGTTTACTCTGCAAGTGCAGTTGCTCCAGAGCTTAGTAAATTAGCAGAAGCTCTGTTGACTCCCATCATCCAATCATGTGCAAGCAAAAATGCTGTTTTTTTTACAGGATATCTAAAGGTTCGGTTTAAAAAAAAACAAAAAAAACCCCAAACCTGTCATACTTACCTCCTCTGTGCAGTTGGTTTTGTGAGTGGCCTTATCTGGGGTCCCTCAGTGGCGCTCCTGGCTCCTCCAAAGAGTGCCCCATTGGAGAACCGCTCTTCCTCGGGACACCTGTGCGGGCGCACTCCCATGTCCTGCTGCTGAGTCTATTGACACAGACAGCAGGACTTGGCCCCGCCCCCAGCCATGCCGTTTTTTTAATTTGGCGTGCAGTTCCCCTTTAAGATCATCAGACATGAGCTCCCAATGTTGGAGCCTTTTGTCATTCCAGTGTGAACCCGGCCTCGGGCCGGGTTCACACTGGTGCGACACGACAGCCGTCCTACTTTGGATCCCACTTTGCTCTGCGTCTTGAAGCCGACATACGTCTGACTTTCAATGAACAGGGATCCGACTTGGATCCCCGCCACTACCAGGCACTGTGTTTGGTATGAATCTTGAGGGGGAACCCACGTGTTGAGGGCATGCGGCCTGGTACGGTTCAGGGGGGCGCTCGCTCGTCCCCACCCCCTTTCCTGACTGGCAGGGTTGCGTGCTTGGATAAGGGTTTGGTATGGATTTTGGGGGGACCCCCACCCTGTTTTTTCGGTGTAGGGGGTTCCCCTTAAAATCCATACCAGACCGAAGGGCCTGGTATACTCTTGGAGGGGGAACCAATGCTGGTTTTTCATTTAAAATTTGGCCTGGAGTTCCCCCTCAAGATCATCAGAGCACAAGTCGCATGCCAAAGTCGGATCAGGCAAGACGGCGATCCGACTTTGGTCCGACTTCAATGATATTCAATGGGCTGAAGTAGGATCAAAGTCGGACCAAAGTAGTGCAGGGAGCATTTTCAAAGTCGGACCGACTTGTGTCAGACCAGTTAGGACGGCTCCCATAGGGAAACATTGATTTTCACACGTCATGCGGCATGAGCTCCCAATGTCGGAGCGTTTGTCGCACCAGTGTGAACCCGGTCTCAATGTGTTTTTTGAACTCTGGATTCAGGTGCTGTGTATTTAGGAGTTCAGCTTTAAACAATTAAATAGCTTAGTGTAAAATACACCATATTGCCAAAAGTATTGGGACGCCTGCCTTTACACGCATATGAACTTTACTGGCATCCCAGTCTTAATCTATAAGGTTTAATATTGAGTTGGCCCACCCTTTGCAGCTCTAACAGCGTCAACTCTTCTGGGAAGGCTGTCCACAAGGTTTAGGAGTGTGTCTATGGGAATGTTTGAGCATTCTTCCAGAAGTGCATTTGTGAGGTCAGGCACTGATGTTGGATGAGAAGGCCTGGCTCACAGTCTCCTCTCTAATTTATCCCAAAGGTGTTCTATCAGGTTGAGGTCAGGACCCTGTGCAGGCCAGTCAAGTTCCTCCACCCCAAACCCGCTCATCCATGTCTTTATGGACCTTGCTTTGTGCACTGGTCCAAATCATTTGGTGGAGGGGGGATTATGGTATGGGGTTGTTTTTCAGGGGTTTGGCTTGGCCCCTTAGTTCCAGTGAAGGGAACTCTTAAGGCGTCAGCATACCAAGACATTTTGGAAAATTTCATGCTCCCTTGCTGCACAAAGCAAGGTCTATAAAGACATGGATGAGGGAGTGGAGAGCGAGTAAAGGCAGACGTCCCAATACTTTTGGCAGTATAGTGTATATTGAGCAATTACCTTTTTATTCCCTCAATAGACATGGCGGGGTTCATTTACTAAAGGCAAATAGACTGTGCGCTTTGCAAAGTGCAGTTGCACTCTGCAAGGGCAGTTGCTCCAGAGGTGAGTATATAAAATTTCACTTTCCAAAGAATACCCAATCAGGTGCAAAGAAGATAGAAAAAACAGCATTTTTGCACATGATTGGATGACGGAAGTCAGAAGAGCCTTTGCTCATTTGCAAAGTGCACAGGTTATTTGCTTTTAGTAAATCAACCCCGATGTGACAACTATGTCATTCACTCCTTGGGAGAATGCCCTCCAGCTACTGGTCTTGGAGGTCAATGGTTTAGGGGCTGCTTTGACAATGTTGGACATAACCATAAAAAAAGCACAGCAGTCAAATACAAAGATAAAATGCCATTCTCCATAGGAGGCTTGCCCAGGTTCTCTGAGCAGACCCCACTTTAAGGCCAGATGCCCCTTCCGAATCACTTTCTCTGTACCCTATGCAGTGGCTCCAGAAAGATCAGTTAACTTCCTATATCCAAACCTTCCCATCCGTATCAGATATTTTAGCTGAACCGACAGGAATTGAGGATATGCTCCTCCAAGCCGATCCTCCAACGCACGTGGTATCTCAGCTTGATTCCCTCTTGCTGAATGCTTCTTCCCCTGATCTCCCACCCTACACGAGGGCTTGGGAAGAAGAATTACGACACTCCATCTCCCTCACTGACTGGCAAAAATGTTTTATCTTGAAGCACAAACTCTCTCTAGCCACTAAAACTCAAGAAAAAGGGTTCAAACTGGTGACGAGATGGTATAGATGCCCTTCGACTATACATCATTTCAACTCGACAACACCTGATACCTGTTGGCAGTGTCTAAGCTCTAGGGGTACCATGCACCATGTTTGGTGGGAGTGCCCTCCCATACAGAAATTCTGGCAACAGATCTTCCTATTATATACTACAAACTGATGACGACCTCTCTCTCTCCTACACCTGAGATAGCTCTCCTATCCATGCTCCCGGGAACATTTAAGTCCATTAAAAAATATGTATTGTGTCACTTTTTGGCCACGGCCAGAATAGTAATTCCAGGTTTTTGGAGATCGATGAGTGTACCTTCCCTGGGGGAGTGGGCTACTGAAGTAGACCATATTAGGGACCTTGAACGTCTGTTGGCTGAGGAATCTAATATGGACAAACAGTTCTCTCTCACTTGGACTTCATGGTCCGTGTTCCACTACTCATTGGACTTCATCTCCTGGGCAGAGGGCGACCTAAGCAACACCCCCTCATGACCATGTTGGAGCGATTCCTATTCCTAATTTTTCTGCTTCCCCTGCTTTATCTTAACTCCTTCTTCTCTATGTATAAATGTACCCCTCAGAATCCATTAAACACTTACTCCTGATACAAAATATGATTCTCCCAGTTAACTTCTCTACAGCATAACAGTTTTTTAGAATAAGTTTGAATGTAGTAATACATTGAGCTGTAAACCCTTTGTACCACGATCGTATGATTTTTTCATATGTTGTTTTTAACATCTTTAATGTTTATATAATACAATTTTGATAATTTTGATTATGTGTTAAGTAGATTAATTCTTGCACCTCAAAACTCCCATCTCCATACTTCTTTGTACAATGACTTCATAATGGGGAGAGGTGCATTTCAATGAGAGTCCCT
This sequence comes from Aquarana catesbeiana, assembly GCF_042186555.1. NCBI lineage: Eukaryota > Metazoa > Chordata > Amphibia > Anura > Ranidae > Aquarana > Aquarana catesbeiana. The sequence goes on from NC_133330.1 coordinate 317,176,649, forward strand.
ATCCTTGGATGAAAATGTATTGTTTCCTAGTTAGGCTTCATGTACACGGGACGTTTCTCAACCTCTCCTGAACGCTGCAACATCACAGCTAGTAATCCACGTTTAAAAACGTGTGTTTAGCAGCGTTTACAAGCCGCGTTTAGCCGCGTTTGTATTCAGGTGCATTTACTAAAAATAACCTCAGGAGACCCTCCCAAATGATTAGAAAGCACTATAAACAAGTACAGTGGAACCTCGGTTTGCGAGTAACGCAGTTAACGAGCATTTCACAAATCGAGCACTGTATGTCTAAAAATCCGAACTAGGATTGCGAGTGTTGTCTCGCGAAACGAGCAGGATTCATGCTAAAAGCGGTGTGCAGTACCGCTTTTGGCCTGAGGTGGGCGGTGCCGGAAGCGAACAGCGACGATCGTCGGCGTTCAGTAATGCACGGAAAGGCCCGAGCGCACTTCAGCTAACCTCGGCAAACCTCGGAAAGGCTCTTGAATGGAGTCTTTCCGAGGTTTGCCGAGGTTAGCCAAAGTGTGCTCGGGCCTTTTCGGACGTTTCCGAGGCTCTCCGGCGCCCCCCCCGCCTCTGGCCGCATGCGGTATTGCATCCCATTGAAGTCAATGCGGAACAAATTATTTTAGTTTCCATTGACTTCAATGGGAAAACTCGCTTTGATATGCGAGTACTTTGAATTACGAGCATAGTCCTGGAACGGATTATGCTCGTAATCCGAGGTCCCACTGTATTTGTTAACTATTTCAGCCATTCTGTGAGAGAACAGTGTGAGCAGCAGCTGAGAAAGCAGTGTGCTTGTAGCTAGCTGTTATTTTTTGGTTGGTTTGTTAATATGGATCCCATGATGAGCGTGTGTGAGGAAATGTGTGAGGAAATGTGTGAGGAAATGTGTGAGGAAATGTGTGAGGAATGCTCCTGATGTTGCTTTTGCTGAGGCTCCAAAGATGTAGAAAATTGCATGAGAGGACCAGAGTTCATCGCTACTGGACACATCCATTGATGGCTCAACGCATGTCACACGCATGTCAATTGCCACCTTTGACGTTCTCTTGGAAAAAGTTAGACCTCGTCTAGTTCGCATGGACACCAAAATGAGGAAAAGCGTGCCACCAGAGGAACGTCTGTTGGTGACTCTCAGGTACAGTGGAACCTTGGTTTTTGAGTAACGTGGTTAACGAGCCTTTTGAAAGACGAGCAACTTTTGTTAAAAAAAAATTCTGACTCGGTTTGCGAGTGTTGTCTCGCAAAACGAGCAAATTTCAAGCTAATGGGGTGTGCAGTACCGCATTTGGCCAGAGGTGCGGGGGCGCCGGGGACGCTCGGAACGGTTCGGAGTCATTCGGGAATAGTCAGATTCACTCGGAAACACTTGGAAACAATCCGTTCCTGAGTGCAGTGTTAATTTTGGCAGCAAATTTCGATTTAGTTTCAGTCTTAGGACTAACATGGCATTTTAGTTTTAGTCCCATTTTAGTCTTCTGCGAGAAGTTTTAGTCATATTTAATCGACTAAATCTCCAGTACATTTTAGTCGAGTAAAATGTCCTACCTTTTAGTTGAATAAAATCTCCAGTACATTTTAGTCGATTAAAACTCATTTTAGCCGTCTGAAATCAAATGGGTGTAATTAAATTGTAATGCATTAGTAAACATTTCTGTACAATTTCCAAACCCATTATATACTGCTGGAGTGAAAAATCTTGTATGTTATTATTTAAGGTATTGAGGTATGAACATGTACTAGACCAGTGTTAATTTTGAAGTCAAATTTCAATTTAGTTTTAGTCTTAGTCTTTTGACTAAAATGCCATTTTAGTTTTAGTCGTATTCTATTCATCTCAATTGTTTTAGTTTTAGTCGTATTTTAGTCAACTAAAATAGTATTCATTTAGTCGACTAAAATGTTTTAGTCATTTTAGTTGACAAAATTAACACTGCCTGAGTGTTTCTGAGCCTTTCCGAGCCTTTCCGAGGGTTTCCAAGTTCAGCCGAGCTGTCCCCGAGTATTTGTGAGGCTCTCCGGCGCCCCCCCCCCACCTCTGTCCATATGCAGTATTGCATGTAATAAAAGTCAATGCGGAACAAATTATCTTCGTTTTCACTGACTTCTATGGGGAAACACGCTTTGATATGCGAGTGCTTTGGATTACAAGCATTCTCCTGGAACAAATTATGTTCGTAATCCAAGGTTCCACTGTACGTGTGTATATATTTATTAATCTCTCTCCCTACCTCTCTCCATATATTTCACTCCTTCCCTCTCTATAATCCTTTTTTCTCTTTCTCTCTCTCATATATAGATCCATCTCTCTATCCATCCATCTCTCTCTCTCTCTCTCTCTCTCTAATGCAAGTTGTGTATTGTACAGCATAATTGGCTGATGAGGGGAATATCACATGGTATATCAAGCTTGCATACAGTGATAATTGAGTTTTTGGTGTGTTTTTAGCATTTTCCAGGCTCAAAAGTACATAAAACGTTTCCCTTTAAAAACGCTACTAGACGAAAATGCGCCTAAACGCGGGTAGCCGCGTTTGGAACGCCTCTAAACACAGCTTCTGAATGCATTTTTTTGGGTTCCAAAAAAGGCCTCTAAACGCAACTGCCTAGAAAGGTCTATAAACGACCCTGTGTACATGTACTGGTAAGATAACATAGAGGAGAGTTCAGGAGCAGTTGAAAAATAATGCCCAACTGCTCATAAGGCTCCATGCACACTGGACTTAAAAAACGTTGATTCTACAGGCGTTTGACATTTTTTTCTCCTGCCTCTAGAAGAACTTCTATTGTATTCTATGTGTCTTTGCTCATTATGACTACTACAGGCGTTTTCTGTCAGGGACGTTCAGAGGCAGGGAAAAAAAACCCTTCTCTATTGCGTTTTCTGGAGAAGTTTAGGAGCTGTAAGAACGTCAGTCTCTCCTACACTCCTCTTATCTCTTCTGACTGTCAAGTTTCAACGTTTTTTTACTAAAAAGAAAAGATGTGTTGTCACCGTACATAATTTCCTGGCTTTTGCAGAGGGGTGTGTAGTGCAAAAAACGCCTATAAACGAAATGCTCTTAAACTCTCATAGACTCGCCTAAACTTTGTACAATATGCTTTCAATTTGCGTCTTTTATGCCACGTTTTTAAAGCTAAAAACGTTGACGTTTTTTCTGCTCCTAATGTGCATGGAGCCTCAACCTCCATTTACCAGCAGCAGTGTACATGAGGCCCAATATTTGATTTTTACATTTAATCTTCTCCTTTGAAATGTGAGGGTCTTATATTTCTCAATGTTATGCCTCAACATGTTGCTCTTATGCCGCGTACACACGAGCGGACTTTTCGACCGGACTAGTCCGAAGGACCGAGTCCGGCGGACAATTCAACCGTGTGTGGGCTTAATCGGACCTGCAGCGGACTTTTTCGATCAAAAATCTGACGGACTTTAGATTTGAAACATGCTTCAAACCTTTACGTCGGAACTCCGCCGGACCCAGTTCCTCTCGAAAATTCCGCTAGTCCGAAGGGACAAAAAACTGACGCTAGGGCAGCTATTGGCTACTGGCTATCAACTTCCTTATTTTAGTCCAGTGTAAGTCATCACGTACGAATCCGTCGGACTTTGGTGTGATTGTGTGTAGGCAAGTCCGTTCATTCAGAAAGACCGTTGGAAGTCCGTCGAAAGACCGTTGGATAGTCCTTCGGACCAGTCCAGTCGAAAAGTCTGCTCGTGTGTACACGGCATAACTGCTGTTTTTTGATACACATAATCAACCAGATACAATAATATATTTTTGTAACCTCCCTATACATATGTTTTAATGTCATTACTTACTACTATTAATGATGTTTATATGTAGACTGCATTTTCCACCTTGTTCTTATCAATAAAATTGAACTAAAATGACATTCTCAGGTATATCCAGGTTACCTTTAACTTAAAGTGGAGTTCCACCCACTTTTACAACTCTTCAGCATCCCTCACTAAACTGTGCACTGTAAACGAATTGGATATTTAAAAAAAAATTTTCTCAGCACTTACTGTATATATGCTGTATTTATTTTTCACTTCCTCCTCCCTGGCCGCGGCCCATCGCATCATTTCCTGTTTGCAATGCCTTCTGGGAAGGGGCCACAACTTCCTCTGACACTTGCGTTGCTATGGAAACTTGACCTGAAACATATTACACTGCTTGTGCTGCACTGAGCATGTGCGAGATCTGCAAGAATGAGTTCCAGGAAGAAATACAGTCTGGCTTCAGATGCCCACACTTAAGATGGCCACGGCCTGCTGTAAGTTTATAAAATAACAAACTACTGCTATAAACTAACAAAACAGACCTTAGTTTACATTCTAACTTTACTAGAATACATTAAGCTTGTGTATTATAGGGGTATTTTTATTTAAAAAGTATAATTTCGGCCGGAACACCACTTTAAATGATTTCACTGAATTTTTTTTTAATTAAGCTAAATAAAAAAAACAGATTGTAACCATTTTGTGAACTACATGCAATGGCAAAAACACAAGTGTATCTTTTCTTATAGTGTGTGTACCCCACTTTACATTGGACATAAAATGCATTATACAAACCCCTCTGGGGCCAAATCCTTGACAGGTCTGTGAAATGCTAAAGAGAAAATAGACACTTACCTCTGGGCAGACATTCCAGCCCCTCATTAACAAGGAGGAAATTGGCTTTGGGATGGAATATCCTATCGGCGGTCTAATGTGATGGTATGCCATGTCAGCAGCGGCTGCAGCTAAAGGGATGGTAGAGGTAATTAGTCCTCAGCACTGAAGAGACACAGTGGAAGGCAAATACACCAATACATAAAGCAGTGGTTGTTGTGATCTATTGGCATAAAGAGATCCAGTTGACAGACCATTCAATTTAACAAGAATCTTCCCATAAGAGTATATTTGCATTCAAAAGGGTTCATTTACTAAAACCGGAGAGTACAAAATCCGGGGCAGCTGTGCACAGAAGCCAATCGGCTTCCAGTTTTTGTTTCTTTTTTAGTCAAAGCTTAAAGCGGTAGTAAACCCACTGACTTTTTTTTTTCTACACCTGTAAGGGAAAAGGCATAATGAGCTAGTATGCACCGCATAGCAACCCATTATGAAATACTTACCTTAGAACGAGGCGCCGGTATCTCACCCGATCCACGCAGAGGGAGCTGACATTTTTCCTCGGCGTGTCTGCTGAGTGCTGAGTGAGTACTGAGGGAGCCGCGATGTTGTCACTCCCGCGCAGAGACTTCTTTCTGGCAAGGTCCTTCAACCGAGAATCCCCGGAGCACATGCGCCGCTGAAGACTGCGGCTCATTGCGGGGGAATATCTCCTAAACCGTACAGGTTTAGGAGATATTCTTTTTACCTACAGGTAAGCCTTATTAAAAATTTGGCGGAGGCTCTATCCTTTCTACTTTATGCAAACAGAAAAAAAAAAAAAAACCTGGAAATTAGTTTTGAAGGTGCAGGCTGTCAATATGATTCAGACTCCCCTATTAAGTCTCAGCCCCGAAAGTAGGCAGGAAAGGAGTTGAAGTTTTTCAGGCTGGTTATATGGTTGTTCCAGGTCACACACTTTTTTTTTGATCAAAAGTTTTTTGAGTATGTTAAAAAAAAAGTATACAAACAAGTACAAAGTGCAAACATGCACAATACATAAGGATAAAGCATTGACATAACCGTATTGAGTATAAAGAATAACAGGTCAAGTTATCGAGGATAGTCATGACTGCTGAGGCGCAATGGGCCTAGATCCCAATTAACGTAACACAATGGGATCAAATCCCCCACCACCCTTGCCCTTTAACCCATTAAATAAGACACTTACAACCATTGGGTTGGAAAAGGGCAAGGCCACAGCTTTATTAAATTCCAACATATAACATGTAAACATATTTAACCAGTGCCAGTCACAGTCGTACTGTGAGCACTCAACCAAAAGAGGGAAGTAGGGGCCTGTCCTTACCATAAGTGCTGGACAGACAGCCTACTTCCAATTTTCCATCAAGGGCATAGCCCATTACAGCAACATTAACTGCTGGCAAGGTCAAGAAAACCGCAGCAAGTTGTGACATACCATAACAAAGGAGAAGAGGGGCGGGAGGGTGGTCAGCTCTTCCAACCGACTCCTCTGAAAGACCCGGAATTTCCTGGGGCACACGTTCCCTTAGCTCAGGCCCATCCCCCATATTTCAACCAATCGTTCCCATTGTCCCGGCACCTAGCCATGCCCCCATCAGTCAAGGCTCTCTTTGCCTAGGGAGGTGGCTCAAGAGGCCTTCAAGATCCTTTCCCTACATAACTGTAGTGTACCTGAATAGGGGGTCAACATACAACCCCACGAAGTGCAGCAGGAGTTATGAGAAACCTCATCATGGAGAAGCATGCAAGCCTGCAAGCCTTCGAAGTAAGAATCTAACTCTATAGCGTGGGAATCATGGAGTGCCGTACAATATGTAAAGGTTACTCCTCGTCTGTGCAGGTAGAGGACTCCTCCAGCCACCTGTCCCAGATTTTGTTAAATTTAGCCGGGCAGCCCCTGTGCGAGTACAGTACTTTTTGTATAGGGAAGAGTTGCATTAACAGTCCTAATCCATTGCTGAACAGAAGGGGGGCGACTCTTTGATCCAAGACCGGGCTATTTGCATTCTGGCCGGGAACAGGGACTGCAAAAATATGTTTAGGTATTTGGCTTCTTCTGAGATAGATAGGAGAGCTAACAGACAATGGCGAGGGCACATAGTCAAAGGGAAACCTATGCGATCGTGGAGAAATTTAACCACCTATGACCAGTAGGCCTGAAGGGAGGGGCAGGACCATATTAGATGATAGAATGTTCGCCTGAAGTCCCAGGTCACACACTTAACAAGTAGTGAAGTGAGGATCCTCCTTCTGCAGGGCTATCCCCCCACTCCACAAATCACCCCCCACACATACCATCCTATGGATTATTGCTCCTGGTAAGGGACAGCACATGTTCACGACAGTAGGCAGCATGTAATGTACATCACCATGTTTTCCTGCAGTAGGTTGGGAGCTCCCAGTTCATCCCAAGAATGTCGATAACTACGCATAACTAACACTGTACTGACCCATGTGTCGATTACTAAGTGCACCATTACGGAAGGCTGAAGCCAGTTCCCTTTTCAAATAACCCTGTGTACAAACATGTCAACTTGGCAACTGTAAAAATTCTAACATGGGAAAAATTACATGTCCAGCCCATCAAACAGGCCATCAATCCACAGTGCAAATCCTAAACCCAACAATATACAGTACGTATCCTACATGCTAGATCTCCCTCTGGAAAGAACAGTCTGAACTGAAGCAGTTCTTTAAAGAAATATAGTTTAGGTATAGTGTTTTATACAGTGCCTTGAACGAGTATTCACACCCCTTGAAATTTTCCATATTTTGTTATGTTACAATCAAAAACGTAAATGTGTTTTATTGGGATTTTATGTGATAACGTGTGTGATTGTGACCAACACAAAGTGGCACATAATTGTGAAGTGGAAGGAAAACGATAAATGGTTTTCAAATTTTTTTACAAATAAATATGTGAAAAGTGTGGCATGCATTTGTACTCAGCCCCCTTTATTCTGATACCCCCAACTAGAATCTAGTGGAACCAATTGTCTTCAGAAGTCACCTAATTAGTAAATAGCACCCACCTGTGTGTAATTTAATCTCAGTATAAATGCTGCTGTTCTGTGAAGCCCTCACAGGTTTGTTAGAGAACCTTAGTGAACAAACAGCATCATGAAGGCCAAGGAACACACCAGACAGGTCAGGGATAAAGTTGTAGAGAAGTTAAAAGCAGGGTTATGGTTTAATAAAAATATCCCAAGCTTGTAACATCTCACGGAGCACTGTTCAATCAATCATCTGAAAATGGAAAGAATATGGCACAACTGCAATCCTACTAAGACATGGCCGTCCACCTAAACTGACAGGCCGGGCAAGGAGAGCATTCATCAGAGAAGCAGCCAAGAGGCCCATGTTAACTCTGGAGGAGCTCCAGAGATCCACAGCTCAGGTGGGGGAATCTGTCTACAGGACAACTATTAGTCGTGCACTCCACAAATCTAGTTTTTATGGAAGAGTGGCAAGAAAAAAGCCATTGTTGAAAGAAAGCCATAAGAAGTCCCGTTTGCAGTTTGTGAGAAGTCATGTGGTGGACACAGCAAACATGTGGAAGAAGGTGGTCAGATAAGACCAAAACTTTTTGAACTTTTTGGCCTAAAAGCAAAACGCTATGTGTGGTGGAAAACTAACACTGCACATCACCCTGAACACACCATCCCCACCGTGAAACATGGTGGTGGCGGCATCATGTTGTGGGGATGCTTTCCTTCAGCAGAGACAGGGAAGCTGGTCAGAGTTGATGCAAAGGTGGATGGAGCCAAATACAGGGCAATCTTAGAAGAAAACCTGTTAGAATCTGCAAAAGATTTAAGACTGGGGCGGAGGTTCACCTTCCAGCAGGACAACGACCCTAAACATACAGCCAGAGCCACAATGGAATGGTTTAGATCAGGAGCCTCCAAACTTTTCAAACAAAGGGCCACTTTATTTTCCTTCAGACTTTAGGAGGGCCGGATTGTGGCCAGCAGGGGCAGAAAATGTCAAAGGCCCAGCATCAGTGAGAACAAATATGGCCTCAGGGTTGGTGGTCAATAGGAGGAGGAGTATTCCCCCTATTAGTAGGAGGAATAGTATCCCATCATTGGTATCGGTGGAAGATATAGTGCCCCGTTGTTGGTGTCAGTGGGAGGAATAGTGCCTCATATTAGTGGGAGGAATTGTGCTCCCACAATTCCTCCCTTTATCCGGCTCCCAGGGCCGGATAAAGGTTAGCAAAGGGCCACATCTTGCCCTCGGGCCACAGTTTGGAGACCCCTGGTTTAGATCAAAGGATATTCATGTGTTAGAATGGTCTAGTCAAAGTCCAGACCTAAATCCAATTGAGAATCTGTGGCAAGACTTGAAAATTGCTGTTAACACACGCTCCCCATCCAATCTGACTGAGCTTGAGCCATTTTGCAAAGAAGAATGGGCAAAAATGTCCCTCTCTAGATGTACAAAGCTGGTAGAGACATCCCCAAAAAGACTTGCAGCTGTAATTGCAGAGAAAGGAGGTTCTACAAAGTATTGACTCAGGGGGGCTGAATAAAAATGCACGCCACACTTTTCACATATTTATTTGTAAAAATGTTTGAAAACCATTTATCACTTTCCTTCCACTTCACAATTATGTGCCACTTTGTGCTGACCTATCACATAAAATCCCAATAAAATGCATTTCAACTTTTGGTTGTAACATGACAAAATGTGGAAAATTTCAAGGGGTATAAATACTTTTTCAAGGCACTGTATATAGCTTTAGGCTCTATCTCGCATTGTCTAATTGCTCCTCTGTTGTAGAAAGACTGCTGTTTATGGAGCTCAATAACCAAAGCTAAAATTTAGAAACATACGTGAATAAGTTGGAGCCGCAAACCCTCCCTGAAAGGATGGTTCTGTCCATGATTTAATTGATGAACAGCCTACCTGAAAGCAAACGACTACTGTGCTGTCTATTTAATGCTGAACACCATTTAGCTATAAAAAAAGCATTTCACATTATGAAAGGTTTTTTTTTTTAAATACAAGCTGTGTAAGTATGTGAATTTGACTTATCATCTTCTTAGTAGTGTTCATGTGCAACAAGTCTAATAAAGAGTAGAGTGACAAAGCGACAAGCTTAACCGGTTCCCGACCGGCGCTCGCCGATGTACGTTGGCAGAATGGCACGGCTGGGCAAATGGGCATACCCGTACGTCCCTTTAAATTTGCCGCCGTGCCATTGCGTGTGCGCCGCCGGCCGGGAGCTCCGTGAGTCGGGTCGCGGGTCCCGCGGACCCGATCACCGCGGGGATACCTGCGATCGCCTCATGGAGAGGAAGAACGGGGAGATGCTAATGTAAACAAGCATCTCCCCGTTCTGCCTAGTGACAGTGTCACTGATCTCTGCTCCCTGTGATCGGGAGCAGAGATCAGTGATGTGTCACATGTAGCCACGCCCCCCCCACAGTTATAAACATTGATTAAAAGATTAACAGTGGTTAATCCCTTCACTGCCAGTGTCGTTTACACAGGAATCAGTGCATTTGTATTGCACTGATTGCTGTATAAATGACAATGGTCCCAAAAATGTGTCAAACATGTCCGATGTGTCCACCATAATGTCGCAGTCACGTTAAAAATCGCTGATTGCCGCCATTACTAGTAAAAAAAAAAATTATTAATAAAATGCCATAAAACTATCCCCTATTTTGTAAACGCTATAATTTTTGTGCAAACCAACCAATAGACGCTTATTGCGATTTACCAAAAATATGTAGAAGAATACGTATCGGCCTAAACTGAGGGAAAAATTTTTTTTTTTAAATATTTTTGGGGGATATTTATTATAGCAAAAAGTTAAAAATAATGCATTTTTTTCAAAATTGTCGCTATTTTTTTGTTTATAGCGCAAAAAATAAAAACAGCAGAGGTGATCAAATACCACCAAAAGAAAGCTCTATTTGTGAGAAAAAAAAGGACGTCAATTTTGTTTGGGAGCAACGTCGCACGACCGCGCAATTGTCAGTTAAAGCGTTGCAGTGCCGAATCTCAAAAAGTGCTCTGGTCAAGAAGGAGGTAAATTCTTCCGGGGCTGAAGCGGTTATAAGTCTGCTTGTTCACCTGTCAATGTCCAGTCACATGCTTGGGGAGGAAGAAAACCTGTGAGTGTAAACTAACTTCAGAGAAAAAACACTCTCCTGCCCTGCCAGAAGGGCAGTGCTGTGTGGCAAAGCTTGGTAAATCCCAGGAATGGATGAACAGAAACACAAATCCTGTGGCAGGTAAAACAGCTCCATATACAGGTATGTACTTTATCCATGTGCTCAGCATTTTGCCTTGCATTCAACCTTAACTAACCCATAGTGCTCTGAGATTTCTTTGTCATGTATTACATATTTAAATATATAAAAAAGATGGTATACATATCATAAAAACATCAGTTTAAAAAGGTCAAACTTAAAAGTATAACTAAATAGCAAATAGCATTGTGGTGTAACAGGGGCACATAGAAAAGAATTGTTTTTTATGCATCCTTGTGGTTACTGCTATTGATTAGGTGCAGAAAAACACAAGTCACTACACATAGAAGGGAATTAATACAAAGTATCTAAGACAACTTCTATCTAAATAAACAAAAAAAATAGTGTTGTGCTGTTAAAGTGCTAAAATAAATTCAATAAAATATTCCTTAAACTGCAATTAAGTACCCACAATTCCTAAAAACACCATATGTACCAATGTGCAATCATATAAAATAATGTGCAATCATATATAGATATAAACAAAGTACAAAGATTGATTTTAAATTCATTCATTAAAAAGCGTCCACACTTTTTTTTAACTCTATTATATAAAAAAGTGTGAAAACTTTTTGAAGATCATATCTATCTATCTATCTATCTATCTATCTATCTATCTATCTATCTATCTATCTATCTATCTATCGCTCTCTCTATACATATATATATAGAAAGAGAGAGAGAGAGAGAGAGAGAGAGAGAGAGAGAGATACAGGACGACGCAATCGAGGGAAAGATGAATGCGGCCAAGTACAGGGATATCCTGGACGAAAACCTTCTCCAGAGTGCTCAGGACCTCAGACTGAGCCGAAGGTTTACCTTCCAACAAGACAATGACCCTAAGCACACAGCTAAAATAACGAAGGAGTGGCTTCACAACAACTCCGTGACTGTTCTTGAATGGCCCAGCCAGAACCCTGACTTAAACCCAATTGAGCATCTCTGGAGAGACCTAAAAATGGCTGTCCACCAACATTTACCATCCAACCTGACAGAACTGGAGAGGATCTGCAAGGAGGAATGGCAGAGGATCCCCAAATCCAGGTGTGACAAACTTGTTGCATCTTTCCCAAAAAGACTCATGGCTGTATTAGATCAAAAGGGGCTTCTACTAAATACTGAGCAAAGGGTCTGAATACTTAGGACCATGTGATATTTCAGTTTTTCTTTTTTAATAAATCTGCAAAAATGTCAACAATTCTGTGTTTTTCTGTCAATATGGGGTGCTGTGTGTACATTAATGAGGAAAAAAAATGAACTTAAATGATTTTAGCAAATGGCTGCAATATAACAAAGAGTGAAAAATTTAAGGGGGTCTGAATACTTTCCGTCCCCACTGTATATTGGGCTTTAAATTTTTATAATAATAAAAAAAAAAAATAGTAAAATTAAAATCAACCCAGAATTATTATTGCTTCCCTTTAAAAATCTTGAGTTTCCTAAGTATTACCCCCTTAGAGAGCACTGCTGCTCTATATAATTTTACATTCATTTACCACCCCCTCCAAGGTGCACAAATGTGTATCTATATTTATAGAATCCGATGTATAGAAAATGTTCCCTCGTCTTCCATCCCTCACAGTAGTGTCTGATATGTCACCCCACAGTCCAGTACAACATCCAGCAGATAATAGGAGGCCGCCGTGTGATCAGCGGCTGCATAAGATAGACGGCAGCACTTTACCATATAAATTAGAGGCTTGTACAGCACCAGGCTCTGGAATTGGGGCACCATTCATCAATTCAGCCTGCTTCCCAGTGAAAGGCCTGAGCATGACAATACACTACTTAATCCAGTGTATGCCTGATGTTTCCATAGGCCATCTTTCACTGCTAAATAGCATTGTGTATGTGTTTCTGTGCCCGTCCTGTCCTCAGCTGACACTTTTCTGCGACCCTAGCGAGCATCGCATTCACCGAAAAACATGTAAAGGTTGCCAGGGCAACCGTGACTGCGTCTCCATCTGACATAGAAAATCAGGACTATTTTCTAGGTCATTGTAATGTTTACTCAGTGGCAGATTGTTACCAATTGCTGCAATTGTTTCAACGTCAATAAATTGCCTGCATTTTTTAGTCGCTTCGGAGACGGTGCAAGCAAATCAGTACAGAGATGTCGATAGCGGTCTGATTGGCGGAGTTCGGGTTTATTGTGCGACTGATGGTAATCTAGTTAATGTTTGAGCTTTGACAAGTATTTTCGAAAATCTGAAGTAAGAAATGATACAAAGAGTTCTAGGTCTTGCCGATTTAAAGTTTGTTTAATGGTAAAATGGTTAGCTCCGCCTTTCAGCTCACCGCCTCTTGCCTATTTAAAGTCTATTCTGGGTAAAATTGTCAACCCAGCCTTTTTAACAGACCACCTCTTGCCTATTTAAAGCCAATTTCTGGGTAAAATTGTCAAGCCAGCCTTTTTAACAGACCACCTCTTCCCTATTTAAAGCCCGTTTCTGGGTAAAATTGTCAGCCCCGCCTATTAACCCACCACCGCTTGCCTATTTAAAGCCAATTTCTGGGTAAAATTGTCAGCCCTGCCTTTTAACCCACCACTGAAATAACAGGGAGGGGGAGGCGCAGACCTGAGTGTAGCATTAAAATGACGACTTTAATCGGATAAGATTAAAAACACTTACAAGATGATAGAAGATGCATGCTCGTCAAAGTAAAGTGCAGTCCTGGCATTCCACATGGCTCTGTGGGTCCCACCGCTGTTCCTGATAGCTGGATAAGTATGGGCAGCTGGCTGGAATGGATCACAGGGTTTCTCCAGGAGCAAGGAACCAGGAAGCTCTACACTGACCAGCATGGACCGTGGCACATGAAGTGACGTCGCCGGCATCTGATTGGACCAAGGCAGGGCTGGAATCTTGTCAATCAGGGCCGCAGTGGTGAAGGCTACACGCTCGGATCTGGCTGCTCTTTCTATTGGCCGCAGAGCCATGTGGAATGCCAGGATGGGACTTTACTTGGACGAGCATGCATCTTCTATCATCTTGTAAGTGTTTTTATTCTTATCCTATTAAAGTGATCATTTTAATACTACACTCAGGTTCGTGCCTCCCCCTCCCTGCTTTTTCCTTATATGTCTTCCAGAGTTCTGGACACACTCTGAGGGATGGCTGCCTTCCTTTTTAACTCTTAATACCCCTTTCTTTTTCAACCACCCAATCTATGGATTCATCACCATCCAGCTATTACAGCCACAGACTATACCCTTAAGGATTACTCCATTTTGAGCGCCAGATAAACACTGATAAACACTGACTATACTTTTAACCCACCACGTCTTGCCTATTTAAAGCCCATTTCTGGGTAAAATTGTCAGCCCCGCCTTTTTAACCCACCACTTCTTGCCCATTTAAAGTTTGTTACCAGTCCGTGGCCCAGGGGTTAGGGATCCCTGAATTAGCCAGCTCTTAATAGGTCATGCAGGCCTGGCGGCCCTGGCCTAAGGAGCAAATGCTCAGTGTACCCTATGGCCAGTCCGGTCCTGGTGGGTAGAATGCTCCTCATACAGACAGCTAAGAATAATAAGTGGGTAAAGAAAAGGGGCATTGAGGCCCTGAACAGGCCCCGGGACTTTTAACGGTGCTAGGATAAATGAGTGGAAGAAATAGAGTAAAACGTTCTTTTATTTACAATCTTAAAAAAGGACAGACATAAAGCAAAAACACTAATGTATGTTCACAAAGCAAATAAAGTGACTGATTGATACAGAGGTTGATACCACTTTCTCAACATGTTTCGCTTTCTTAAGCTTCTTCAGGAGATACAGTGTGTCATTTGATCAACTATAAGGTAAAAAAACACAGTAAGGATCTTATGTCTGGTAATATGTTACAATCATAATGTATATCAAGTAAGTCCAAAGGGGAAATTTATACACATAGAATCAAAGAAAACACAATATATGGATGAATATTCAAGCTTAATATATATTAACAAAAAAAAAAAAGTATTTTTTCTTCGACACACACCACATCAAAAGGAATTTTCATATATACCCGTATTGGAAAGGAAGTAGATTGTAAATGTATGTTAAAAATTGAAATTGTGCGTAACAAATGTTGAGCCCTCCAGCCCGCACCTCACTGAGAAAGCATGCAGAGAGGGATAAAAATTCAAAAAGTAGATGAAATTCTCTGAAAAGAGATAAAATCAAATACAAGGATGTCACAAAAGTGAAAGTAAAAAAAACGATGCATACTTAAAGGTATGATTGGTCATGTAAGCTGACAGAATAAAGATATATATATTAAATACCTTGTATGGTGGGTAGAATCAATTCATAAGTGACAAAGATCACATCCGAAGGATGGTAGGGAGCCTAATCGCTGTATAGAAAGGTAGATGGTTCCTTGGATGCAGCAGGATGCAAGCCGAAAAATGGGCAGCGTACAGGATTGGAACACCCACAGACAAGTAGCGGGTAATCAAGCCTGGAGAATCGCTTGCAGCCTACCGCAAAGAGCCTATAGATTTAAAACAAGAACAGGGATGGACAGAGTTTGAATAAGCAATTCTGAACGATTTTAGTAGTAAGGCTTTCATGATTGAGAGAGACAAACAAAGGAGAACTCACTTGTAATGATCAGAGTCATTGATAAGAGCACCAGCATGGGGGAGTCTTTTAGCGTCTACCTGCCCAGCGTGTCGGAGGGGAATGACAGAAGATAGTGGGGATATCCCCACTTTTTAAACCTCTCTAGCGTGACGGCATCTGACTCGCCGTCACGCTGCGGACTGACAGTGACGACCGCGCATGCGCGCGCATCCCAGCCTCAGTGCGGTAGTAACATCAGCGGCGTCAGGTCCGTGTAACTGACCCGCGGCCATCTTTGAAACTCCGATGCCCTAAATTCGGCACTACGGAGGCCCTAAGGCAAAATAAATATCTAGGCACTTATAAAACGCAAAATAGTCCACACATACAGATAGCTGGGGGCAACGAAACAGCACTGGTCCTCAATAGTGGGGCAACAGAGCAATCAAAACATTGATTAGGAAATGAAATGCTGAGTGCCCCGGGTGTCCGCACAAGCCAAGAGAAGTAGGGGAGCGGGCTGGAAGAGAAAAACAGCACAAAAATCTTTATCTTAAAAAGAGATAATAATGAAAAAATATAAGAGAAATCCAAATGAAAAAATATAATATATGGAAGATCTATATCAAACATCCATATTTATTTCATTGTTTATAGCAAATCGAGTCAAAAAATAGGTGGCGGTGTCGATTTGCTATAAACAATGAAATAAATGTGGATGTTTGATATAGATCTTCCATATATTATATTTTTTCATTATTATCTCTTTTTAAGATAAAGATTTTTGTGCTGTTTTTCTCTTCCAGCCTGCTCCCCTACTTCTCTTGGCATGTGCGGACACCCAGGGCACTCAGCATTTCATTTCCTAATCAATGTTTTGATTGCTCTGTTGCCCTCTATTGAGGACCAGTGCTGTTTCGTTGCCCCCAGCTATCTGTATGTGTGGACTATTTTGCGTTTTATAAGTGCCTAGATATTTATTTTGCCTTAGGGCCTCTGTAGTGCCGAATTTAGGGCATCAGAGTTTCAAAGATGGCCGCAGGTCAGTTACACGCACCTGACGCCGCTGATGTTACTACCGCACTGAGGCTGGGATGCGTGCGCATGTGCGGTCATCACTGTCAGTCCGCAGCGTGACGGCGAGTCAGACGCCCTCACGCTGGAGAGGTTTAAAAAGCGGGGATATCCCCGCTATCTTCTGTCATTCCCCTCCGACACGCTGGGCAGGTAGACGCTAAAAGACTCCCCCATGCTGGTGCTCTTATCAATGACTCTGATCATTACAAGTGAGTTCTCCTTTGTTTGTCTCTCTCAATCATGAAAGCCTTACTACTAAAATCGTTCAGATTTGCTTATTCAAACTCTGTCCATCCCTGTCCTTGTTTTAAATCTATAGGCTCTTTGCAGCAAGCGATTCTCCAGGCTTGATTACCCGCTACTTGTCTGTGGGTGTTCCAATCCTGTACGCTGCCCATTTTTCGGCTTGCATCCTGCTGCATCCAAGGAACCATCTACCTTTCTATACAGCGATTAGGCTCCCTACCATCCTTCGGATGTGATCTTTGTCACTTATGAATTGATTCTACCCACCATACAAGGTATTTAATATATATATCTTTATTCTGTCAGCTTACATGACCAATCATACCTTTAAGTATGCATCGTTTTTTTTGCTTTCACTTTTGTGACATCCTTGTATTTGATTTTATCTCTTTTCAGAGAATTTCATCTACTTTTTGAATTTTTATCCCTCTCTGCATGCTTTCTCAGTGAGGTGCGGGCTGGAGGGCTCAACATTTGTTACGCACAATTTCAATTTTTAACATACATTTACAATCTACTTCCTTTCCAATACGGGTAAGGTTAATATATATGAAAATTCCTTTTGATGTGGTGTGTGTCGAAGAAAAAATACTTTTTTCTTTTTGTTAATATATATTAAGCTTGAATATTCATCCATATATTGTGTTTTCTTTGATTCTATGTGTATAAATTTCCCCTTTGGACTTACTTGATATACATTATGATTGTAACATATTACCAGACATAAGATCCTTACTGTGTTTTTTTAACTTATAGTTGATCAAATGCCACACTGTATCTCCTGAAGAAGCTTAAGAAAGCGAAACATGCTGAGAAAGTGGTATCAACCTCTGTATCAATCAGTCACTTTATTTGCTTTGTGAACATACATTAGTGTTTTTGCTTTATGTCTGTCCTTTTTTAAGATTGTTAAATAAAAGAACGTTTTATTCTATTTCTTCCACTCATTTATCCTAGCGCCGTTAAAAGTCCCGGGGCCTGTTCAGGGCCTCAATGCCCCTTTTCTTTACAAACTTAATTTTTGGGATGTGGTGCTCTTGACTCCTCCCCTCCTTTATTTCAATTTAAGAATAATAAGTGGGATCATGCAGCTCACTCTGCCAAGTGATGCTGACCTTGGAACTATTCAGGCACCCTCTGACAGGAGGTCATTTAGCCACAGCTCTAAGAACTTCTAGTAACTGCAGGAGAAACCCTGGTTGAGAATGGCTGTTTTAGTTAAAAGAGAAGTGCAGGATTTCAAAATAACAAGCATATATACTCATCTGGGTGAATACAATATCTGTCCAATGCTGCATCTGTTCCCTCACTGCCTCAAAGATTGAAAACTGAGCGACCAATGACTGCTGATCGCTCAGTTCTTGGTCTTCAGTGGACTGGTGGCTGTCAGTCCCCGGCTCTCTGCACTGCCCCTCCAGCGCTCACTGGATTGCTGGGCTGGAAATGGGGTTGGGAGCCACTGGCCCAGGCTCTCAGTGGCACACTCAAAGGCTGAGCCAGCTGCCCCTCAGGCATCTGGGTGGATCCCAACATTAACGGCCGGATACTTTCAGAGCCTGGAGTGATGTGTAACATCATTTGTCAGCTGAATCTGGATCACAGGAGAGCAGAACTAAGTGCAATCCTGTGACCCACAGGAGAAGTAGGGCCAAAACAGCTTTGGTCCCACTTCTCTTTTAAACACATGCCGCCCGCCCAACACCAAATGACAGCTGGGCAGCGCGGCTCTCGTTCTGGGTGGACGTCATATGATGGCCCTCCAGAACGACTGCTTTCGCAAGCCCGTGGGGGCGCGCATCGCGGTGATCAGTGGTACGGTGTGTCACTCTGACACACCGCTACACCGATCTCGGTAAAGAGCCTCCTACCACATGCTCAGCCGTGTCCAATCATGGCTGATCACAATGTAAAGGGGAAGAGCCGTTCGGCTGACCTCCTGAGTGGGGGGGGGTCTGTGTTGATTGCTTATCAGCACAGCCCCCCCTCGGATGCCCACCCAGGAACACCAGGATGCCGCCAGGACCACCAGGGATGGCCATCACACTGGACCACAAGGTATGCCACCCTAGACCACCAGTGAAATACCAATCAGTGCCCAGGCAGCTGCCAATCAGTGCCCATCCCCAATGCCTGCCAGTGCCATCAGTGATGCCTAACAGTGCCCATCAGTGCCACATATCAGTGCCCTAACAAGACCCATCAGTGCGGCCTATCACTGTCACTTATAAGTACCCATCAGTGCAGCCTTTCAGTGCCCAGCAGCGTCGCCTATCAGTGCCCAACAGTGCCCACCAGTGCCACCCATGAGTGCCCATCAGTGCCGCCTATCAATGCCCATCAGTGCTGCATATCAGTGCCACCCATCAGTGCCCATCAGTGCCACCAATCAGTGCCCATCATTAGTGCCCGTCAGTGCCACCTCATTGGTGCCGCCTTATCAGTGCCTGTCAGTGCCGCCTTATCAGTGCCCATCAGTGAAGGAGAAAACGTACTTATTTACAAAATTTTATGATAGAAACAAAAGAAAAACTTTTTTTCTCAAACTTTTATTTGTTTAGCAAAAAATAAAAAAACACAGAGGTGATGAAATACCAACAAAAGAAAGCTCTATTTGTGGGAACAAAATGATAAAAATTCTGTTTGGGTACAGTGTAGCATGACCGCGCAATTGTCATTTAAACAGCGACAGCCCTGAAAGCTGAAAATTGGCCTGGGCAGGAAGGGGGTGTAAGTGCCTGGTACTGAAGTAGTTAATAACTTAATAAATGATTACTTTTAATTCCCATGTATTATGACGCTAATCCGTGCATCTTTGTATTTCCTTAGTTACGCTGGACTCCTGTAGGTGATGTACGGAACACTTTCGACCTATAATTACTGAGATGGTGGTTCATAATCTCTGTGGAATAATGTTGATATTGCAAGTGTGAATTTACATTATCACTGTGCACTTTTCTTTCACCTTATCCTTTACACATTATGGAGTCATCTATTAATAGCTTAATTCTGGGCTTTCAGCTAAAGGCATTGTTGGAATACATATAATGGAACTGGTTTGCCTAGAAAAAATAAATTATAATTTTATTCAATCATTCTTGCGATCCAGACCCCCCAGCTAGACGGCATAGTCAGATCCTTAACCTCCTCCGCAGGAAACTGGCAACTTACCAGTTATATTCAATATATATCCGGTACACTATTGACCCATACCATACACATCCATTACTAGTTTAATGCATTTTATACACATCTGTTCAGCCAACTTTATGCAGTACACACCAAACGCAGACATTGCTGCTTATCCTTTTTACACACAACCGTTACTACAGAGCCTTGAAAAAGTATTTATACCCCTTGACATTTTCAACATTTTGTAATGTTACAACCAAAAACAGAAAATGTATTTTATTGGGCTTTTGTGTGATAGACCAACACAAAGTGGCACATAATTGTGAAGTGGAAAGAAAATGATAAATGGTTTTCAATTTTTTTTTACAAATAAATATGTGAAAAGTTTGGCGTGCATTTGTATTCAGCCCCCTTTTTGCTCTGATACCCCTAACTAAAATCTAGTGGAACCAATTGCCTTCAGAAGCCACCGAATTAGTAAATAGAGTCCACCTGTGTGTAATTTAAGCTCAGTAGGGCCGAAACAACTAATCGATGAATCGACAACTAATCGTTTATGAAGATAGTTGTCAACTATTTTCATAATCGATTAAATCAGCCTGCATTCAGAATGCATTATTTGTTTACATATAAGGAAATATTGAGGGGTTATTTATGAAAGGCAAATCCACTTTGCACTAAAAGTGCACTGAAAGTGCACTTGGAAGTGCAGTCGCTCTAAATCTAAGGGGCAGATCTGAAATGAGGAGAAGCTCTGCTGATTTTATCATCCAATCATGTGCAAGCTAAAATGCTGTTTTTTATTTTCCTTGTATGTCCCCCTCGGATCTACAACGACTTTACTTCCAAGTACACTTTCAGTGCACTTGTGTAAAGTGGATTTGCCTTTAGTAAATAACCCCCCAAGTGCAGCACACATACAGCTCAGTACATCATCCATACATGTCAGCAAGTGCCTGAGAACTTGTGAATGGTAATGTGTGAGGAGCACTGCCTCATGGGACATGTAGTCCTGGGCAGGAAGTGAGTGGTTCTAAAGTCAGAAGTTTTTTTTTAGCTTGCTATAGGGGCACTCTATACTATAATTTGCAGCTTGCTATAGGGGCACTCTATACTATAATTTGCAGCTTGCTATAGGGGCACTCTATACTATAATTTGCAGCTTGCTATTGGGGCACTCTGAAGGCAGGAGGAGCTAGAAGCGTCAGAAGAGGAGATTCAGGGCTGCTCTGTGCAAAACCATTGCACGGAGCAGGTAATAATAACATGTTTGTTGTTTAAAAAAATCACTTTAAAGACGCTGTGCAGGGAAGATCAGCATCTGAACCCAGAGAAGATGGAAGCGGATAGACTGGAGGTAATAGAAGGCAATACAATTACATTTAACCGCTTGCCGGCCGTTGCACGAACATTTACGTCGGCAGAATGGCACGGACAGGCAAATGGGCGTACAAGTACGTCCCTTCAAATTTGCTGCCGTGTGGTCTGCGGCGAGCTCCGTGACTGTGATCGCGGGTCCCGCGGACTTGATGTCTGCGGGGATACCCGCGATCGTCTCACGGAGAGGAAGAACGGGGAAATGCTGATGTAAACACCGTTCTGCCTAATGACACCGACCACAGCTCCTTGTGATCGAGAGCGGTGATCAGTGTCGTGTCAGACGTAGCCCATCCGACCCCCACAGTTAGAATCACTCCCTAGGACACACTTAACCCCTGCAGCGCCCCCTAGTGGTTAACACCTTCACTGCCAGTCACATTTACACAGTAATCAGTGCATTTTTAATCACACTGATCGCTGTATAAATGCGAATGGTCCCAAAATAGCTCCAAAAGTGTCCGATGTGTCCGCCATAATGTAGCAGTTACCATAAAAAGATCGCCGCCATTACTGATAAAAAAAAATATTAATAAAAATGCCATAAAACTATCCCCTATTTTGTAGACGCTATAACTTTTGCGCAAACTAATAAACACTTATTGCGATTTTTTTTACCAAAAATATGTAGAAGAATACGTATCGGCCTAAACTGAGGAAAAAAATGTTTTTTTATATAATTTTTGGGGATATTTATTATAGCAAAAAGTAAAAAATATTGTTTTTTTTTCAAAATTGTCGCTATTTTTTTGTTTATAGCGCAAAAAATAAAAACCGCAGAGGTGATCAAATACCACCAAAAGAAAGCTCTATTTGTGGGGAAAAAAGGACGTCAATTTTGTTTGGGAGCCACGTTGCACGACCGCACAATTGTCAGTTAAAGCGACGCAGTGCCGAATCACAAAAAAAGCTCTGGTCTTTGGGCATCCAAATGGTCCGGGGCTTCAGTGGTTAAAGTAAAAGTTTACCAGTATTGTGCATTATATTTAAAATAATCATATCCATGAAAAAAAAAAAAAAAACAAGTCTCAGCTTTTAATACTACATTATTATAAAAGATTTATACCTCCCTTCCACCCTTCATGTATAGCGTCATGTTTGACTCCTAGTTAAAATGCCCGTATATCCTACTTCTGGACGTATTTATTATTATTTTATGCATATATATACAGTATCTCACAAAAGTGAGTACACCCCTCACATTTTTGTAAATATTTTATTATATCTTTTCATGTGACAACACTGAAGAAATGACACTTTGCTACAATGTAAAGTAGTGAGTGTACAGCTTGTATAACAGTGTAAATTTGCTGTCCCCTCAAAATAACTCAACACACAGCCATTAATGTCTAAACCGCTGGCAACAAAAGTGAGTACACCCCTAAGTGAAAATGTCCAAATTGGGCCCAAAGTGTCAATATTTTGTGTGGCCACCATTATTTTCCAGCACAGCCTTAACCCTCTTGGGCATGGAGTTCACCAGAGCTTCACAGGTTTCCACTGGAGTCCTCTTCCCCTCATCAATGATGACATCACGGTGCTGGTGGATGTTAGAGACCTTGCGCTCCTCCACCTTCTGTATGAGGATGCCCCACAGATGCTCAATAGGATTCAGGTCTGGAGATATGCTTGACCAGTCCGTCACCTTTACCCTCAGCTTCTTTAGCAAGGCTGTGGTTGTCTTGGAGGTGTGTTTGGGGTTGTTATTATGTTGGAATACTGCCCTGCGGCCCAGTCTCTGAAGGGAGGGGATCATGCTCTGTTTCAGTATGTCACAGTACATGTTGGCATTCATGGTTCCCTCAATGAACTGTAGCTCCCCAGTGCCGGCAGCACTCATGCAGCCCCAGACCATGACACTCCCACCACCATGTTGACTGTAGACAAGACACACTTGTCTTTGTACTCCTTACCTGGTTGCCGCCACACACACTTGACACCATCTGAACCAAATAAGTTTATCTTGGTCTCATCAGACCACAGGACACGGTTCTAGTAATGTCCTTAGTCTGCTTGTCTTCAGCAAACTGTTTGCAGGCTTTCTTGTGCATCATCTATATAAGAAGCTTCCTTCTGGGACGACAGCCATGCAGACCAATTTGATGCAGTGTGCGGCGTATGGTCTGAGCACTGACAGGCTGACCTCCCCACCCCTTCAGTCTCTGCAGCAATGCTGGCAGCACTCATACATCTATTTCCCAAAGACAACCTCTGAATATGATGCTGAGCATGTGACCTCATCTTCTTTGCTCAACCATGGTGAGGCCTGTTCTGAGTGGAACCTGCCCTGTTAAACTGCTGTATGGTCTTGGCCACTGTGCTGCAGCTCAGTTTCAGGGTCTTGGCAATCTTCTTATAGCCTAGGCCATCTTTATGTAGAGCAACAATTCTTTTTTTCAGATCCTCAGAGAGTTCTTTGCCATGAGGTCTCATGTTGAACTTCCAGTGACCAGTATGAGAGAGTGAGAGCGATAACACCAAAATTAACACACCTCACCTGCTCTCCATTCACACCTGAGACCTTGTAACACTAACGAGTCACAAGACACCGGGGAGGGAAATGGTTATCAGGGCCCAATTTGGACATTTTCACTTAGGGGTGTACTCACTTTTGTTACCAGCGGTTTAGACATTAATGGCTGTGTGTTGAGTTATTTTAGGGGACAGCAAATTTACACTGTTATACAAGCTGTACACTCACTACTTTACATTGTAGCAAAGTGTCATTTCTTCAGTGTTGTCACATGAAAAGATAGAATAAAATATTTACAAAAATGTGAGGGGTGTACTTACTTTTGTGAGATACTGTGTGTGTGTGTATATATATATATATATATATATATATATATATATATATATATATATATGTGTGTGTGTGTGTATATATGCATGTATGATTACTTTCACTGTTTCACAGTATAAATGAACCCCTTATTGCAGTGATTATCTGCTTTTTTTGTACTATAAAAGGGCTCATTTTAGTTTTTTTTTAACCCTATAATGACAGGTGATACAAAAAAAGGCATGCTGCTATTACTTATGCCTTAAACATCTTATGCCTGGATCACACCAATGCGTTTTTTGGTGCTTTTTTGCAGAAATGCACTACAGTTCATTTAACATGGTTTCCTATGGGTCACGTGGAATTTGAGTACCAAGAGCAGTAACCCCGAGCCAGACTCGGGATCGCATCGCAGGATCCAGGAAGAGCTTACTTACCTTGTTCCCTGGATCCTGTGATTTCTCCCCGCAGTGTGAGTGGCTCGTCCTCCGCTCGATCTATCATGGAGCCCAGCTCCGTTCCCTGCGAGTGTTGCGACGCACGGGGACGGAGATCAGCGCCAAATTCGAAAAGTGAAACACACATAATACATACAGTACACTGTAATCTTACAGATTACATTACTGTATGCAGGGCTTTTTTTCAGCAGGAACACGGGGGAACGCAGTTCCGGCACCTTCACCACTGATAGCAAGTGGTGCTGGGGTGTGCTGTAGGGTCTATTGATACTCCCTGCTAGGGGATCTATTCTAGCTGGAGGGTATCTATTTTTGCATGGGGTCTATTGTTTCTGAGGAAGTCTATTGTTGCTGGTGGAAGACCTACTGTTGCTGGGGGTGGGTCTTATATTGCTGGGGGGGTCAGTTGTTGCTGGGAGAGATCTACTGTTGGGGGAGGGGTCTATTGTTGCTGGCTGCTGGAGAATCTATTGATGCTGGCTGTGGGGAGATCTGCTGTTGCTGCTGGAAGTCTATTGTTGTTGGGGGGGGGGATTTTTTGTGGTGGGATGGTCTATTGTTGCTGGCGGGGGCTCTATTATCTGTATTGTTTAAAAGGCCAGTACTAGCAGGTGGGTAGGGGATGGAACCAAGGGACGGTGCTCGGAGGTGGGTAGGGGTGGAGAAAAAGGGTGGCTCAGAAAGGGGGAGTTCCTGCACCTATTCTCTGAGAAAAAAAGCCATGACTGTATGTAATTATTTTGCATCCCTTTTGTCCCTAGTGGTTTCTCCAGTGCCCTGCATGCACGTTTATATGATATATACTGTTTTTTCTGCCTGGAAACTGGAGATTGTCCACAGCAAGCAAAACTGTCCCTTTACATCAAAAGTGGTTTTAGAGCAGCTAGAAAACAGCGATAGTAAATTAGAATCACTCGTAGAATTGAGCGATAGTGATTAGTGGGGAGATCCGTCATCAAACACTGAAAAGTAATGACAGCGACAATTCTGCAACTGAGCAAATTTCAGTGTTTTTGATTTGATTACATTATTGAATATTTTTTATTATTATTATATTATTATTTGGTATAATTATTTATAGTTATTTATTATATTATAATTTATGTTTTTGTGTTTCAAACTTTATCATACCCGGGATATCTACTAGACTCTGGTTTGGACAGATTTAAGTGTGTTATTGCTAAGAATTACAGGCCTACAATAAAAAACGCAAAATTTCTATGCAAAATAATTGTACCTCTTTCAGCACCTAAAATCCGACATAATCATACCGACAGGGAGGTTAAAAAAATGCAAAACGCAGCAAAATCGCACATGCAAAATGCAGTGTAGAAACGGATCAAAAGCAAACTGCATAGGTGTGAACTGAGCCTTATGCTGGCCACACACGTATCGATTTTCGGACAAAAATATTCATACGAAAAATCTTTGTACATTCGCTGAATGAAAGAATGTCATTTGAAAATTTCACTTGCTTTTAACATTCGGTTTTAAAATGAATGTAATTTCTGAACGAAAACCACATACACTGTCTGGAAATTCCTTTGACCAAGAAGTATTTTGTTCTGCTCCTTCGAATTTTCCCATCACTGTGGTCAAAAAGAACGTCGATTTGACACCACCAACGATTAGAAAATCAAACGAACGTTCTTAAAACATTTTTTTTAAGGAAGTCATTGTTTTTGTATGGCCAGCATATAATATATTGCAGTTCTGTCTGAAAATCGGCAAAACAGTCTTTAATTTTTTTTTCTTTAAATAAAAAATTTGATCTGAATCTGATATTTATCGGATTCAACCTCTAATAGTATATATACAGTATCTCTTCTGTCTGTTATTCTCCCAGTGGATTAGAGATTTTGCTCCCTAACCATATAGTTGGTTATTTATATTTACCACTGCATAGAGATAGTTAAGAATAAATTGCTTTTTTTTCTTTCTTTTTTTTTTTTATACTTTACATATTAACTAAATTATGCACCACACTTTTTTTTTAAGGTTATTATTCGATTAATCGAAACAATAATCGGCCAAAAAAATCGATTATGAAAATAATCGTTAGTAGCAGCCCTACATTGCAGCATAAATACAGCTGTTCTGTGAAGCCCTCAGAGGTTTGTTAGAGAACCTTAGTGAACAAACAGCATCATGAAGGCCAAGGAACACACCAGACAGGTCAGGGATAAAGTTGTGGAGAAGTTTAAAGCAGGGTTAGGTTATAAAAAAAAATCCCAAACTTTGAATATCTCGCACTGTTCAATCCATCCAAAAATGGAAATAATATGGCACAACTGCAAACCTACCAAGACATGGCCGTCCACCTAAACTGATAGGCCTGGGCAAGGAGAGCATTAATCAGAGAAGCAGCCAAGAGGCCCATGGTAACTCTGGAGGAGCTGCAGAGATCCACAGCTCAAGTGGGAGAATCTGTCCACAGGACAACTATTAGTCCTGCACTCCACAAATCTGACCTTTATGGAAGAGTGGCAAAAAGAAAGCCATTGTTGAAAGAAAGCCATGAGAAGTCCTGTTTGCAGTTTGTGAGAAGCCATGTGGAGGACACAGCAAACATGTGGAAGAAGGTGCTCTGGTCAGATGAGACCAAAATTGAACTTTTTGGCCTAAAAGTAAAAACATTAAGTGTGGCGAAAAAATTACACTGCACATCACCCTGAACACGTCATCCCCACTGTGAAACATGATGGTGGTAGCATCATGTTGTGATGATTCTTTTCTTCAGCAGGGACAGGGCAGCTGGTCAGAGTTGATAGGAAGATGGATGGAGCCAAATACAGGGCAATCTTAGAAGAAAACCTGTTATGGGGCGCACACACAGGCGGACTTTCTGACCGGACTGGTCCGACGGACCAAATCTGGCGGGCAATCTGACCGTGTGTGGGCTGCATCGGACTTCCGACGGACCGTTTCGGTCGGAAATCCGATGTACTTTAGATTTGAAGCCTGCTTCAAATCTTTACGTTGTAACTCAGTTCCTGACAGAAAGCCCAGTTGCCTGTATGCTAGTCCGACAAACCAGACACGACGCAAGGGCAGGGTACTGCATCTCGCGCTCGCTGCAATAGGAAAAACAAATTTTCCTATTGCAGCGAGCACGGGCATACCAGGCCCTCAGGTCTGGTATGGATTTTAAGGGGAACCCCCTACGCCGAAAAAACGGCGTGGGGTCCCCCCCAAATCCATACCAGACCCCGATCCGAGCACGCAGCCCGGTCGGTCAGGAAAGGGGGTGGGACGAGCGAGCGCGCCCCCCCTCCTCCTGAACCGTACCAGGCCGCATGCCCTCAACATGGGGGGGTACTTTGGGGGAGGGGGGCAACCCCCTGTTGATGAGGACAAGGGCCTCTTCCCGACAACCCTGGCCGTTGGTTGTCGGGGTCTGCGGGCAGGGGGCTTATCGGAATCCGGGAGCCCCCTTTCATAAGGGGGCCCCCAGATCCCGACCCCCCACCCTATGTGAATGAGTATGGGGTACATGGTATCCCTACCCATTCACGGTGGGGGGAAAGTGTCAATAAAAAAACACTACACAGGTTTTTAAAGTAATTTATTAGACAGCTCCGGGGATCTACTTCCAACTCTGGGGATCTTCTTCCGACTTTGGGGGTCCCTCCGGCCTCTTCTCCCGGCGTCCGGTTGGTTCTTCTCCGCTCTCTCTGGCCTCTTCTCCCGGTGTTCGACCTCTTCTCCCGGTGTTCCAGTTCTTCAGCCGGCTCCTCCGCTATCTTCTGCCGCTCTTTTGCTAGCAGTGGCCCGGACTTCTGCCTTCTTGTCTTCTTACCTCTTCTCTTCTTACGATGTTGACACAACGCTCTCTCGGCTGGAATGCTCACTGAGCGCTCCGCTATGACTTATATAGGCGGTAACCCCGCCCCCTTAAGATGTCACAGTGCCTGGGCATGCTGCGACTGTGACATTTTAAGGGGGCATGGTCACCCAACATCACCCAGTGACCATGCCCCCTTAAAACGTCACAGTTCCAGCATGCCCAGGGTTGTCGGGAAGAGGCCCTTGTCCTCATCAACATGGGGACAAGGTGCTTTGGGGTGGTGGGGGCCGCAGGGCGCCCCCTCCCCCAAAGCACCCTCCCATGTTGAGGGCATGCGGCCTGGTACGGTTCAGGAGGGGGGGGGCGCTCGTTCGTCCCCACCCCCTTTTCTGACCGGCCAGGCTGCGTGCTCGGATCGAGGTCTGGTATGGATTTGGGGGAGGGACTCCACGCTGTTTTTTCGGCGTAGGGGGTTCCCCTTACAATCCATACCAGACAGAAGGGCCTGGTATGCCCCGCGACGGGGCTTGCAAGGTGTCAATCTTGCCGATAAAAGCGGCGAGATTGACTTCCTTTTCTAGTCCCGTCGTACCCGAGTCACGTTCAAAATGAACGGACTTGTCCGTGTGTGGGCAAGTCCGTTCATTCGGAAAGTCTGCCGTAACTCCGTCGGAAGTCCGTTGGGAAGGCCGGCGGACCTAGTCTTCCGGAAAGTGCGGTCGTGTGTAGGCTGCATTAGAGTCTGCAAAAGACTTGAGACTGGGGCGGAGGTTCACCTTCCAGAAGGACAACGACCCTAAACATACAGCCAGAGCTACAATGGAATAGTTTAGATAAAAGCATATTCATGTGTTAGAATGGCCCAGTCAAAGTCCAGACCTAAATCCAATTGAGAATCTGTGCCAAGACTTGAAACTTTCTGTTCACAGACGCTCTCCATCCAATCTGACAAAGCTTGAGCTATTTTGCAAAGAAGAATGGGCAAAAATGTCCCTCTCTAGATGTGCAAAGCTGGTAGAGACATCCCCAAAAAGACTTGTAGCTGTAATTGCAGTGAAAGGCGGTTCTACAAAGTATTGACTGGGGGGGGGGGGCGTCGCCAT
The DNA here is from genome assembly GCF_042186555.1 of Aquarana catesbeiana. NCBI lineage: Eukaryota > Metazoa > Chordata > Amphibia > Anura > Ranidae > Aquarana > Aquarana catesbeiana. The sequence continues at coordinate 317,206,068 of NC_133330.1, forward strand.
ACAAATCCACGCTACACTTTTCACATATTTATTTGTAAAAATGTTTGAAAGCCATTTACCATTTTCCTTCCACTTCACAATTATGTTCCACTTTGTGTTGGTCTATCACATGAAATCCCAATAAAATACATTTACGTTTTTGGTTGTAACATGACAAAATGTGGAAAATTTCAAGGGGTATGAATACTTTTTCAAGGCACTGTATATTGTATTTTCTTTATACATTCAATTACCTATTTTATTCAGTATAAATTAAACGCACAGTTGCTGCCAGGGCCAGGACACACTGTGAGGGGGGCACCATGAGGAGATTGGGGAGGGAATTTGTGTTGGGAGGGGGAATTGGGGGGGGGCTGGCAGGGGGTAAGAATTGTTCTAGGAGGGGGAATTTGGGGAGGTATGCTAGGACGATTTAGGGGGATGAGGGGATTTGTGTTGGGAGGGGGGATGGATGAAGAGGGTTTGTGCTACAAAAAATGGTGGGGGGGGATTTGTGCTAATATTGGAATTTTTTTTTGGGGAGGGGGGATTTATGCTAGTAGGGATGATCGGGGGATATTTGTGGTAGGAGGGAGGATTTGGAGTGGGGGGGGGAGAGTTTGTGCTCGGAGGGGAAATTTGAGGGGTAGAGGATTTGTGCTAGGAGAGGGACTTTTTTTTTGGGTGGCGGGGAATTTGTGCTGGTGGCATATGGAGAAAGAGAAGATTTGAGCTGGGGTAGTGGGGGGAAAGATTTGTACCAGGAGAGAGGTATTTAGCGGAGGGTGGATTTGTATTGGGAGGAAGAGGGGAGCATGCTGATTAGTGCTCAATTTTTTTTGGGGTGGGGGGGACTTTTTGCTGAGGGCGCTATTTGACATGTTCGCCCTGGGCTCTAGATGACCATGTCCTGCACTGGTTACTACTTATATACTTTACACATGTGCACTAGTAAATGTATTCATTTCCTATACATTTGTTCACCGATTGTTATCTGACATACATCAAATAGACACTTTTGCCGCTTATTTGTTTTACACACACATATGTGGCTGCTGTGCCATGTACTTGTGTTATAAAGTAGTTCTATTCTAGTTGTATTTCTTCCTTTCTGTGAAATCCCTGGTATCCTTCCAGCCCTCATCCTTTCCTATTTCGAGACTGCGTGGTGCTTGGCATGAAAGCACATCTATTTCAATGTGGTCAGTGTTTTGGCTGTGCCTGGAGCACATCCTGCCTCTCCTCCAATGCCCAAGACCTGTGCTGACACAGAGCCCGTTCATTGAGAAGATCAGTGTACTGCTGTTTCTCCACCCTCAGCTCTCAAAACCCCTTATGCAGCTGCGAACAGAGATTATAATGGTATAAGGTACTCATAATGTTTATTATATATACCGTATATACAAATGTTTTTCCTTTCCTTCTATTTTAAATTGAATGAGTTTTTTTTACAAGGTAAGGGTTACACATATACTTCAACCGCTTCAGCCCCGGACCATTTGGCTGGCCAAAGACCACAGCACTTTTTGCGATTCGGCACTGTGTCGCTTTAACTGACAATTGCGCAGTCGTGCGACGTGGCTCCCAAATAAAATCGACGTCCTTTTTTCCCCACAAGTAGAGCTTTCTTTTGGTGGTATTTGATCACCTCTGCGGTTTTTATTTTTTGCGCTATAAACAAAAAAAGAGCAACAATTTTGAAAAAAATGCATTATTTTTTACTTTTTGCTATAATAAATATCCCCAAAAAATATATAAAATTTTTTTTTTCCTCAGTTTAGGCCAATACATATTCTTCTACATATTTTTGGTTAAAAAAAAAAATAGCAATAAGCGTATATTGATTTGTTTGTACAAAAGTTATAGCGTCTACAAAATAGGGGGGTAGATTTATGTCATTTTTATTAATAATTTTTTTTTTACTAGCAAAGGCGGTGATCAGCGATTTTTATCGTGACCGCGACATTATGGCGGACACGTCGGACAATTTTGACACATTTTTGGGACCACGGGCATTGATACAGCGATCAGTGCGATTAAAAATGCATTGATTACTGTAAAAATGTCACTGGCAGTGAAGGGGTTAACACTAGGGGGCAGTGAAGGGGTTATTGTGTGTCCTAGGAAGTGTTCTAACTGAAGGGGGGAGGGGATTGTGCAGGGAAAACTAACAGATCCTCTGTTCATATTCTGTATGAACAGAGGATCTGTCTGTTCTCCTCTCAGAGAACCGGAAACTGTGTGTTTGCACACATCCACCTGGATGCACAAAGTATGTGCGGTTTTACTAACACATGTCAAAGTTGCTAAATTCTGCTTAGGCATTAATATTTATTTTACCCGTAGGTACGAAGGAGTTAAAAATAAAATTTGCGGTCCTTTGTTTTGCAAGCAGTACATCCATCTTTAATTTCATTAAACACATAATTACAGTTATTTTGTCCATGCATCATATCTACCATCCAATTTTATTTTGTATACAATACATCTACATTCACATCTTTGTTACTGGACTCCATTTAGTCTATAGTAAACAGGATACATTGTAATTACAGTTATATTTATCCTGTTTCCACATATTTGTTATTATTCTTTATTCAGTTTATACCACACACATAATTACACACTATTTGTTTCATATGTATTTGTCACTAACGATTCATCTTTGTACACATTCATCTATTTATCCCATATAGGATTTCTCTTTTCGCACATATAATTCTATACATCACATCATTATTTGCATATTGCTTTTAGTGTTTGTTTCTTATCCATTTTAATTGATAGTGAATGATCCTATTTGTATACGCGACAAAGAAAATTGTTATGTATTCAAGTATATTCCCTGTGGGCGAAATAGTAATCATTATATCTACGTATTCACAATGTTGTATACATGTGCAATACAATTCTAATCAGCAGTGTTAATTTAGTCAACGTCAACTAAATTAACACTATTTTAGTCTACTAAAATACAACTAAAACTAAAACAATTCAGATGAGTAAAATACAACTAAATCTAAAATGGCAAAAGACTATGACTAAAACTAAATTGAAAATTTGACATCAAAATTACCACCGCACTACCCTGTTTCCCCGAAAATAAGACCTAGCATGATTTTCAGTGATGGCTGCAATATAAGCCCTACCCCCCAAATAAGCCCTACCCTGTTTTCCCGAAAATAAGCCCTATCCTGAAAATAAGACCTACAAGGACTTTAACTAGGGCTTATTTGGGGGGTAGGGCTTATATTTCAGCCATCACCGACAATCACGCTAGGTCTTATTTTCGGGGAAACAGGGTACCACATATGAAAAAGTAGGGGGCATCTACTAAGCTGCTGAAAGAAAAACAATTAGGAAAAAGGCTTTTCTTATTTTTGTTCTTAATATTTAATGTTGGTAATATATTCAGGTAATATGTGCAATGTGCATTACAGCCAATAAAGTTTACAGTTTTTTGGGATTTTTTTTTTATATTTTAAAGCTGTACTTCTGTTTGTCAAAAAGCAATATATTTGTTTGTTTATGAAGTTTGGTTTTATTTAAAAAGACGTTATATATCACAACAGCTAAATCTGTATCTGTAGTGTTCAACCCTTAATACCATAAATAACATGATATTAGATTTTTACTCCAGTAGTATATAATGAGTTTGGTGATTCTAGCTTCTGAAGACGCCAGGCAGTGACTAAACGCGTCAAGTTGGAGCGCACAGTGCGTAACTCTCAGAGCAGGTGGAACTTACACCAGGAGATAAAGGCACCGGAGAGGGGCTAGAGGATAGCCTTTGGTCACGGACGACCATCCAATCAATATTTGACTCTTCTTGTTATATAACAAGAGGGTCAATGCCATCTGGTGAGTGGGGACCTTTACTTCAAACGTAGTGATTGGGTGACACCAAGTAAATATTACTGTTGCAGACACAGCACAGAACTATTTCATATGTTAATAGGATTTTCTATCTTGGATACTACTACATTTTGTTGGGACTGAGCACTTTTTAATTTGAACTTTTTGCACTTTAAACTTCCGCTTTTCGGATTCCTCCCCCCCTCCGGTGTTACATTTGGCACCTTTCAGGGGTTAGGGGGAGCAGATACCTGTCTAATACAGGTATTTTGCTCCCACTTCTGGGCATAGATACCCGAGCCACCTGTGGGTATCTACGCCACTTCCGACGCCTTCTCTGTCCCCCCTGCTGCAGGGTTGCCAACCACCAGTAAATTTACTGACAGTTTGTAAAAATCAGTGATTTTTTTTACTACTGCCAGTAAATATCAGGGGCTGATCATTTCATGCTGTGTTGACTTTTTAAGTGTTAATCAAGGAAATTACTTTGTTAGTCTTTCCATATCATGTTTATACTGTTCAAATATTCATTGTGTTAGTTTTCAATAGGAGTTCTGTAATTTCTCAGGTTGCCAGTAAAAAATGTGCTCCGCCAGTAAATTTTCCATGTTTCGCCAGTAAAAAAATGATGCAGGAGGTGGCAACCCTGCCCTGCTGTCTTCTAGGAGACACACAGGTCCCAGAAGACAGCAGGGACCAGTGGGAACGCGCAGCGCGAGTCGCGCATGCGCAGTAGGGAACCAGGAAGTGAAGCCGCAAGGCTTCACTTTCCGATTCCCTCACCGAAGTTGGCGGTGGCAGCACCCGAGAGCCGAGGGACAGATCGGCTTCGGGTGCCGACATCGCGGGCGCCCTGGACAGGTAAGTGTCCATATTTTAAAAGTCAGCAGTTGCAGTATTTGTAGCTGCTGACTTAAAAAAAAAAAAAAAAAAAAACTCAGCGGAGCTCCGCTTTAATTTTCTTTTGTTTATTTTATTTTTTTTAGAACCATATGTTGATTCATTATTTGTGCATCAATTTTTCACATGTAAGCAGTGTATACACACAGAGTACACAATCTTGTGGTTTATGTTTGATCAACTCTAGAGAAATGCCTACATAATGCATTACTATTTAACTAGACCCATTCGATTTTAGTCAACTAAAATTCCCTGTAGATTTTAGTAGACTAAAATACAACTAAAACCAAAACAATTCAGATGACTAAAACACGACTAAAACTAAAATGGTGTCTTTGTCAAAAGACTATAGCTAAAACTAAATTGAAATTTGACGTCAAAGTTAACACTGCTAATCAGTGATGGGGAAGGCTTTAACCATTTGAGTGCCAGCCTGCACTACCCCTTCATTACCAAGCCATTTTCAGTTTTCAGCGCTTTGATAGTTTGACTGACAATTACTCCTTCATGCAAACTCTGTACTCAATTTTATTTTAGATATTTTTTTTGGACAGATAGAGCTTTCTTTTGAAGGTATTTAAAGTGATACCAAAGGATAAAAAAGATAATAAAAAAAAAAAAAAAAAGATGTTATACCTACCTGTTCTGTACAAAGATATTGCAAAGAAAAGTCCCTTACCTCCTCTTCTGGATGTCCCCTGCCGGCACTGTCCACTTCTCCCTCCTTCGGGTGCCTCCTTAGCAAGGTGGGTGCTAAAAAGGCACCCGTGTGCACATTCCTGAGCTAGGCTGTGTGCATCCATAGGCACACACGGCACTGGTAAGCCATGCCCCCTCTCTTTCCTCAGAGGAGATGGACTGACAGCAGGAGGAGCCTATGGCTCCCGCTGCCCTCAGAGTTTCCTGTCAAAGCAGGAAGTGAGGGGAGCGGTGCTGCAGCGGAGACAGCCCTGGAGCCCTGGCAGGAGCCAAGTAGGGATGGAGGTGGTTAGAACAGGTAGTGGATCCTTTTTGTATCTTAGTGCAGGAAATGCTATCTGTGCCCCCGTTAGGGAGATTCACTCTCTCTATTTGTCCTCTTTACCATTATCATTGAAAGTAAAACAAAATCCCCAATTTTGGGTTGTCCATAGAAAAGTAATAGAGGGGAAATCTTCCAATTGGGACACTAGTTCTGGTGACCTGGGGGGTCCCCAATGAATTCCTTTAATTTGCAGAATTTCCTCTCACTTCCTGTTGGCTTTGGGACACAGATGGTGATAAAAAAAAAAAAAATCTGACAGGGGTTATAACCTTTCTCTACTCGATCCAAAATTTAAAAAAAAAAAAGTTTTGTCTATAGTTCTACTTTACGCTAAGAAACATTTTGACTTTAGAACCATTTTAATACCTACTGTTTTTTTTTTTTTTTTTTTAATAAATATAAATGAAAAATAGAAGAACACTAAGTGACACTTTTTGGGGACCAGTGACACGAATAGAGTGATCAGTGCTAAAAATATGCACTGACACTGTACTAATGACACTGGCAGGGAAGGGGTTAACATCAGGGGCGATCAAAGGGTTAAATGTGTGCCTAGGGGGGTGCTTCCTAACGGTGTGGGAGGTACTTGTACTGTGGGAAGGCAGAGATTTGTGTTCCTTCCTAGCAGAAACACAGGATCACTACCTCTCCTTCTCACAGAATGGCGATCTGCCTTGTTTACAGCGGAAGACCGCCGTTCTGTCTTCTCGGGAATGATCGGCGGGTCCCACCGGACATCTCGTCCACCGGACCCGCTGATTGGCTCCCACTGAGTACAGCGGTCGCAGCGATCGTCAACATGCGCGCCATAGACCCGAAAGTGCAGGATCACGTACAGGTACGTGATCCTTTGCCACCGTATATATGCAGTACAAGAGGCAATGAAGCGGTTAATATACAGGTCACATAATACAGTGGTGGGATGAAGATGAAGGGGCTAATTTTTAGATGTGCAAGATAGGAGAGGTAAAGGGGTTAATACAGAGGTCACTACAAAGACATGGATCTGAGATATACGGGGTGGGAGAATGAGTAAATTATTCTTTAGTTCCTCCTCCCCCTGTTGTAAGAGAAAGGTGTGGGACTACTAATGTAGACACTACACTGTTTACATGGTACAGAGCCACTCGGATCCACTCTGTACACTGGATCAGGGAACCGAGCCATTAACGGTTGCACTGGCTGCCCAAGGGTGATTTTTCCAGTTCTGTTTATAGACAGAACAGCTTCCTGCTCTTCGTTCTTCATAAACATGCAGTGGTAGGTAAGTGGGTACGTACAGTTGTTTGTTGGTCTCTTCATTTTGTTACTCCAGAAGAAGAAGCGATGTTTGCTCTAAAATGTGTTAAGTTATTTTGAAATATTTTTAATGAATTGGAGTTTTTTAACCGTATTTCTTTTCATCAGATTAAGTTCCTCAGGTCGCCTCTCAGACATAGAATTTATAAAGCACTAAAGCCTCGTACACACGATCGGATTGTTGGCCAACAAAACCGTGGACTTTTGTCCCAAGGGCGTTGGCCCAAACTTGTCTTGCATACACACAGCCACACAATTGTTGGCCAACAATTACGAACGTAGTGACGTACTAGGTTGTTTTTCAGCTCTTTAGCGCCACCCTTTGGGCTCCTTCTGCTAATTTCCTGTTAGTAGAAGTTTGGTGAGTGTTGATTCGTGCTTTTCATTTTGCACTTTTCATTTCGCACTTTTCAGTTTGTTTCTGAACAGCCGTTCGTCAACCAGCCATGTTGCGGAATCGGAGGAGATAACGTGTTATTTATTATTAGCCTTGGAGTTATTGCTTTGACATTATTTTTTGGTTGAATAATAATGATTTGATTTGGTATATTTTCTATATTTTTGGATGCATAAAATGCACTTTTTGGTTAAGTTCTATTGGCAGATATCATGTCTAATTTTATTTGTTTTCTTTTTTCAATGCACAATAAAAAAAATAGTGTAGAATAATACTTGGCTATGTGTTTTACTTCTAATGACAGTTTGGGAGTCGGCAGTTACATTTTAAAAAATACAATGTAAAATTAACAAGGGACACCAACATTGTTGTATCTTTGATCTTATAAACTACGGGATAATGGTGTTGTGGTAACTTGTCCAAATAAAGAAAACAAAAACATAATAATATTATTCTTGATATCACTTGAAAAAAAAAAATCCTTTGAAAATGTGTTTGCAATAACTCCATCAGTATCACCAGCAAAGCAGCTTCATTATTATCCCATTAAAGAAGAAGAGAATTGTGCGCTGCATTTTGAGATTTCATAATGTGCCACGTCACGAATGTTAATTCTCCATTACGAACGCTAGTTTACAAGACCGACCGCTTCTGGCTCGTCCTTGCTCCCGAGGATGCGCGCTTAGACTTTTGTCTGACGGACTTGTGTACACATGATCGGAAAATCCGACAACAGACATTTGTCCGCGGAAAATTTTAAAACCTGCCATCCAACATTTGTCCACGGAAAATCCGACAACAATTGTTCGATGGAGCGTACACACGGTTGGATTTACCGCCAACAGCCTGACATCACACATTTCCCGTCGAAAAGTCCGATTGTGTGTACGAGGCTTAATGCTGTGGATTGTTTATTCACCAAACAACTCCAGCTAAGCCTTTCCATGTTAGTGTTATATACCGATTGAAGCAATTTCATCTTGTTCAGTAAAAATATTGGCACCATTTGCTGAAGATATACAATCGATTTGCCTAATACAGATCCTCTTCATGTTGGAGGTTCTGTTTCTTGAGGCTATTTGGCACATTACACATTATGTGTTATTTCAGCCATTAAACTTCAATGTAAATATACCTGTGGATTTTCAAGTACCCTAAGGCCCCTTTCACACTGGGGCGGTGGGTGCGTCAGCGCTTTACCGTCAATTTTGCGGCGCTATTCAGTCGCTAGCGGGGAGCTTTTACCCCCCCGCTAGCGGCCGAGAAAGGGTTAAAACCACCGCAAAGCGCTGCTGCAGCAGCGCTATGCCAGCGGTATAGCCGCGCTGCCCTATTTATTTCAAAGGGGCAGAAGTGGTGAAGGAGCGGTGTATACACCGCTCCTTCACCACTCCAAAGATGCTGCTAGCAGGACTTTTTTAAGCGTCCTGCCAGTGCACCGCTCCAGTGTGAAAGCCCTCGGGGCTTTCAAATTGGAGAGACAGCAGCGGCTCTTTCAGGGCGCTTTGCAGGTGCTATTTTTAGCGTTATAGAGCCTGCAAAGCGCCCCAGTGTGAAAGGGGTCTTAAGCATAGATTATGACATTTTTTTTCCTTCCACCACGGGTGGAAGAAAAGAAAATAGCTCAATTCCTCCATAAACACAGTCAGTGCTGCTGGGTGAATCACTCCCGCTGCGCTATTGTATTCTGCGTGCAGGGAGAGCGAGGAACCTACCCTACTGACACAACACCATGATTGGCTGCTGGTTGCTATAGCCGCTGGCAGTGAGCGCATGAGAAAAATCCCACAGGTTGGTTGTACTGAAGTTGATAAATGGATCGACTTCAGTACAACCAGCCTGCCCATAGATGGATCGAATCTTGGCCTGTTCCTGCCGAGACTCAATTCATCTATGGCTGGCTTTGGAGCCTTCCCTATTTTCTACTGCCAAAGTCATGTGGCTGGCCTCTCTTCCAATCTACATTAAGCAGAGAGAAATCCATGGGACACCGCAGGCTCTACATCACAGCATGCATTTTATGAATGGACTGTAAAACACAGGCCACGGTGTAGAGTTACATTACAGTATATAGTATAGAACAGATAGAAATATCTGCTCTCCATATATAGATGTTTAAAACGGAGATCCCCTGCTCTGGGAGGCCTTGACAGCTATGTTTCTTGGTTATCCTTTGTGCAACGCCTAATGCCGCGTACACACGGTCGGACTTTCTATCCTACTTGGTCCGGCACACTTTCCGACGGACTTTGTCCGCCAGGTGCGCCGGACTTTAAAACGGACGGACTTGCCCACACACGACCGGACTTTTCGGCGGGCTAAGTCCGCCCGTCTTTCCGACGGACTTTCGCCGGAGTTCCGGCGGACTTTCAGAATGAACGGACTTGCCCACACACGGACAAGTCCGTTCATTTTGAACGTGACTCAGGTGCGACGGGACTAGCAAAGGATGTCAATCTTGCCGCTTTTATCGGCGAGATTGACACCTTGCGAGCCCCGTCGCGGGTCATACCAGGCTCTTAGGTCTGGTATGGATTATAAAGGGAACCCCGCTACGCCGAAGAAACGGCGTGGGGTCCCCCCTAAAATCCATACCAGACCCCCGATCCGAGCACGCAGCCTGGCCGGTCAGGAAAGGGGGTGGGGACGAGCGAGCGCCCCCCCCCCTCCTGAACTGTACCAGGCCGCATGCCCTCAACATGGGGGGTGGGTGCTTTGGGGGAGGGGGGCGCCCTGCGGGGCCCCCCCACCCCAAAGCACCTTGTCCCCATGTTGATGAGGACAAGGGCCTCTTCCCGACAACCCTGGCCGTTGGTTGTCGGGGTCTGCGGGCGGGGGGCTTATCGGAATCCGGGAGCCCCTTTTAATAAGGGGGCCCCCAGATCCCGGCCCCCCACCCTATGTGAATGAGTATGGGGTACATGGTACCCCTACCCATTCACCTAGGGAAAAAGTGTAAGTAATAAAACACACTACACAGGTTTTTAAAATATTTTATTAAACAGCTCCGGGGGGGGATCTTCCTCCGGCTTCGGGGGTCTTCTTCCGGCTTCGGGGGTCCCTCCGCTTCATCTTCTCCCGGCGTCCGGTTGGTTCTTCTCCGCTCTCTTCTCCCGGTGTTCCTGTTCTTCGGCCGGCTCCTCTGCTGTCTTCAAGTAGCTCTCTTGCCAGCAGAGGTCCGGGCTTCTGGGCTTCTGGGCTTCTTGTCTTCTCTTCCCCAGATGTTGACACGACGCTCTCTCCTGCTGGACTGCTCTCCGAGGGCTGCGTTGTGACTTATATAGGCGGAGACCCCGCCCCCTTTTGATGTCACAGTCCCTGGGCATGCTGGGACTGTGACGTTTTAGGGGGCGTGGTCAACATCACCCAGTGACCACGCCCCCTAAAACGTCACAGTCCCAGCATGCCCAGGGACTGTGACATCAAAAGGGGGCGGGGTCTCCGCCTATATAAGTCACAACGCAGCCCTCGGAGAGCAGTCCAGCCGGAGAGAGCGTCGTGTCAACATCTGGGGAAGAGAAGCCCAGAAGCCCAGAAGCCCACAAATCCGGACCTCTGCTGGCAAGAGAGCTACCTGAAGACAGCAGAGGAGCCGGCCGAAGAACAGGAACACCGGGAGAAGAGAGCGGAGAAGAACCAACCGGACGCCGGGAGAAGATGAAGCGGAGGGACCCCCGAAGCCGGAAGAAGACCCCCGAAGCCGGAGGAAGATCCCCCCCCCTGGAGCTGTTTAATAAAATATTTTAAAAACCTGTGTAGTGTGTTTTATTACTTACACTTTTTCCCTAGGTGAATGGGTAGGGGTACCATGTACCCCATACTCATTCACATAGGGTGGGGGGCCGGGATCTGGGGGCCCCCTTATTAAAAGGGGCTCCCGGATTCCGATAAGCCCCCCGCCCGCAGACCCCGACAACCAACGGCCAGGGTTGTCGGGAAGAGGCCCTTGTCCTCATCAACATGGGGACAAGGTGCTTTGGGGTGGGGGGGCCCCGCAGGGCGCCCCCCTCCCCCAAAGCACCCACCCCCCATGTTGAGGGCATGCGGCCTGGTACAGTTCAGGAGGGGGGGGGCGCTCGCTCGTCCCCACCCCCTTTCCTGACCGGCCAGGCTGCGTGCTCGGATCGGGGGTCTGGTATGGATTTTAGGGGGGACCCCACGCCGTTTTTTCGGCGTAGCGGGGTTCCCTTTATAATCCATACCAGACCTAAGGGCCTGGTATGCACCGCGCTCACCGCAATAGGAAGATTTGTTTTTCCTATTGCAGAGAGCGCGAGATGCAATACCCTGCCCTCGCGTCGTATCTGGTCCGTCGGACCAGCCTACACACGAACGGGCTTTCCGTCGGACCAGCACACACACGAGCGGACTTTCCGCCCGAAACTGAGTCCTACGGAAAGATTTAAAACTTGTTTCAAATCTAGGTCCGGCGGGCTTTTGGGAAGAAGTCCGCCGGAAAAGTCCGCCGCCGCCCACACACGGGCGGATTGTTCGGCACACTCTGGTCCGCCGGACCAAGTATGCCGGAAAGTCCGACCGTGTGTACGCGGCATAACTCTCATATCTTCTCCGAGAGTTACTCACGGTTTTTGTTCATTACAGGTTTGACCCCCTTCCCTTTCCCTCCACCTCCTCTTTCCTACCTATCCCTGTAGCTCATAATATGTGTATTATTATTGTAAACCTAACATATTATGCCTTGCTTATTGATCTGTATCATCATAACTGTCACTGTTTTCTATGGCTCACAGCCGCACTCGATACCTTTTTACAATGTTGATTGCTATTGAATATTTGTACAGGTTATACCATGTATCATCCAAAACTGTATTCTATTGCTAATTTATTAAAAATCCTGATATGCCACGCTAATCAGATATACTATACAACATAAAAACAAATCATATATTGGGTACTTAAAAAGACATACCATATATAGTCCATGTGATGGACGCTGGAGAGGCAGATGAAAGCCCCACACCAGCTTCAGTGCAATGAATAGTGCACACAACACCACACACACCAGTGTTTCCAGCAAGTCTCCTTATCAGAGAAGTTGGACCCTCAAACTATTGAGTGTTCATATAGATATGTGTAAAAGGTATATCCAGTGCCCTCTGATGTCTACTGATGACGAAACACGTTAGGTGGGACCTGGCGTATGACGCAAGCACGCTAACAGCTGCGGCCATTTTGATTTATCTGTTTGATGCTTGATTTTACTGAATGTTTGCAAGTATATTTTTAATAAAGCTTTTGATTAATCCATAACGTGCTTCAGTATGGGAATCTTTAGGTTCATTACCCTGCTGAGCTTCATGTGAATTGGGAGCCAGTCTAAACATATGGTCATGCAGCCCTTTTGTTTGAATCCTTTTAAATATTGAAGTCTACACACACAGCCCATTGAGCAGGGGTCTCCAAACTTTCTAAGCAAAGGGCCAACTTCCTATCCTTCAGGCTTTAGGGGGCCAGACTGTGGCCAGTGAGAGTAGAAAATGCCCCAGAACCAGTCCCCCCCTCATTGGGTTTTTATGGGAGAAATAGTGCCCAATTGTTGGCATCAACATTAGGAATAGTGCCTCATTGCTGGTATTAACGGGAAAAATAGTGCCCCATTGATGTTGTCAATAGGGGGAATGGTGCCCCATTATTGATGTCAGTTGGTGGAATAGTGCCCCAAGGGCCAGATAAAGGCAAGCAAAGGGCAACATTCGGCCCTCTTGGAGACCACTGCCATAGAGTGTTGATCAGAGTCGTTTTACCTGATGCTTGGTGCCGATTTCTGGATATATCTTTTACACATGCCTATATGACCACTCTATAGGTTGAGGGTCCAACTTCTCTGGTAAGAAGACTTGCTGGAAACACTGTGGTGTTGTGTGCATTATTCATCATGCTGAAACTGGTGTGGGGCTTTCATCTGTCTCTCCAACCTTCATCACATGGACTATATATGGATAGCTCCCACCTGTCCCTGATTTTGAGGGACTGTCCGTGATTTGGAGCAATGTCCCTCTGTCCCTCATTCCTCCTCATTTGTCCCTCATTTTGGCCTAATCAATATAGATGTGTTTAAAGTGCACTTTTTATCTATCAAAAAGTGTTTTCCAGTGCTAAACCTTTCATCTGATTTCTAAATTGCTGCATTTGTAAATTCCAAAGGCCAATATAAAGGAATAGTCGTGGTAAAAAAAAAAAGCACTTGTGGGTTTAACCAATCTTGTTTTTTTGTACAATTCACCTTTAAGGGGGTGTGGCAAGGGGTGTGTCCTATACCTGCATACTTTTGCTGATAGGTGTCCCTCATTCCCATCTCCAAAAGTTGGGCAGTTATGTGTATGTTATGTCTTTTTAAGCACCCAATATATGATTTTTTTTTGTATGTTATATACTATATCTGATTAGCGCTGCATATCAGGATTTTTTTTCTTTTGTATTTGTAATCAACAAATTATTGCTGGCTGCTATTTCTTCATTCTTTACTACAGTTAGCGTGGATATTTTGTGCCTTTTTATTGCTAATTTATTGGCTATTTTATAGGGAATACTTCTCATCCTATTCATTGTTTGTTCTCACTTTTACATTTTTTTTAAAATATAAACATTTCTTTAAAAGGAAGTTTATCTGTGGAGGAGCCAATTAGCAGCTGGGTGGGCCATGTGGACTTTTTTCCAGAAACTGGGAAACTTCTTTAAGTTATTTTTACTCCAACTAACTCTTTTAATTAACTCAAAAACAACTAAGTTATCTGCTGTCTTCTATGCACTAAAAATTAACTATGCAGAGAATATGGCTAATGGCTGCTCATTTGCATCCATTACAGAGCCATAAACATGTGAGATTCTTGTAACAGGAACAAAGAGCGATCCGTCAAATATCCTCATAACCAATGTAGCAAAAGTGTGATTGATCCAAGATCACCATGTTTACTACATTACAGGATTTTGTACTGGAATATCCACAGTAAGTAAACATCCAGGTCAAGGACCACATTGAGTCATTGTAATTATATAATATATTAATATATCAAGCAAAAGATTTTAAAAAAATGACTATATTTGGGATCCATGAAAAATTCTGGATATAAGGTTTTTTTTTTTTTAATGAATTCTTGGCAACCCACTACAACACAATTTTGGAAACACTACCTGCAGCCTTTAAACAGTCCTAAATGATATAAGCCTAAACCATTTTTTTTATGCCATAGCTATGACAGCCCTACCTTCTTAAACTCTGTGAAACTTAAAGCAAAGTTCCACCCAAAAGTGGAACCTCCACGTATCAGACTCCCCCAAACATTTGGTACCTTTGGGGGGAGAGGGGGCTTTTCGATATGAGGAGATCTCTCGGAAGTTAGGCCCCCCTCCTCCTTCCCCCACCGCCGGGCCATTCAGAAAGTGCAGTCCACTTCACACATGCGTAGTAGGGAACCGACTGCAAAGCCGAAAGGCTTCACTGACGGGTTCCCTTACTACGAATGGCGGCGGCAGCACCTGAGAGCCGATGGAAACATTGGCTGGGGTGCCGACATCGCTGGACTTCAGGACAGGTAAGTGTCCTAATATTAACCACTTCCGGACCGCCGCACGCCGATATACGTCCTTACTTTGAAGGTGGATATCGTTGTTATGGCAGCAACTAGCTGCCATAACCCCGGTATCCTCTTCTTCGGCCGGCGGTCCGGTTTCCGATAAGAGTGGTCTCTGCGGTGGATTCGCCGCGTGATCACTTTTATCGGTGGCGGGAGAGCGGCCCCTCCCTCCCGCCGCGCTCCGGTGCCCCCTGCCGCTTACCGGAGCCGTCGGCATCGGCGGAGGCGATCGGATCTTCACCCTTGCTGGGTATGGAGGCGAGTGAGGGGAAGATGGCCCCCACCCGTCTCCATAACAATGCAGGGCGGAAGCGACGTCATAACATCACTTCTGCCCATAGCTCTTTAAGGGCCATTTTTTTTTTTTTTTTTTTTATTAAATATAAGATGTGGGGTCTTTTTGACCCCAGATCTCATATTTAAGAGGTCCTGTCATGCTTTTTTTCTATTACAAGGAATGTTTACATTCCTTGTAATAGGAATAAAAGTGACACTTTTTTTTTTTTTAAACAGTGTAAAAATAAAAAATAAAAGGTAAAATAAATAAGACAACTTTTTTTTTTTGTTAAACGCGCCCTGTCCCGTTGAGCTAGCGTGCAGAATCGAACGTATACGTGAGTAGTGCCCGCATATGAAAACGGTGTTCAAATCACACATGTGAGGTATCACCGCGATCGGTAGAGTGAGAGCAATAATTCTAGCCCTAGACCTCTCTCTTAAAACATGCAACCTGTAGAATTTTTTAAACCTCGCCTATGGAGATTTTTAAGGGTAAAAGTTTGTCGCCATTCCACGAGCGGGCACAATTTTGAAGCGTGACATGTTGGGTATCAATTTACTCGGCGTAACATTATCTTTCACAGTATAAAAAAAAAATTGGGCTAACTCTACTGTTGTCTTATTTTTTAATTCAAAAAAGTGTATTTTTTTCCAAAAAGTGCGCTTGTAAGACTGCTGTGCAAATACAGTGTGACGGAAAGTTTTGCAAAGACCGCCATTTTATTCTCTAGGGTGTTAGAACCCCAAACATTATACTTTTTTTTTCTAATTAATCTTCTAGCAAAAAAAAATAGTTTTTAAAGCGGGATTCTGGCCACCATAATTTTTTTTTAAAAGTTAGCAGCCACAAACACTGTAGCTGCTGACTTTAAATAAGTAGACTTACCTGTCCTGGGTGCCCGCGATGTCGGCCGCCCGAGGCCGACCCGTCCCTCGGCTCTCGGGTCCCGGGATCGCCATCCTAAGTAAGGGAAACAGGCAGTGGAGCCTTGCTGCTTCACTGCCTGTTTCCTACTGCGCACGCACAATGGCGCGGCGATCTGTGAATGGCCCCGTGGTTTTCTGGGAACACACACAGTTCCCAGAAGGCAATGCGGCCACTCAGCTAGGAGCAGAACAGGCCGCGGAATAGGAAGAGGCAGATTAGGAAGACTGCCTAGCAACAAGGGTTCAGGTAAGTTTAAAAATTTTTTTTTTGCAAATTTTTTTTTTTTTATTCTTTTAGGATTTTTGGTGCAATTTTTTTTTCAGGGTGGCCCTTCACTTTAACTTGTAAACAACACATCTCAAAAAGAGGCTTGGTTCTTAAGTGGTTAAAAGTCGGCAGCTGCAGTATGCGTAGCTGCTGACTTTTATCTTTTTGCTGGGGGGGGGGGGGGGCAGAACTCCTCTTTAAATAATAAAGGGACTGACCACTGTCATATGGGTGTGGTTCCCCATATCCAAAAGCTCTGCTTTGTTGGGCAATAGAGTATAAGTGAGTTGGGGGGACACTATCCCATTGCTCATGCAATGTCTCTTTCTTATAGAGGACAGCTATCAGTTTCCAAGACGGAATTATCAGTTTAATAACTGAATTTACTTTTCTAGAGCTCCCCTTTAAATTTCAGAGGACGGCACATTTGAGCGAGTGAAATCTGACTTTATGATCCTGCACCGCCTAAAAATGTATCGGCACTCTATCTATCTGCGCTAAGAAAATCTCCCTAAAAGCCTTCAATTACTGCAGCTAAATTAGAATCATATAAATATACCACTTACATCAATAGCTGTCATGAGATTGCAATGTTAATTAGATGGGTACAAGATACGCTACACGCTTGCACTTAATTGGCCCTCTGCTTCTTGTCCATGACGGCTTCACAGCAAGGGCCCATCACAAGTTCACTGTGACCTCTTACTGATGGGTGAGACGCGAATGTAAAATTAAAACGATCATGACGGATATAAAACTCATTTCAAAGGGGAAAATATCAATTTATGGTAATGTATATCTGGGGACCTATAGCACGGCTTATATCAATATTGTATCATAATAATGAGGGGAGGGATAGACAGACATGACTAATTCGTCTTGCCATGATTTAATTAGAGCTCCACAACTGCAGAGAAAGGAGAATCTGCCATTTGAATAGCCATGGGAAACACTGGCTACTTCTGTACTTCTCATGGTCAACCCGGCATAGATTCTGCACTACATTGGGGGACAATGGAGACCTTGGCTGCTGGAGCATTCTGCCTCTGACCTTACAATTATGAAGTCCAGGAGGCCACAAACTCCCAAATGTGCCCAAAATATCACTATGGATCGCATATATATATGAATAAGTTTGTAGCGTACCCCACATAGGAGCCACAAGTGAAATGGGATCCCCCACCCTGCACAGTCAGGCACACTGAATTTCCACAGTCCCCCAGAGTCAGAAAACAGTCCCATACTTTGTTTTGTTGTTTTATTGAGGGGATAAAACTTGTATAGGGAAGATTATGGGATGGCCATTTGACTTCAATCAACTTCAAAGACAACTTCTCCTATGTACAATCTATATACAATCCTTCTCTTCCGCCAGCACTAATCTTGCTTGCAAAACTCAAACTGACACAGAGAACTCAGACTTTGAGCAATAGCCCTTTACAGGCAGGAACCCCCGGGTCTTTTGATTGTTTAGCAAAGTCCAGTGTCCAGCTTGCATCCCTGTGGCTACTGACACCAGCACCACCTCTTCAGGCACTGCCCACCTGGCTTCAGCTTCCCCTCACTAGCCCTCCTGGCTAACTTCTTCACAGTCCTCCCAGACTGACACTCTCTCCACAGTCCTCCCAGACTGACACTCTCTCCACAGTCCTCCCAGACTGACACTCTCTCCACAGTCCTCCCAGACTGACACTCTCTCCACAGTCCTCCCAGACTGACACTCTCTCCACAGTCCTCCCAGACTGACACTCTCTCCACAGTCCTCCCTGTCTGCTCACTCACCAGCCCACCTGGATGACTCCTCAGGAGATCTCCAGGACGTGCTGACCTGCGCCTGCTGTCCTGACACTTGCTTCTGTGCCTCCAGGAAAGGATTCCTCTGTGTGTTGTAGAGGGATCCTCCAGCACCCGAGCCCCAGGCCCGAGGTCCCCCCCCCCCAGACTACTGACAGCCTCCTCAGCACTCCATCTTCATCTTCCACCCAACTGCCCCGGATGACATGACCCCTGAGTATTTAACCACTTAAAGACCAGGCCTCTTTTTCAGACTCGGCGTTTACAAGTTAAAAACAAGTTTTTTTGCTAGAAAATTACTTAGAACCCCCAAACATTATACATTTTTTTCCAACACCCTAGAGAATAAAGTGGCGGTCATTGCAATACTTTTTGTCACACCGTATTTGCGCAGCGGTCTTACAAGCGCACTTTTTATGGAAAAAAAAATCATTTTTTTAAATAAAAAAATAAGACAACGGTAAAGTTAGCGCATTTTTTTTATATTGTGAAAGATGATGTTATGCCGAGTAAATTGCTACCAAACATGTCACGCTTTAAAATTGCGCCCGCTCGTGGAATGGCGACAAACATTTACCCTTAAAAATCTCCATAGGCGACGTTTAAAAAATTCTACAGGTTGCATGTTATACCTCACATGTGTGGTTTGACCACCGTTTTCATATGTGGGCGCTACTCATGTATGTGTTCGCTTCTGCGCGCGAGCTCGTCGGGACGGGGCGCTTTAAAAAAATTTTTTAATTATTTCTTTTACTTGATTTTATTTATTTTTTCAGTTTTTTATTTTTTGTTTTAAATTGGGTCAATTTTATTTCTATTACAAGGAATGTATACATCCCTTGTAATAGAAAAAAAAACATGACAGGTCCTCTTAAATATGAGATCTGGGGTCAAAAAGACCTCAGATCTTATATTTGAACTTAAATACAATAAAAAAAAATTGTTGAAATGAAATGAAATTGTTGAAAAAACGACAACAGAAAAATGGCCCTTTAAGACGTATGGGCGGAAGTGACGTTTTGACGTCGCTTCCGCCCTGCTATAGTAGGAAGACGGGTGGGGGCCATCTTCCCCTCACTCGTCTCCATACCCAGCCATGGACAGGTTCCGATCACCTCCGCCGCTGCCGACGGCTCCAGTAAGCGGCGGAGGGCGTGGGAGGAGGGGGGGTGTCCCCTCTCCCGCCGCTGATAACGGTGATCTTGCGGCAAATCTGCTGCAGAGACCACCATTATCATAAACAGAACCGCCGACTCTAAAGATGGATACTTTGGTTGTGGCAGCAGCTGCTGCCGTTACCGAGATATCCATTTTCAAACTGCCGAAGTATATGTACAGGAGCCGGTCGGCAAGTGGTTAAGAGGTGCCCATCCCCTGCCAGCCCACTTTGCTGGGCATTGGCTGGGACCCTCATTAATACTCCAAGCAGCTCCTCCTAGACTCCACCGTCTATTTCTGGAAGCTTCTCCAAGGTTCCAGAGAGTAGGGGGAGTTACCAGCCCTCCCTGAGTCACTCAGCCCCCGTTCCAGATTCAACCTAAGCCTGGCTCTCAGCCAGTCCAATTTACCTACACTAACAACTATATACACTAGCACCTAGCTAGAGGATGCTACAAGTTCATGTTTTCTAAGTAATAAGAAATCACGGGTGAATTTTAGAAAATTCAACATCGCTTTGCATAGTATTCACTTTGCCAGGTGGTTTCAGGGCTTTACACTATCTGTGCACACCTGAACAATGTTTTGTATAAACTGAGCCCCTCGTGACATGAATGTTTTAGTAAAAGGAATGTTAAAACGTGCTATTGGAGGCAGCATGCAGTCTGCTTTTTACGTTTAAAGACCAAAATAAGAGAAAAGGTATGGTTTCAGGTTTCTTGACTTATAATGAGTCTCCTGACTCCTCTCACCTTCCTATGTACACAGTGTCCTCTATAAATAATCCACTGTCTTCAGTTACAAATGTTCAGAGGTGGCCGGTGAAAGGAAACAAAATAACAATAAAAGCTCCACAATTTGTACATTTTGAGGCTTGGTGCTGCCCCTCATACCTTCTGTCCTCGGTGTTGACCCAGAAATAACATGACTATAGGATTCGTCAACTGCGGTCTTGCACATATCTTAAACCTATAATAACCACACAACGCTGCGTGACATGGGTTTTAATGGCCACAACAGCCTTTTATTAACCAAAATAAATATAACCATAAACATAACAATTCTTAACACCAGGAGGGGGTCTTTGGGGTCCCATTTTGCTCAATAACAACTGTGACCTCAGCTGTGCCCCAGCCGGCTCGAGGACATTGCGACTTTCCAAATTTCTCTTTCCCTTGGGACCTAAGTCCTGGGAGAACCACCAACAACCAACCAAGGTGGGATCCCATACCCTGTATGGGTCCCCCAAACTTTAATAAACTGTTTCAGTTCTTGACCCCCCAAAGACCCCCTGACCCGCCAGCTGCTGTGACAAATTTTTCAATAAAAACTATAAATATATATATGTATACATTTTTTTTTTTTTTTTTTTTTTTTTTTATTCCCTTTTTTCTCTCTTTGTTTTTTTTTTTTTTTTTTTATAAAAAGAAAAACCCATAACCCAATGTAGGGCGGGAGGGAGGGAACTTCTACCAACGAGGAAATCCTGGAATGATTTCCCAACAGCCTGTGCAACATCCCAACCCTTTTCCAGCTCCACCCAAACACCTGACTTGCTCCTCCAATAAGGTAAGCTACCCTTTTCCCCAACTAACTCAGTAAAAACTTAACCCTTGCCGACCTGTTCCTCCCATAGTCATGCCGACCCTCGTCTAGATTTTCCTCCGGGTCACACTTGACTATAGGATTCGTCAACTGCGGTCTTGCACATATCTTAAACCTATAATAACCACACAACGCTGCGTGACATGGGTTTTAATGGCCACAACAGCCTTTTATTAACCAAAATAAATATAACCATAAACATAACAATTCTTAACACCAGGAGGGGGTCTTTGGGGTCCCATTTTGCTCAATAACAACTGTGACCTCAGCTGTGCCCCAGCCGGCTCGAGGACATTGCGACTTTCCAAATTTCTCTTTCCCTTGGGACCTAAGTCCTGGGAGAACCACCAACAACCAACCAAGGTGGGATCCCATACCCTGTATGGGTCCCCCAAACTTTAATAAACTGTTTCAATTCTTGACCCCCCAAAGACCCCCTGACCCGCCATGCGAGCTTGAGTGACACCTCACTAAAGCGAGTCCCTCCACACCTGCAGAGCCCTCTGAACCCCTTCCTGCAATCCTAAAAACCAAAAATCGGTTCCAACCGCATTCAAATGTACACCGTCATCCCTCCAATACCTAATAGATAAGTCTTCCAGATCCCGATGGCGAACCACCACACCCCCAAGGCGAGACACAAAACGCCCGATCTCCCTGTTGGCCTTTATCCGTGCTTTATTCAAGCGTTCAACGGAACGCGCATGTCGCCAAGTGTGTCGTGCCACTATGTCTGACCACACTATGATGACCCCAGGGAAGTCACGCATCAGTCGCAGAATGTCAAACTTTACATCCCGAACAATGTCCCTAGCTGCCCGGACCCCCATATCATTTCCTCCCACTGAGAGCACCAAAACATCAGGAGGCCTGTCCACTCTAGAATAATAGTGGAATTCCGGAAGAACCCGTCCCCACATCATGCCTCTAACTCCCAACCATTTGCATACTGCTTCACTCCGGGGAACTCCAAGCTGTCTCCCTGATCGCCCCCCAGAAGACATAAGAGTCGCCCAGAATCCACACCAGGCCTTGGGGAAAACCTGTAACAGACAACCAAAGAAAAACATATAGCCCAAAACATAACTCCAACAAATCAATAACATCATGAAAAACATTATAGCATGTGCGGACGTACATAAATTTTAAAACGATCAGATTCCCACCTCCCTATGCGCATAACCATCTGTGGACTCAAACCCCAACGAGCTGCCTCCGTAGCTGCCCCTACCCGAAAAGAATGAGTATTAAATTGAGAGGCTGGCATTCCAACCGTCAACAAACAGCGCTTAAAAACTGCCACGAACTGGAAACGCGACAAGGATGAACCATCCTCGTGCTGTAAAAAAGACCCTTGCACGCCCTTCCGAACCTGAGCGAAGCGCTGAACTGAAAGTACCGGACACACTGCCTCCGGAAGCACCTTAAATAACGTCACATAAACCCCTTTGCCCAATTGATCAGTTTTAGATCTACTGATAAGGAGCTGAACGCTATCCGCATTGATCTGTACCTCCGAAAACATCAAACCCCCCACACCGCGTTTATTTTTGCTCACCAGCTCCCCAATCCTCAAGGCTCCAAAGAAAGCCAAAGAAAAGGCAGCCATAAACAGTTGAACCTCATAAGGCGAGGAACAAACCCTGGGCAAGATTCCTACCATATCCTGTAGCAGCCCAAAGGACACAGGGCGCCTGGTGTCTCTTACCACGCGTCCGCGCCGGAAACCCTTCATGGCCTGACGCACCATAAAGTCCTTCGTAATATCCCGCAGGCCTTGTAGCTTATGAAGAAAAGCCAACGCAGCCAATCTCCGGTTCATTTTCGATACCTACTCTCCCTTGGAAAACTGCATCCCAATCACATACAACAACAGGGAGAGCCTGTCCTGATCCGAAACACAACCCCCCACGGAACTTACCAGTTCGTCCCATTCACGCCAAACCGAAGAGTAAGCCGCCCATGTTCCCGCACTCACCGAACGCTGTACCAGGCCACCCGCTATTCTAATGCCAGTCTCCACAGATGCGTAGGACAAGGAACCGACCTCTGCTCCGCCGCCGGCGCCAGCTTCCGGAACCTGTCCCACTGAAAACGAGACAAGGCATCAGCAATGGAATTCTCCACACCTGGTACATGTACAGCTTTTACAAAACAATTCAAACTCAAACAACGAAGGACCAAAAAACGTAATAAACGCACTACGGGCGGAGACGAAGCAGACAGACTAGACACAACTGCCACCACCCCCATGTTATCACAGTGAAAACAAACTCGCCGATTTTGAAAGCGAGACCCCCAAATGTCCAGTGCCACCACAATGGGGAAAAGCTCCAATAACACCAGATTACTCAAGAAGCCCGCGACACGCCATTCCTCCGGCCACGCCTCTGCGCACCATGCCCCTTGACAGTACGCCCCGAAACCCAAACTGCCCGCTGCATCCGTGTACAAATCGAAATCAAAGGCCGACACCACCGGAGCCACCCACAAGGATCTCCCGTTATATGTGGCCAGAAATTCCTCCCATACCCGCAGATCAGCCCTGTGTTCAGCCGAAAGCCGAATAAAATGATGTGGCATTCGAACCCCAGAAGTGGCGGCACTCAGGCGACGGCAAAAAATGCGCCCCATCGGCATGATGCGGCAGGCGAAATTAAGCTTCCCCAGCAAAGACTGTAATTGCTTCAGCCTAATTTTCTTCGCCTGTAAGGCCGCCCTCACCAACAATCGCAAGTCCTCCAATTTAGCCGTCGGCAAGCGACACTCCATTGCCTGTGTATCAATGATGATACCCAAGAATTGGATTTCTGTCGAAGGCCCTTCCGTCTTCTCTGGCGCAAGGGGAATCCCGAAACGCCACGCCACGTCTTCCAATGTTCGTAACAAGACCGAACAAACCGTGGACTTTGGGGGGCCAATACAAAGAAAATCATCAAGGTAGTGCAGAACCGAGCGCACTTGTGACTCTTCCCGAACCACCCATTCGACAAAGGTACTAAACGTCTCAAAATAGGAACAAGAAATAGAACAACCCATGGGAAGACAACGATCCACAAAAAACTGACCACCCCAAAAACAACCCAGCAACGGCTGGCTATCCGGGTGAACCGGTAATAAACGAAAAGCGGACTCAATGTCCGTCTTAGCCAATAATGCCCCCTGCCCATATCTCTGAACCCAACTGACGGCCGTATCAAATGACGTATAGGACACCGACGTCAAGTCAGGCTCTATTGCATCATTCACCGAAGATCCCTTAGGATACGACAAGTGATGTATCAGCCGAAATTTATGTGGTTCCTTCTTAGGCACCACCCCCAAAGGAGACACATGCAACCCAGGTATGGGTGGGCGATCGAATGGGCCAGCCATTCTACCCATCTCCACCTCCTTAGCTAACTTATCCGTCACCACCTGAGGAAACTGAGAAGTAGATTTCAGATTCTTGGGCACCGAATTCCCAGACAAGGGTAGCGAACAAGGAATGTGAAAACCATGGGCAAAGCCCTCGGCAAGAAGAACCGCCGCCTCCCTTCTGGGATACCTACTTAGGTACGGCAGCATCTCGGACAGATTTACCGGCGTCTTCCCTTTTTGAAGCGGACTCACCAGATTGCGGCTTCCCCTTCTTGAAGCATTTGGCAAAACCGTGGGAGCCTCCGCATCCGGAGCACTCGTGACGGAACCGACAGGTCGTGCCAAAGCGGCACGCTCCTTCGTTGAACTGCCAACAGTAGTTTCTTCGTTGTGAGGCCGGCGGCCCAGTGCCTGAACCGCCGGCCCCCCCTGGAAAGGGCTGGCCCGAAGCCCGAGCCTGCACCATGAGCTTCATCCAAAGCCCAATATCCTTATGGTCCCATCTTAGCTGAGGCCTGACAGCTTTTCGCTGGCGAAACTGTTCATCATAGCGAAGCCATGCCAGTCCCCCATATACTCTATAAGCCTCCCCAATCGCGTCTAAATAGCAAAAAAGCGGAGAACAATTCTCCGGCTCCTTTTCACCTATGACGCTGGCCAATATCGCAAAGGCTTGCAGCCAGTTAGAAAAAGTCCTAGGGATAAGCCGCCAACGTCGCCTTTCCTCCTCCTCCTTTTTACTCTCATCTGCTTTACCTTTCTCTATATTAAATTTCTCCAGCGGCAAGAGGGAGAATATCTCCACATATTCCCCCCGCCAAATCCTCTCCCTAACTTCGGGCTTGAGGTGCACCCCCAACGGACCCTCGAAGCACACATAAACCTCACCATGCGCTCTATCACCCAAACGAACCCCATCGTCCCCCGACTCCTTAGCCTTACGCGACTCCGTGCCACTGGCCCTCACCGTCTGAGAAGCAGACTCAACTACCATCGAGGATAATGGGATCTCTGTATCCGTTTGGCCTTCCCACTGTGACGCCGTGCTCACCGCCGGCGACAGCATAGAACTACGCACAACGGGGGCATCACGGCCCAAACCATCCGACGCGGTCACGGCAGGGACCCACGCCCCCGTCGGCCCCGCCACTGGTCCTGAGGGCCCAGGCGGGGCGCAACGGTCCAACAATTCCCGAAAACCCGCAAAAAATTCCGCCAGACCTGCCACACCAGGTTCCCTACCTAACTGACCCGCTTGCTCCCTGCCCCGTGACCCCTCCTGTCCGCCCGCCGTGAACCCACCCCCTTGCCCCACAGAAGTAGCAGAAATAAAACTGGACTCACCAGGCTGCCTGCGCGCCGAATCCCGAGCAGCCGCACATCCGGATCCCAGCTGACTCCGCACAGTAGGGCGCACGGTCGGTGATCACCCATCGCCGTCATCGCTGGACACCTCGCCGGATTCTGCTGACGACTCACGCACGGACTGTGCCGCAGGCGTCCTTCCCCTCGATTCTTCCGGTTCCGCACGCCCCGGCGTATCAGCATCCTCATCCGCCTCCATCTGACAGCTGCGGGGTTCACGTGCACCCCCAGCTGTGGAAGGGGGTCGCCGGCCCTTTAATTGAGCTTGGCCACTCCCCCGTGCAGCTGTCACTCTCACATTGCTTGAAGATGACTGTAATGTTTGAGTAGAAGCAGCAGAGGGCGCCAACTGCCTTCTGCTGCCTGTTTCACTAGCCTTCCCACGCCGAGCCGACGCTCCAGCCACAGGAGAGGTAGCTGAGCCTGCAGATGAAGCGGCTGACGATCGCAGGTACCGGACCTCCTGGCACACAAGGTCCGCTCTGCCCACCGCTCCAGAAGGGACAGGGCTCCCGCCCCTCCCTGCATCCGACTGTCTCCCGCGCTGGGCCGGCCTCCTGCTAGGCACATCAGCAGGAGAGCCGGCCGCAAGGTCCTGTGTCACTGTAGAGGGGGAGGAGGGGGGAAGAGAGCGCAGCGTCTCCCCCTCCCGCAGGTCCCGCCGATGCTGGGGATTCCTCCCAGGCCCTCCGCTGGAGCCAGAAGCTGATGGCCCAGCAGGGGACACTGAAGGGTTCCGAGTGGAGCTCCCATGCGGCCGCCGGACCCGGGGGGTATGTGATGGGCTCAACCGCTCAGGAGGGCGAACCCTCCTAGCGCGCTTAGATGAAGGGGGAGATCCAGGAGGAGATGGATCAACCCCCGACCCCCCTAACATGCCCAATAGCTGTTGTTGGAGCCACTGAGGACCCCGTGTAGAGGCTGCAGCCCTGACCTGCTCCCACAAGGCCTCCAAATCGCTCATCTTGCCTGTATTTCTCTCCGCAGGGGCCGACAGAATTTCTACCAACGAGGAAATCCTGGAATGATTTCCCAACAGCCTGTGCAACTTCCCAACCCTTTTCCAGCTCCACCCAAACACCTGACTTGCTCCTCCAATAAGGTAAGCTACCCTTTTCCCCAACTAACTCAGTAAAAACTTAACCCTTGCCGACCTGTTCCTCCCATAGTCATGCCGACCCTCGTCTAGATTTTCCTCCGGGTCACACTTTATGGGAAATACTGCATAACCCTAGTCATCAAAAAATGAACAAGTAAAGGGGTCTTTTTGAGAAGTACTTATAAATGAAAGTTAATATATACAGTATGTGTAAAGACTGAAAGTAGAACTAAAGCCACCTATACTCACCTCTGCTTTACGTTCACAAGCTCCCTTACTGGCACCAGCACCTTTGCCCTATCTCCTGCTGGACTGTGCCCTATCTCCTGCTGGAATCCTTAACCACTTTATTTGGGATCTCGGTGGATCCCTATATTATTGACAGGATCCCTGCAGAGCCTGGATTGGCTCTGTGGCGTCAGCTGACAGCAGGCTTTAGTCTAGCTCACAGGAATGCAGAACTAAGTGTGACTAACAGGAGAAGTATGGCCAAAAGAGTTTTGACCAAGTTTCTCCTTTAATTAAAGGAGAAGTATAGCCAAAGCTTTTTTGGCTATACTTCTCCTATGGATCACAAGAGTGCAGTTCATTCTACACTTCTATGACCCATTTTCAGCTGACAGTGGGCCTGACGTCACAGAGCCAGTCCAGGCTTTGGAAAGATCCCGACCATATGCTCGGGATACACCCAGATGCCTAGACCGGAAGCTGGCTGAGGCTCTCAGTGAGCCGCTGAGAGCCTGAGCCAGCCGCTCCCACCTCAAACCACAGCTCAGCGCTCCAGTGAGTGCTGGGGGGGGGGCAGAGCAGAGAGCCGGTGACTGAGTCTCCAGCTCTTTGCTCACTGAAAGTTAAGAACTGGGCAGAAGCAGTGGGGGACAGATGCAGCATTGGACAGATGCAGCATCCATCTAGGCTAGTGTGGTTTTTGTTTTGTTCCTAAAACCCAAACTTATCCTTCTACAAGCATAGGGCTGTCTTCTTTTTTCATCCATGTGACTGTAATTTTCAAATCTTATTGGATGCAGTTACACATAATTTTCACTTAAGTATTCTTACGGTTTGTGAATTGAGCCTAAAGACTTCATGCCTGATTTATGTTCAGATTCTGATGTTGCCTTTCAGGTTGTACTGACAGTCATTTTTTTTTTGTTCTGGACAAAGTGGAGAAAGATTAGAACCTCTTATGCCTCATCCACACGATTAGATTGTTGGCCAACAAAACCGTGGAAATGTTGGCCAACAATTACGAATGTAGTGACGTACTAGACGTACTATGTGGTTTTTCAGCTCTTTAGTGCCACCCTTTGGGCTCCTTCTGCTAATTTTGTGTTAGCAGAAGTTTGGTGAGTGTTGATTCGCACTTTTCTTTTTGCGTTTTTCATTTAGCGCTTTTCAGTTCGCGCTTTTTGATTTGTGCTTTTCAGTTTGTTTCTGAACGGTAGTTCGTCAACCAGACATGTTTCGGAACCGGAGGACAAAACGTGTTATTTATTATTGGCCTTGGAGTTATTGCTTTGACATTATTTTTTTGGTTGAATAATAATGATTTGATTTGGTATATTTTCTATATTTTTGGATGCATAGAATGCACTTTTTGGTTAAGTTCTATTGGCAGATAGCATGTCTAATTTTTTTTTTTTTTAATGCACAATAAAAAAGTTGTGTAGAATAATACTTGGCTATGTGTTTTACTTCAAATGACAGTTTGGGAGTCGGCAGTTACATTTTAAAAAATACAATGTAAAATTAACAAGGGACACCAACATAGTTGTATCTTTGTTTCTTAAAACTATGAGATAATGGTGTTGTGGTAACTTGCCCAAATAAAAAAAAAAAAAGCATAATAATATTATTCTTGATATCACTAGAAAAAAAAAGCCTTTGGAAATTTGTTTGCAATAACTCCATCAGTATCACCAGCAAAGCAGCTTCATTATTATCCCATTAAAAAAGAAGAGAATTGTGCGCTGCATTGCAAGATTTCATAATTTGCCACGTCATGAATATTAATTCTCCATTACGAACGCTAGTTTACAAGACCGACCGCTTCTGCTTCCGAGCATGCGTGTTTGGACTTTTGTCCGACGGACTTGTGTACACACGATCGGAAAATCCGACATCACATATTTGTTGGCGGAAGATTTGAAGACATGCTAGCCAACATTTGTTGGCGGAAAGTCCGACAACAATTGTCCGATGGAGCGTACACACGGTCGGATTTTCCGCCAACGGCCTGTCATCACACAATTCCCGTCGGAAAGTCTGATTGTGTGTACGGGGCTTTAGTGCCATCTTTGTCCCTTTTTTGAAGCGACTTCCTATCAAAGTGACAACCATTACTGAAACAGAACTGAAATAAATCTCCCCCCAGTACTGGACTGTTTTGATTCTATGACTGCAGCCTGGTGCTCTAAAGCAGTGGTCATCAACCCTGTCCTCGGGGCCCACTAACAGGCCAGGTTTGCAAGATAACTGAAATACATCACAGGTGATATCAGTGATTGCAGTATTCTAGTCTGCATCTCCCCAAGGTAATACAAAAAACCTGGCCTGTTAGTGGGTCCTGAGGACAGGGTTGATGACCACTGCTCTAAATGCTACATTTAAGTCTGACCACCTTGCATAGCAAACCAGAGATCCTCTTGAAACCGCTGTACATTTCTGGAGGGATTCCAGTAGATTGTGTGTGAATGAAGTCTATAGTCACTGTTAAAAGTTAGTGCCATCTTAGTTTGCAGACTGAGCCACAAATGTTTATTATAAGGTTAATTAAAATCTGTCTGTATTACCATACTCATTACGTCTAAATCACATTTTTAAAGAGTATGCAGAGCCAAAACCTTTTTTTTTTTTTAGTTTTTGATAGATTGTGGAATAATTGGGACGTTCCTTCACTTCCTGTCCAAGAAACACAACAGGATGTAAGAGGAAATACCTCCAAAATGAAGGGAAATACCCTATTATATAGTTGTAAACTAATTTTTCCATTGGAAGATTTACCCTTTTGTTCCTGTGACACATCTAAAATTTTATACTCTGGATATTCTATACCGAGAGACAAGGTGCACCAGGAATGTAAGTGAGGGAGAATCTCCCCAGAGAAGATACTGACAGAGCTAAAACCTTACAGGAGTGTCTAATGCCGTGTACACACGGCCGGACTTTTCAACCAAACTTGTCCGACGGAACAAATCCGTTGGACAATTCGACCGTGTGTGGGCTTCATCGGACCTGCAGTGGACCTTTTATGTCGAAAATGTGACGGACTTTAGATTTAGAACACATTTCAAATCTTTCTGACGGACTCGAATCCGGTCGAAAAAAACGTTCGTCTGTATGCTAGTCCGACGGATGAAAACCGACGCTAGGGCAGCTATTGGTTACTGGCTATGAACCTCCTTATTCTAGTTTGGTCGTACGTCATCATGGTCGAATCCATCGGACTTTGGTGTGATTGTGTGTAGACAAGTCTGATTCGACGGAAGTCCGTCGAAAATCCGTCGAAAAGTCCGACGTGATTCAGTCCGTCGAAAGTTCGGTCGTGTGTACACAGCATAACACTTCCTTTTTTGATGACAGGTTTTTGCCGAGCTCTACAAACCAGTCTAGAGCAATATCACCACCCAGCCCACCATCACCATCAGTGCAAAGGTCACTTTAACCACTTCAGCCTTGGAAGGATTTCCCCCGTTCCTGACCAGAGCACTTTTTGCGATTCGGCACTGCGTTGCTTTAACTGACAACTGTGCGGTCGTGTGACGTTGCACCCAAACAAAATTGATGTCCTTTTTTTCCCACAAATAGAGCTTTCTTTTGATGGTATATGATCGCCTCTGCAGTTTTTATTTTTTGCGCTATAAACAAAAAAAGAGCGACAATTTTGAAAAAAAAGCAACATTTTTTACTTTTTGCTATAGTAAATATCCCCCAAAAATATATAAAAAAACATTTTTTTTTTCTCAGTTTAGGCCGATATGTATTCTACATATTTTTGGTAAAGAAAAAATCGCAATAAGCGTATGTTGATTGGTTTACCAAAAGTTATAGCGTCTACAAAATAGGGGATAGTTTTATGGCATTTTTATTATAATTTTTTTTTTTAGTAATGGCGGCGAACTTGCGATTTTTATAATAACCGCGACATTATGGCAGACACATTGGACACTTTTGACACCATTTTGGGATCATTGTCATTTATACAGCGATCAGTGCTATAAAAATGCACTGATTACTGTGTAAATGACAATGGCAGGGAAGGGGTTAAACACTAGGGGGCGATAAAGGGGTTAAGTGTGGTGGGAGGTGTTCTAACTGTGGGGGGGATGGGCTACCACTCACATGACAGCGATCACTGCTCCCGATGACAGGGAGCAGTATATCCCTGTCATGTCACTAGGCAGAAGGGGGAAATGCCTAGTGACATGACAGAAGCGTGCCCGGGACACAGCGTGCGGCGTGTGCGCGGGCCCAAATAGGCAGCAAATTTAAAGGGACATACAGGTATGCCCATTTGCCTGCCTGTGCCATTCTGCCGAAGTACATCTGTGTGCGGCGGTCGGCAAGCGGTTAAAATATTAATGCCGTTTTAGTTGTACTTCTTTAACCACTTCAGTAGGGCCCGTTTTATTTATTCTCTTTCTTCCTTTCAGATCGATAGATTCGTAACCCCACCATCCTGTGATCAGATGATATTGCTCTGGAACTTGCTCCCATAGAAGTTCATTTTCTAATTGGTGTCATCCTTTAATCTGAACGAGCAGTGCTTTCCATGTCATTGAAGCCTTTGATCATTAAAATGTTTTCTTCCCTACGAACCCTGATCTTTGTCACAAAAAAAAACCTTCTACTCTTCGTCAACATTTTTTTTTTTTTTTTTAACATTTACGGTTCACTGCAGTCTAAAATCGATGCGTTTTTAAAACTGTGAAACGGTAAAAATGAAGAGGAACATTTCTTCACCTTTTCAACTTTAGCAATTAAATTGTAATTCCGCCTAGATTCTCAGAAATAAGTGCAGCAATTATTTGCTTGTGTCCCTCATTTCCCAGCCTGCCCAACTTGTCAGTATAAAATGCTCTATGTCAAGGACAGTGCTATCTGAGTGCTTTACATTTACCTGCTAGACATTGAGGTCTACCAGTATTTACAAGACACAGAAGTCTAGCTTTAACTGTTATGCCGCGTACACACGAGCGGACTTTTCGACGGACTAGGTCCGGCGGACCGGAGTCCAGCGGACAATTCGATCGTGTGTGGGCTCCTGCGGACTTTTTTTTTTCACAAAAGTCCGACCGACCTAGAAATAAAACAAGTTTCAAATCTTTCCGACGGACTCGAGTCCGGTCGAAAAATCCACTCGTCTGCATGCTAGTCCGACGGACAAAAACCGACGCTAGGGCAGCTATTGGCTACTGGCTATGAACTTCCTTATTTTAGTCCGGTGTACGTCATCACGTACGAATCCGTCGGACTTTGGTTGATTGTGTGTAGGCAAGTCCGTTTGTTTGAAAGTCCGTCGGAAAGTCCGACGGACGGACCAGTCCGGTCGAAAAGTCCGCCCGTGTGTACGCAGCATTAGAAACAAGTGAAAATTCTAAAGTGTCCCTTGTTTTAGGCACGTGCCAAGAATGTAACGGTCCCCTTTGCTTGTGTCCTCAACCAAACTGTCAAACCATCAAATGACGGTTAGCTGAAAATGGTATGAGGGTTTAGTTCTCCTTTATGGCTTAAAGCGGAGCTCTAACCAAAAGGGGAAACTCCGCTTGTTTACCTCCTCCCCCCCCTCCGCTGCCACATTTGGCACCTTTCGGGGGGAGGAGGGAGCGGGTACCTGGTTTTTACAGGTGCCCACTTCTGGCTGAGATCGCCGCACAGACGGAAGTTTAGCCCCCTCTCCTTCCCCCGCGCCGGGCCTTTCACAAGGCGCAGCGCGCTTCGAGCATGCACAGTAGGGAACAAACAAGAAAAAGACAATTCCATAGCTCAACTCACCAACCAGTCTGCTGACCAACCAAATTTACCTGTCTAACCGTATGTTAAAAGCAGGGGTTTAGTTAGCACACATTTACAAACGCATGTGAAAGCTGCAAGGCCTCGTCAAGGCACCCTGTATTACTTGCAGTCCTAACACTAAATTTATAAGTGTCTCCACAGTGGAAGCACATGCATTGAATGGATAGGTGTGAGACAGGTGAGCCAGGAGGCCGCCCTAGCCCCCTTAAAGGGACAGGACACACACTGGACACCCAGCAATAGCAGCAGAGGCGTCCAGTGTGTCCCCGACCCAAATATACAAACGGTAACAAGACACTGGTCACCGCCCACACCCATAACTGGCCTTCACAGTAAGGAGCACATGGAGGGCATATACATACAAGAAAAAGACAATTCCATAGCTCAACTCACCAACCAGTCTGCTGACCAACCAAATTTACCTGTCTAACCGTATGTTAAAAGCAGGGGTTTAGCTAGCACACATTTGTATATTTGGGTCGGGGACACACTGGACGCCTCTGCTGCTATTGCTGGGTGTCCAGTGTGTGTCCTGTCCCTTTAAGGGGGCTAGGGCGGCCTCCAGGCTCACCTGTCTCACACCTATCCATTCAATGCATGTGCTTCCACTGTGGAGACACTTATAAATTTAGTGTTAGGACTGCAAGTAATACAGGGTGCCTTGACGAGGCCTTGCAGCTTTCACATGCGTTTGTAAATGTGTGCTAACTAAACCCCTGCTTTTAACATACGGTTAGACAGGTAAATTTGGTTGGTCAGCAGACTGGTTGGTGAGTTGAGCTATGGAATTGTCTTTTTCTTGTATGTATATGCCCTCCATGTGCTCCTTACTGTGAAGGCCAGTTATGGGTGTGGGCGGTGACCAGTGTCTTGTTACAGTAGGGAACAAGCTGTGGAACCGCAAGGGCATATTTATAAAGCATTGAATGTGATATCAACCAAACTTTCATTGCAGGTGATTGTGTTTTAAATTACAAGGAATGATTCACCAATGTCAATGTCCTAGCCACTGCATTAAGCCTCATTCACACTTGCGAATAGGGCCATTTGCAATAGGGTACTTATATAGTTCAGTCAATTTATGCAGCGCTTTAAATATACGCTTACCGGACACTTTATTAGGTACACCCTGCTAGTACCAGGCTGGACCCCTTTTGCCTTCAGAACTGCCCTAATTCTTCTTGGCATAAATTAAACAAGGTGTTGGAAACATTCCTCAGATTTTGGTCCATAGTGACACATCCATGATGCAAATTTTTCGTTCCACCACATCCCAAAGGTGCTCTATTGGACTGAGGTCTGGTGACTGTGGAGGCCATTGGAGTACCGTGACCTCATTGTCATGTTCAAGAAACCAGTTTGAGATGATTTGAGCTTTGTGACATGGTGCATTATCCTGCTGGAAGGAGCCATCAGAAGATGGGGACACTGTAGTCATAAAGGGATGGACATGGTCAGCAAAAATACTCAGGTAGGCTGTGGCATTAAAACTAAAACTATGCTCAATCGGTACTAAGAAGCCCAAAGCATGCTAAGAAAATATCCCCCACACCATTACACCACCACCAGCCCGAACTGTTGATACAAGGCAGGATGGATCCATGCTTTCATGTTGTTTACGCCAAATTCTGACCCGACCATCTGAATGTCGCAGCTGAAATAAAGACACATCAGACCAGGCAACGTTTTTCAAATCTTCTATTGTCAAATTTTGGTGATCCTGTGCAAACTGTAGCCTCAGTTTCCTTTTATTAGCTGACAGGAGTGGCACCCGGTGTGGTCTTCTGCTGCTGTAGCCCATCAATTATCAATGTGTTGTGTGTTCAGAGATGGTATTCTGCATACCTTGGGTGTAATGAGTGGTTATTTAAGTTACTGTTGCCCTTCTATCATCTCAAACCAGTCTGCCCATTCTCCTCTGACCGCAACAAGGCATTTTCAACCACACAACTGCCGCTCACTGGATATTTTCTCTTTTTTGGACCATTCTCTGTAAACTCTAAAGAGGGTTCTGCGTGAAAATCCCAGTAGATCAGCAATTTTTGAAATACTCAGACCAGCCCGTCTGGCACCAACAACCTTGCTATGTTCAAAGTCACTTAAATCCCCTTTTTTCCCCGTTCCGATGGTTGGATTAAATTTCAGCAAGTCTAGTTGCCTAAATGCATTGAGTTGCTGCCATGTGATTGGATGATCAGCAATTTGTGTTACCAAGCAATTGAACAGATGTACCTAATAAAGTGGCCAGTGAGTGTATATTGCACATTCACATCAGTCCCTGCCATCAAGGAGCTTACAATCTAAGGTCCCTAATTCAAATTCATACATAGACACAGACTAGGGCCAATTTAAACAGGAGAAAATTAACCTACCAACATGTCTTTGGAGTGTGGGAGGAAACCGGAGCAGGCACAGGGAGGACAAGCAAACTCCAGGCAGGTAGTACCGTGGTTGGAATCTGAGCCGGTGACCCTAGTGCTGCCAGGAAGAAGAGCTAACCACTGTGCTGCCCACTTTGGGTGCACCAAATACCTTTAAAAAGCAGATATTGCAAAAGTAGCAGTGGCATCAACACGGTGTTGCATATAGCCTGTGCAGAGAATAGAGCTGTGGGAGGGGCCCAGCAGGCTCCACCTACTACTGGCTGCCTGCAGAAATTTACAGGAAGGGGTGGAGACAAGACCAGTCACCCTGCACAAGCAGAGAGAACAGCAGCGGCTTGTCTTTTTGTACAGGAAGGTCCTGCACAGAGGTAAAGCGCAGGAGTTGTTTCATGCTGGATTACTGCAGTTTTGGAAGAAATTCTAAAAGCCCCCCAAGACTCAAGTCAGAAAAAACACGGCTCTTGCATTTAGAAAATATATTTTTAGCACAGATTTCAGCTTTAAGGACCTTCTCGCATATTTATGGAATAATGTCATACTAAAAACAGACATTTGGCAATACATATTTATAAATGTCATAACTTGCATAAAAACAGGTGTTTCATAGACTTAAAAAGCGACAGATACTGAAAAAAAAAAAAAGAGTTTCCCTTTAAATATCCAGCGGTATTTTATCAACTGTTACAAGGAAAGTAGAAGAGTTTTTATTTTTTCAATATGCAAATTTGTCCTCAAATTCATTTTAGACAGTTTGAAAGTGTTTGGTACGCCTCATCCAGCGCCTCTATTTAGCCTCTACTTTGAAGCTCTGACCTTCTCCCTCTCGTAATAATCCAAGTTCAACTCATATTCTTTAGATGCTGGTGAACTCAAATATTTAAATTTGAGTAGAGCAGGACATGAAATGGATGAAATGCACGAGGCATACAAAAATATTAGTTTGTTTCAACGCGGAAAAAAAAAAATGCAAAGCCAACTTCACTAGATTACATAAGGAATCTAATTTATTAGCTGCTAGGCTTGGTATATATTGAGTCAAATATCTATCATCCATCAGATTATGGAAACATTAACCACTAAATCAAAGTCCAAGGAAAGGTATAAAACACCAGATTTATTCATGTGACTGAACCACAAAATCTCATCAAAGGGGAATTAAATATATGGAGGGTGAAGATTTATTGCTCAAGGTATTTCTGGCAAAGGTCATGGAGTAGTTGGAGACTGTGCCGGACAACTACTGACTGCAATATAAAATCCAGGAAAAAGACTGCCGACAGCAATATCTGGAGACTAATACATTCTAGTGGCAAGTTCAAATTTACCAAATATTCCTATAAAAAAATATTCATTTATCTCTATTATGGACGGAGGGGATTGATGATGTGCTGATGTGTTTTGCAGCCTCAGATCACCGAGGCAGGATTTGCTTTGCCAAAGAAGGGCTCGTGTGAAATAAGGACATAGGCACAGGGACCACATGACAGGGCGTAAGGGATGCCAGGCAGATGTAAGATTTAGGAATTGAAAATTAAAGGTGGTCCTCTTATCTGATTGGTTACTGGGGGGAGAAGCAGGACAGTGGTATCCCTAAGTTGACCATTGACTGCTAAGCTTCCCACCCTTTCTCCCTGAAATTAATTAATTTAATTTATTTATTCTTTGTTTAGTCTGTCATGGCAGCTAGTGTGCAGTTTGAGGGTATTTGAAGGCTTTCATTTGTGTAAAAGTGGTGGGAAGCCATCTTAGGTATGGAGTCCCGTTCTAGTGTGGTCCAGTTGTTGATCCCCAGGATCTAGGTATGGATGGATATTCTGCTAGAGGTTTCTGTAACATTCCCTGAGTTGGCGTGGTGCAGCTGAGGGCCTACCGGATTAGAGAATTTGGGACGCAGATACAAAGCTCTGGTTGGATGTTTTTTTTTTTCTTTTGGTGCCTGTAAGGTCATCAACCCATCCTTTTTGTTATATATTAAACTGGTTTGGCAATATAAGACTACTGTGACTACGGTTAAATCTCACTTTCATGTGGTCTAATTTTATTCTGGGTGAATACAGGAGGTAAAGGTGTTTTTCTTTAAATTTCCCTCCCACATGATTGGGTATATAAAGTGACCAGAGTTTACTTTTTTTTAGTAATATTTACCATGCAAAGTGAATTTTGCTAAGGCGAAAGCCTTTACTTGAGTAAAATAATCCTGCTATCTCCAAGACTACAGTGTCACGAATGTCATGTCTACCCCAATGCAGGTGGTCAGGCACTATAGCTAGCTACTGTCTGCTTCACCTATAGCAGCCCCCTTTCCCTTAAGGCAAGCAGGCCTACCGGTACTTGATTGCCCCCAGGACTTATACACAATGCTATAGTGTCTGGCCACCAGACCAGGGAAGACGTGAACAGAGCAAACAACAGACTACTTGCAGTTTAGCAGACAGATGGCGTGGTTCTATGACAGTCCAGGTAAAAGGCAGGCTGAGTTCAGGGAATAGTCTAATATCTGATCCAATGACAGTCTAGGTAAAAGGCAGGCTGAGTTCAGGGAACAGTCCAATATCTGATCCAGGTCATGCACAGGGAAATCCAACAGCAAAGCAGAGCAGACAAACGGGAGGCATGATCAGGAACAATGCAGGTGACTCTGTCTCTATCACAAGCAAGGGATAGAGTGTTCGTTTTGCTTATAACAGGTGACTGATCATCAATCACCTTGCAGGTAAACACAGACAGGGAGAATGCAACAGCCAACACCAGGATGCTGGAATGAGGAGCAGGTGCACTATGTGATCCTTACATACAGGAAGACTTTTCAATTACTTTGAAATACTGTACAGTTTCTCACTGGGTGAAGAATATTACAGAATACAGTTTTCTTCATAATGAGTTAGCAATTTTCTTAACTCTATTTTTGCTATGTCCCCTCTTATAACTCCCATTACCTACTATCATGCTGCATGTTATAGAAGGGTGGACAGACACTTAAAAAGTACAACTAAAGGCAAACCCTTGTTTTTGATAGAGTAAGGGAGGATTATCACCCCTGTTCATTTTTTTTGCTGTCTCTGTTTCACAGTGGAGATTGCCGCATAGCCAAAACAGAAAGTGAGAAAAATATTTGGTTGTCACCAGGATCACCAAAACCAATATCCCCATTGGACGATTTCCCCTCTATCCCTCTCCACTCTATCTAAAATGAAAAAAAAGCTTTGCCTTTAGTTACACTTTAAGTGAATACCAGAAATGGATAATAAAAGGTAGTCCGCGATACAGTATGTGATATTATGGA
This sequence comes from Aquarana catesbeiana, assembly GCF_042186555.1. Taxonomy (NCBI): domain Eukaryota; kingdom Metazoa; phylum Chordata; class Amphibia; order Anura; family Ranidae; genus Aquarana; species Aquarana catesbeiana. The sequence continues at coordinate 317,244,654 of NC_133330.1, forward strand.
ACCTATAGAGAATTTGTGTCTGGCTTGGACACAAAAAGTATTAAAGTTTCTACAAAGGTGTAAAACGAATTTAGTTTAGTTATGTATGATAATTATAAAGTGGGCTTGACGGTAAAGCAGCCATTTTGAGCTCCATTTTATAAAAGAAAACATAAGGCTGGGTTTCTTAACGGGGTTCGATGGAACCCTTGGGTTCTTCCAGAGGTTGCTAGGAGTTCCTCGAGCAATGAAGAGTTTGTAACTCCCAGTAACCACTGATTTCTTCAAGGGAGGGGGCAGGTTTCCCACTGGTCAACAAGGTATCTTTATTCAACCTTACCAATTATGTAAGAGTTATGTCCTCTCACTAACTTTTAATATAAGGGGTCCTTCTCCCACTATGGAACCACTACACCAACTACCAATATAAGAAAGAACTTTTCAATCGATCACCAATGTAAGGAGCACAGCAATTTTCAGTGTTGGTTTTTATTTTCTGGACCATTTGCTCTGGGTGTCAAATATGTTAGACACACTAGATTCTTTATTCTTTTATGTAATATTGTATTTTGTAACTTATTGACCATGCAAACGTGCCATGAGCTTGAGATGTAATAATTTAGCAGGAGTTCCCCAAGACATGAAAATTATTTCAAGGGTTTCTATGTATTAAAAATCTTGAGAAAAGCTAATCCTGTCAGTACTTATTCTTAAACATGTGCAGTTTGTTTCAGTCCAAATGTAAATTCAGACTAATTTTTGGTTATTCTGAGATTTGGATGTATCCGAATATTTGAATGAAATAGTAGAAAATTTTGTTTGAAATTCATTCAATTTCATTTCGTTTATTTGTTTTCTAACGAATTCCAAATTTTTGCAACAATTTAAATTCGTATCACTCAAAAAATGATCGTCCAATTTTAATTCTGTGGGAAAAATAGCTGGTTGTTAAGCAGCATTCCATGCAGCTGGCCGCCGCATCCTTAACAATCGATGCCTCGTCAGCTGTCAACGGGCTTCCCCGCTAAGAGCTGAAGTACACAGGAAACAAAATAATGCTGGCAAAAGAAAATTCTGAAAAAAAGAAGTACCCCCCCCCCAATTCATACCAGGCCCTTAGGGTCTGGTATGAATTTTAAGGGGAATTTAAAAAAAAAACAGTGTGGGGTTCCCCCAAAATCCATACCGGACTTATCTGAACATGCAGCCTGGCAGGCCAGGAAAAGGGGGGCCACATGCCCTCAACATGGGGGATGCTTTGGGGCAGGAGGGGCTCTGCTCCCCCCACCCCAAAGCACCTTGTCCCCATGTTGATGGAGACAAGGGCCTCTTCCCCACCACCCTGGACAGAATTCGAATTGGTCGATCAATTTTCGACCGATTCGAATTGTTCCAAAAATTTGGAATTCGTTAGAAGATTAAGAAAGAAAACAAAATTAAATGACATGAAATAAACTAAATTGAATTCCGAAATGAATCAATGAAACAAAATAAGTAACATAACAAATCTATCCGAAACAAAACAAAACAAATGTTTCCGTTCTGCACATGTCTACTTATTCTACCTCAATGGTTCAATGGCTTCTGTCACACTAGTAATGGATCAGTTGATCTCCCAACATGCTTATTCTGTTGTGTTGGTAGATTAGTCATGGTTAGGATACAATTTGGAACAGAATGATGGGAGAAAGACGACCATGTTGTGCTTCATGTCATGAGGATGTTCTGACGTCTCTAAGTTTGGATCAGCCACAATATGGCTACAACCACCAACCATGACTAAATCCACTGCATGGATTTGAAGGTGAAGGAGATAAATAAACAGCCAGACCAATAAATACCAAAGTAGGTTGAAAACGTTGTCACTCCAGGACTGAGAGAGTAAAGTTGGTTATGTACATAGAGTTTTTTTCATCCAACCAGTGGGTAGAACAAAAAAAACCACCCTCACAGATCCCTGGATCAATGCAAGCAATGTGGATACAGGGATATCCTCCGCTGTTCTATTGTATTCTGACAGTGGGGACTCCTCCCGTCAAAATACATGGCTCGGCATTGCAGCCATTGGCTGCAAGGGCTGATCGAATGCTGGTTTTCTAGCAGGACCATTCGACAGAAGCCGGATGTTAGACAGAGACAGGTACACACAGGGCCGTCTTTAGCGCAGGGCAAATAGGGAAGCTGCTCAGGGCCCAATCACTGTTTGGGGGCCCAAAGCAGCTGTCAATTGAGCCCACGCTGCTGCCCGAAAGAATTCCACCACTTGTCGCTCACTACTGTCAGTTGTAGATGCAGAGACGCGCTGCTCCTGTATTTACAAGTGACAGCGCTCCTCTGTCTGTCGGCGGCCGCTCCGATCCCTCTCCACTCTACACATCTCTATACAAGAGCAGAGGACTGAGAGCAGAGAAGAGAGAGTGAGGGGGTGGGGAATGTACACAGGCAGAAGCTCCTCGTGAAGCAGCCCGCAGCCTGCGTGGACAGATGTCCTGTAAGTTTAGTTGATCTTCTGTAGCTAGCTGCACTCTGACTGTGAGGTTTTCTAGATGCTAGGAGAGGATTTGGGGAGGGAGAAAATCTCTACCCATATTCCATACATAGCGCACCCCTCAACCCTGCATTCCATACATAGCGCACCCCTCAACCCCGCATTCCAACGTAGCTCACCCCTGAACCCAGCATTCCATACGTAGCGCACCCCTCAACCCAGCATTCCAACGTAGCGCACCCCTCAACCCAGCTTTCCATATGTAGAGCACCCCTAAACCCAGCATTCCATACATAGTACACCCCCCAAGCCCGCATTCCATGCGTAGCGCATCCCTCAGCCCTGCATTTCATACGCAGCGCACCCCTCAACCCAGCATTCCATACGTAGTGCGCTCCTGAACCCCGCATTCCATACATAGTGCACCCCTCAAACCCGCATTCCATATGTACCGCACCCCTCAACCCTGCATTCCATATGTAGCGCACCCATCAACCCCGCATTCCATACATAATGTAGACCAACAAACCTGCACTCCATACAAAATTTACCCCTCAAACGTGCACTCCGTACGTAGCTCAATTTGGCACTGTGTACGTAGCTCACTCCTCAACCCTGTACTCTATGTATTGCACTCCAGAACCCTGCAGTCTGTATATAGTGCAGTCCTGAAATCCTGGTTTATAATAATGCCTCACTGTTATGCCGCGTACACACGAGCGGAATTTCCATTGGAAAAATCTTGGATGGTTTTTCCGACAGAATTCTGCTCAAGCTTGGCTTGCATACACACGGTCACACAAAAGTTTGCTGAACTTTAGACCGTCAAGAGCGCGGTGACGTACAACACTACGACAAGCCGAAAAAATGAAGTTCAATGCTTCCGAACACGCGTCAAATTGTTTCCGAGCATGCATAGGAATTTTGCGCGTCGGAATTGGTACAGACGAACGGAATTTCAGATCGGAACTTTTTCGGACCGAAAAATTGAAAACATGCTCTCAATCTTTTGCTGGCTGGAATTCCGCCAGCAAAAGTCCAATGGAGCATACACACGGTCGCATTTTCGGACCAAAAGCTCTCATCTGACTTTTGCTGGCGGAATTTCCACTCGTGTGTACGGGGCATTAGTGCAGTTTAGCCACACTCACAATTTGATGCAGCGGTAATGTGCAGTAACCTCTAGCAACCAGTGAACAGTAATAATCTGCTATAATCTCTAGCAACCAATCAGTGACCAATAATGATGTGCAGTAACCTCTAGCAACCAATCAGTTAGCAGTAAGGATGTGCAGTAACCTATAGCAGTCAATTAGTAAGCAGAAAAATAATGTGTTTTATCTTCTAGCAACCAGTCAGTGAGTGGCAATGATATGCTGCAAGCTCTGGCAACCAATTGGAATTGCTGCCTTATCTGCTGCAGTAAACTGATTTTGAGTCTAGCTGCTATTTAATGAATATCTCAGAATCGGGGGGGGGGGGGGGGTTCCAGGTTCCAATCAATATTAAAGATGGCCCTGGGTACACACATACCAAAATTCAGTTGTTTCCTGCTGAACTGACCAAATTTTGGTACGTGTATACCCATTAAGATTAAGCTTCAACTGCTTTTCCATTACACCAGTTCTTATTTATAGCATATGAATATTAATGTCCTATTTCTGTGTTAAATAAAGAATTGTGGGTATACTTGGTTTCATTTGTTGATTAATTTGCCTGTAGGGGATTGGTATTATGTTTTAGCACAAGAATTTTAGGTCACATTTTAGCAAGAAGGAATAGAAATTTGCCTGGGCTGGTGATTTGTTTTTTAATTGTTTTAATAACAGGGATCCTATGTATTTGTGCATAGTAATTAAGAATATTGCTGTGAAATATTAGTTTACTGAAAAATGTTTATATTTTTTTTATATGTTGTGCTGCAGATTTTAAAGGTTATTTTTTTTTTCCAGTGGAATAAAATATGTTGGTTTTCCCTTTTCAGTGAATTTAAGTGAGAGTCTGTGTATTATAAATTCAAGACGATTGCTAGAATTTCAAGATGTAAGATAAAAATGTTGAAAGCAAAGGCAGATATAGAATATCCTCATTTAACCCAGTTATGCAAAAAAAAAAAAAAATCTTAAATGCATCTTTAAATAGTAGCTTAGTCTTTCTTTATATTAGCCTCCTGTAGCACTATAGGATTCTGAGAAGGAACAGCATTTTAGGCTAATGAGCTTCACTGCGCAGTACACAGGAAGCCCGCTGACAGGACAGGGGAGCATAAAAATGACCTGACTATAATATTGCTGTCCCTTCACGATCAAATCATTGATGATTAGGAATTAGAAGTATTAATAGTTTATTTTTATTAGTTAACAAAATGAAAAGTAAATGAACAGAAGAGAAATCCAAATCAAATCAATATTTGGTGTGATCACCCCTTGCATTCAACAAACAGCATCAATTCTTCTAGGTAGACTTGCACACAGTTTTTGAAGGAACTCAACAGGTAGATTGTTCCAAACATCTTGGAGAACTAACCACAGATCTTCTCTGGATGTCGGCTGACTCAAATCCTTCTGTCTCTTCATGTAATTCCAGACAGACTGATGTTGAGATCAGGGCTCTGTGGGGGCAAAACCATCACTTCCAGAACTTGTTGTTCTTTAAGCTAAAGATAGTTCTTAAAGCAGAGCTCCACCCAAAAGGGGAAGTTCTGCTTTAGGGCCTCCTCTCCGACTTCTGTTCGTGAAATGGAGCTTTTGAGGAGGAGGGGGGGGGAGCAGGTACACGATTTTGACAGTTCTCCTTCTCCCCCCTCCCTCCCGCAGTCTTCTGGGACACGTCACAGGTCCCAGAAGACTGCCGGACCATTCCCCAGATAGCAAGGACAACTTGCCACAAATTTGTGGGAGTGTTGAATTGTAAGTCTGTTAACTTGCTGCACATTTTCACTGGCAAGTTGTACACTTGCAGAGCACTTGAAGCACAAGTTCTAGTTGACGCTTTTCCAATTTGTAGCAAATTTAAGTGGCAAGTCTCTAGCAAGAGCAAAGTTGCATTGAAGAGTTTACGGCAAGAGCTCTGCAAGTCTACAGCATGAAAATTCAGCCACAGTGCCCCCTGTGGTGGGATGACTATAGCACAATATAACTCAACCAGAACATGCAGCAGACTTGCAGAATGTTTGCAAAGAAAGTTGATCTGGAGTCATGCAATGCAGACTTGCTGCAATTGTGCAACAAACTTGTGAAGCCTGGCAAGTCTAGCAAGTCACTTTCAAACTTGCAGCACAATTGTTTGCTATCTGGGACACAGTGCACAGTGCCGCTCACGCAGGGAAGGACTGGCAGCATTAGGCCTGGGGGGCCAGTCCAGGCAAATGGCCCGTTGAACCACCAAATCAGCTCACCATCCATGCCCACCTGGTTTTATAATGGATATTGATGTTATGGAGAGAGACAAATGATACAATGTGGTATCATAATTTAATGTTAATAGCAACAAAGGAGGTTTAACAAATATGCATCAATACAGCCTTACCAGTGCCCATCAATGCAGCCTGATCAGTGTCCATCAATGCAGCCTCACCAGTGCCCATTAGCTCAGCTTCATCAGTGCCAATCAATGCAGCCTCACCAGTGCCCATCAATGCAGCCTCACAAGTGCTCATCAATGCCCATCAATGCAGCCTGATCAGTGCCCATCAATGCAGCCTCAGCAGTGCCCATCAGCGCAGCCCCAACAGTGCCCATCAGTGCAGCCTCATCAGTGCCTCATCAGTGTCCATCAGTGCCCATCAATGCAGCCTCAACAGTGCCCATTAGCTTAGCATCATCAGTGCACCTTCATCAGTGCCCATCAATACAGCGTCACCAGTGTCCATCAATGCAGCCTCACCAGTGCTCATCAATGACCCTCAATGCAGCCTGATTGGTGCCCATCAATGCAGCCTCACCAGTGCCCATCAGCGCAGCCTCACCAGTGTCATCAGCGCAGCCTCATCAGTGTCCATCAGTGCCCATCAATGCAGCCTCAACGGTGCCCATTAGCTCAGCCTCATCAGTGCAGCTTCATCAGTGCCCATCAATGCAGCCTCACCAGTGCCCATCATACAGCCTGATCAGTGCTTATCAATGCAGCCTCACCAGTGCCCATCAGTGCAGCCTCATCAGTGCCCATCAGTGCAGCCTCCTCAGTGTCCATCAATGCAGCCTGATGAGTGCCCATCAATGCAGTGTCACCAGTGCCCATCAGCACAGCCTCATCAGTGCCCATCAATGCAGCCTCACCAGTACTCATCAGTGCAGCCTGATCAGTGCCCATCAATGCAGTCTGATCAGTGCCTATCCAATTTAGCCTCACCAGTGCCCATCCAAAGCAGCTTGATCAGTGCCCATCCAATGCAGCCTGCAATGCAGAAAGGGGAGAGCCGCTGCATTACACAGAGTGGGGATCTGCTGCTTACCCTGTCATCCGAAGCCCCGCCTCCTGGACCGGTTACTATGATAGATGTCAGCAACTTCCTTCCTCCACAAAAAAAAAAAAATGTCAGCGAATATAAGTTAGAGTTTCCTGGGGGGCAATTGCCACCCTGCCCCCCTGCCCAGCCTGCCCCTGCGCTCACGCATGCGCATTAGGAACCCAGCTGTGAAGCCACAAGCTGTCATAGCCGTGTGCCCATAGTAAAGATACCGGCGCTTGGGAGAGAGACACACAGGGTGAAAATGGCTGCAAGCGCTGGATCATCGTACAGGTGAGTGGCTGTTTATTAAAAGTCAGCAGCTACAGTTTTTGTAGCTTCTGACTTTTAATTTTTACACAGGAGACTGGAGCTCCTTTTAATTACATAGGCTGCATGTTTGGGGTCGTTGTCATGTCATACCATCAGGGAGGCATGTGATTGACCCCAAATTAATTCTGCAGCAGAACAATGACCCCAAAACATGCAGCCAATGTCATTGCCAATGTCAAGAACTATCTTCAGTGTAAAGTACTACAAGAAGTCCTAGAAGTGATGGTCTGGCTCCCACAGAGCCCTGATCTTACCATAATGGTGTCTGTCTGGGATTACATGAAGAGACAAAAGGATTTGAGGCAGCCGACATCCGCAGAAGATCTGTGGTTAGTTCTTCAAGATGTTTGAAATAACCTACCTGCCAAGTTCCTTCAAAAACTTGTACAAGTCTACCTAGAAGAATTGATGCTGTTTTGGGAAAAGGCAAAAAGGGTGGTCACACCAAATATTGATTTTATTTAGATTTCTCTTCTGTTCATTTACTTCCCATTTTGTTAATTGATAAAAAACGAATGCTGTCCTTTGTATGTACAGCACAGTGCTGCATGGACCTGTCAGCAGATACAGTATTTTACAAAAGTGAGTACACCCCTCACATTTTTGCAAATATTTTATTATTATCTTTTCATGTGACAACACTGAAGAAATGACACTTTGCTACAATGAAAAGTAGTGAGTGTACAGCTTGTATAACAGTGTAAATTTGTTGTCCCCTCAAAATAACTCAACACACAGCCATTAATGTCTAAACCACCGGCAACAAAAGTGAGTACACCCCTAAGTGAAAATGTCCAAATTGGGCCCAATTAGCCATTTTCCCTCCCAGGTGTCATGTGATTTGTTATCGTTACAAGATCTCAGGTGTGAATGGGGAGCAGGTGTGTTAAATTTGGTGTTATCGCTCTCACTCTCTCATACTGGTCACTGGACCAAATAAGGCTATAAGAAGTTTGCCAAGACCCTTAAACCGAGCTGCAGCACAGTGGCCAAGACCATACAGCGGTATAACAGGACAGGTTCCTCTCAGAACAGGCCTCGCCATGGTCGACCAAAGAAGTTGACTGCACGTGCTCAGCGTCATATCCAGAGGTTGGGAAATAGACGCTTGAGTGATTCCAGCATTGCTGCAGAGGTTGAATGGGGTGGGGAGGTCAGCCTGTCAGTGCTCAGACCATACGCCGCACACTGCATCAAATTGGTCTGCATGGCTGTCGTCCCAGAAGGAAGCCTCTTCTAAAGATGATGCACTATAAGGCCCGCAAACAGTTTGCTGAAGACAAGCAGACTAAGGACTAAGGACATGGATTACTGGAACCATGTCCTGTGGTCTGATGAGACCAAGATAAACTTATTTGGTTCAGATGGTGACAAGCGTGTGTGGCAGCAACCAGGTGAGGAGTACAAAGACAAGTGTGTCTTGCCTACAGTCAAGCATGGTGGTGGGAGTGTCATGGTCTGGGGCTGCATGAGTGCTGCCGGCACTGGGGAGCTACAGTTCATTGAGGGAACCATAAATGCCAACATGTACTGTGACATACTGAAGCAGAGCATGATCCCCTCCCTTCGGAGACTGGGCCACAGGGCAGTATTCCAACATGATAACGACCCCAAACACACCTCCAGGACAACCACTGCCTTGCTAAAGAAGCTGAGAGTAAAGGCGATGGACTGGCCAAGCATGTCTCCAGACCTAAACCCTATTGACAAAAAAGTAAGGTTTAGCCTGGATCAACCGCCAAAAATAAAGTTTAGAGAATAAAATTGAAATTAAATATTAATCAGACAATCAACCACATAGGAGATATGGGATACCGTTCAGGTTGCCTTAACGCATACAAAAAGAAAACTAAGAGATTAAAGATCTCTCAAGAGGGCAAGAAAACCTGAGGCGCTGTCTGAAAAAGCAAACCAAATTTATTGTACAAAATATTCAATGTATAAATACCACACAGCTTAATATTACAAAAATTACACAAAACGGGCTATGGTAGGTGACTATCACAGACCCTATTAAAATTAAATGACAACGTTGTTGTTAAAAACAGGGAAGCCATGGCTATGCATACCACATACAAACACCATTCACCACTCATAAACACTGATGGTATATATTGATTATACTGGTTTTACAGACAACTGTTTATGAAGTTTAGAATCACTCTTCAGAGGCGTGGTATAGCGGGAATCTGGATATGTGTGGATGGGAAGAAAAATGGAAGTCCATATAAAGAACTAGTTCAGCCCGGTAGTTGGTGCGAGAGCAGACCGGTACCAATAGGTATTAGCCCAGGGAGACAGCAGATGTAACCGGCAAAGCTAGTCTATTGAAACTGGCAAGTCATACATGTAGGCAAAGGAGCAGTGGTATTAGTGGCAGAAGCAAGCAGGGGGAGTATGAGCAGCATGGAGAGGCATATTATCATACATTAAGGCGATACATCTCTCACCACCCAGTCAGTATCCAGCATTCGCAGACCGCCGTACTCAACCCTCAAGATGGCTTGGAGAGTAAGTCCGTGTAGAGCCACCTTCATGCCGATAGATCACTGTCCTCGCTGCGTTGTGTGTGCCATTAGTCACAAGTCATGTGAGTATCGAGAACGCCGGTCATCAGCTGTTTAGTCCCAGCTGATCCTCCATCCACAATGTGCACGTGGTTCCGGGATGACGTGCTGACGTCACGCGCTGACGCGTTTCACCAGCCAATGAACACTGGTTTCTTCAGAGCAGGGAGGAGTCCGTGGATTAGATTTAAATAGGCAGGGCAATATAGTGAAATTACTAACCATTACCACCTGATGTCATCCAAGGTCACCTCTTATTACGAACATTCAGCAGGGGAAATTCCAATTTAAAAACCTCACTGACTACAGATGATCGATCATGGCCTGCTATAAATATTGTATTTAGGTCGGATGGAAACTGAAAACTAGGTAAATAAATGAATAAAGGACGCCCACAAAAACGTGGGGTACCACAGAAGTATAGATAAAAAACAGAATTTATATATTCACATACTACAGAGTGAAGAATAAAGAAGCAGGCAGGGCATTTACTTTACTCTAGGAAGGGCTGTAAGCTGCATTCAGTGTTTAACCCTTTTGGGACCATAGAATCCAAATAATATGTCCACATTTTTTCCTTCTGGAGGAGAATGGTATCAAAATCACCACATCTAGCAGGCAGATTCAGTCTATAAATTCCTTTCACAGTCAAACCCGTTGGATCACGATTGTGGAACTTCGCAAACTGCTAGGGAATCGGACGTTCATCGTCCTTCTTTTTAATACCAGCAATGTGTTCGCCAATCCTTATGCGGAGAGCACGTTTTGTTTTACCTATATAGTTTTTATTACATGGGCATATAAGCATATAGATAACCCGAGTTGTTGTGCAGTTAATGAATTGTTTAATTTTATAATCTTTTCTACCGCGTGGATTGGCGAACACATTGGTCTGGTGTACATATTACATATTTGCAAATGTTGCAGTGTCCACAGGCGTGCATACCAGAAGAAGGCCTAGAGCTAGTGAGCCAATTTTTGCTAATTGTCGGTGTGTACTCAGAGTGAACCAGGAGATCACCAAGATTCCGTGATCTTCTGGCTGTCATGAGTGGTCTGGGGCTCACAAGATTGGTAATCAGTGGAGCAGATTTTAAGATATGCCAGTGTTTATCAAGAATCCCATGTGCCACTTTCTACTGGGAACCATACCTGGTGATAATCCTAGGAAAGTTCTGCTCACTACTTTCCTGACATGAAGGTTTGGATATAGCAAGAAGCTCATCACGTTTTTTTGAAAAAGCTTTTTTCTGGGCCTTTTTAAGGGAACGATGAGAGCACAGGGGCGTTGCTAGGTGGCAAAAAGACCAGGGGCTTCAGCCCGAAGTCCAAAAACCGGAGGGGGGGGGGGTGACGCAGCTTTTTTTTGGGGATGGGTGGTGGGGTTGTGTGACTTACCAGTGCCCATCAATGCTGACCAGCAGTAAACACACCTGCCTGACACTGACCATTACACCAACCTGCCTGACCTACATACACTGACCACTGACCTACATACACTGACCTACATACACTGACCTGCCTGACCTACATACACTGACCTACATACACTGACCTGCCTGACCTACATACACTGACCTGCCTAACCTACAAACACTGACCGCTGACCTGCCTGGTCAGCATTGATGGGCACTGGTAAGTCACACAACCCCACCACCCAGCCCAAAAAAAAAGCCGCGCCACTCCCCCCCCCCCCCCGGTTTTTGGACTTCGGGCTGAAGCCTCTGGTCTTTTTGAAACCTAGCAACGCCCCTGCTCTCATCGTTCCCTTAAAAAGGCCCTCAAAGCACTAGGGTTGTGGTTTCCCTACTCGTGGCCTCTTAGGCTTCTTTTGTTGGGTGAATGAGTACTCTTACCCCAGTAGCGTCCATTATTAGGGTGACTAAACCTGCTCCAAACAGGCCTTTATCTTCAAAAGGAATGGGTAGTAAATGCTTTTTACAAAGTAGCTCCTCAGACCAACATTTTAACCGCTTCGGCCCTGGAAGATTTTACCCCCTTCCTGACCAGAGCACTCTTTGAGATTCAGCACTGCGTTGCTTTCACTGACAATTGCGCGGTCGTGCGATGTTGCACCCAAACAAAATTGACGTCCTTTTTTCCCCACAAATAGAGCTTTCTTTTGGTGGTATTTGATCGCCTCTGCGGTTTTTATTTTTTGCACTAAAAACAAAAAAAGAGCGACAATTTTGAAAAAAACACAATGTTTTGTAAATATCCCAATTTTTTTTTTTAAAAAAAGCTATTTTTTTCCTCAGTTTAGACCGATATGTATTCTTCTACATATTTTTGGTAAAAAAAAAAAAAAAACGCAATAAGCGTATATTGATTGCTTTGTGCAAAAGTTATAGCGTCTACAAAATAGGGGATAGATTTATAGCATTTTTATTATTATTTTTTTTTTTGTACTAGTAATGGCGGCGATCTGCAATTTTTATTGGGACTGCGACATTATGGCGGACACATAGGACACTTTTGACACATTTTTGGGACCACTGGCATTTATACAGCGATCAGTGCTATAAAAATGCATTGATTACTGTAAAAATGTCAAAGGCAAGAAAGGGGTTAACACTGGGGGGCGATCAGGGGGTTAAGTGTGTTCCCTGTGTGTGTTTCTAATGCCGCATACACACGACCATTTTTTCTGTCGGAATAAACTCTGAAGGTTTTTCCGACAGAATTCCGCTGAAACTGTCCTGCGTACACATGATCACACCAAAGTCCGACCGTCCAGAACGCGGTGACGTACAACATGTACGACGGGACTAGAAAAAGGAAGTGCAATAGCCAGTAGCCAATAGCTTCCGTCTCGTACTTGATTCAGAGCATGCATCGTTTTTGGTCCGTCGGAACAGCATACAGATGAGCCGTTTTCCCGATAGGGATTGGTTCCATCGGAAATATTTAGAACATGTTCTATTTCTAGGTCCGTCAGAATTTTCTAAAAAAAAAGTCCGATGAGGCACACACATGATCGGAATATACGATCAAAAGCTTCCGTCTGACTTTTTCTGTCAGACATTCCGCTCTTGTGTACATGGCATAACTGTAGGGGGAGGGGACTGACCTAGAGGAAATGACAGATCGTGATTCCTAGCTATTAGGAACTCACGATCTGTCACTACAGAACAGAACAGGAATTTGTGTGTTTACACACACACACATCCCTGTTCTGCCTATCATGCCCACGATAGCACGTGGCTGGCGGTCATTGCGACCGTCGGCCACGAGCATCGACACCCCCGCCGTGCAGCGGGCACGTGCCTGCTATCCCGCTTATAGGAGCTGACTTATAGCTAACGGCTCGCGGGATCGTGCCGACCTGCCGCACAGTAATGACGGTGGCTGGTCGCCAAGAGGTTAATATAAAATATTGGTGAATAAATGAAAATCATGTGTTTAACAAAAGGACAGTCCCAATATTCCTCTTCAAGAACTGGTTATCCGAATCCCGCGTGCACAAATCCACATCCGTGATTGGAAAACTTCCACCAATTCGTGAGACGCCACCACCTACTAAAATGAACACTCACCAGAAACAAAATAAAAAGATGCCTTTGGTTTATGCCTGGATTAACCACTCCACTCATATGAATATATCTGAAGATTTCCAAACGGTATGCCAGTAATCACTCCATGCATCTCCACATTGGTTGATCTCAGGATCTCATAGAAAGCAAACAGCCATCATTGCGCAACCTATTATGCTTTATTCCATCAATAAAATAGATGTAAAATATTTTCACTCACAAATATAGTGCCTATAGACCGGCACCGAGTCTTTCCAGCGATACTTTTGGGGTTAACATGCGCCGTTCCGTCTCCTGGAGTCGGCGTGTGATCCAGGCCTCGATATGGTGCAGGTTGGGGCAGGAAGTGATGTCGTCGTTACCCAGAAGCCTCTACATGTTTCGCATCCAATCATGCGTCTTTGGGAAGGGCATCTGGGTAACGCCGACGTCACTTCCTGCCCCAACCCGCACCATATCGAGGCTTGGATCGCACACCCACCCCGGGAGACGGAACGCTTTGATTGAAAAAAAGTTTAAGAAACACTGCCCTACCCTTTTTTTTTTTCTAGCACTAAAAATCCAACACACAAAGTAATCCTTGTGTCGATATCCAAAAAATAAATAAATAACAGAAACAGGAGCTTCTTTTTGAATTTATGGAGCTTAACGTTGGGTTTTCATCTAACTTCTAATGAACTCAAACCGTATTAAAAAAACAAAAAAGTTACCTACTGTGTATTTTATGTAGAGATTTCAGATCTTCTCATTAAACTTTAGAAATCGTTATAACATTTGATCACATCTAACTTAAAAAAAATAAAATTCCATATGCAAATAACAGCGTGGGAGTATGTGATTAAGCACAAAAATTGTAGGCTAAAATTTGATAAGCATATAATTATAATTGAACACCAATCAGTCCTTATTGCTTTAGATACAGAAACACTTTTTTTTTCATGAAAGATAAATATGCATACATTCCAAATATTTATACTGTGTCAGACTTCGTCTCTCATATGCCTGTTAGATCCTTCAAATCATCGTAGAAGAAGCAAATAGCGCCTTAGATTAGTTTAGCACTAATAATAGTTTTGAGGTTTAAATATGAACTAAGCACAATTTTTGTCTAAATTGGAAGCATAATATATTCTCAAGTATTTAAAGTGATACTTAAGTCTTGCTTTTTTTTGGTTTAAAAATAACAAACTTACCTGCTCTGTGTAATAGTTTTGCACAGAGCAGCACAGATCCTCCTCTTCTCGGGTCCCTTGCCAGCACTCCTCCCCCCTCCCTCTTGCTGGGTGCCTCCAGAGCAAGCAGCTTGCTATGGGGGCACCTGAGCCCAGCCGCTGCTTTGTGTGTCCATTCAGACACGGAGCCACCGCTCAGTCCCGCCCCCTCTCTCTCCTCACTGGCTCACTGACTTTTGCAGGAGCCAGATACACCCGCTGCGTGTCTTCGCCAATCAGGAGAGAGAGTCCCGGACAGCCGAGTCTCTTGTGTAACATCGCTGGATTGGGGTGGGGCTCAGGTAAGTATTAGGGGGGCTGATGCACACAGAAGGTTTTTTTTAATCTTAATGCATAGAATGCATTAAGATAAAAACCTTCTGCCTTTAGAACCACTTTAAAGCTTAACTTCGGTCAGCATTAAAAACTTGTTATGTTGGTGCCCTGGCGCCCCCCTGCCATAAATGATGGAATTATTTCTTGTTCAGTTTAGGGAAGTATACAGAGGAATACTTACTAGGCATGTGCAATTAGTTTCGTACAAATCGAAAATTTGTATGAATTTCCGTAAATTCGTACATTCGGGAGGAACCGAAATACAAATTGCTATGCTTCCGAATTTTGTACGAAATACGAAATTTCGTTTACCAATTTCAGATTCAAATTCCTAATGAACATTCGTAATTGTTACGAAAAGTTAATGAACCTAAAAGTTAAAAACCCAGGAAGTCAGCACAGCACAGGGATGGTGGGAGCCCCTCATAATGATAAAAATTCATCATAACGAATATTGTAAAACGTAGATCAGCATCTGACTGTAAATTTGTGCCACATCCAAAATTTGAATAAACAACAAAGAGTTCTCTTCTTTTTGAAGAGAACACTATATATATATTTCTGTGGAGTAAACTCTATTCCCACCTACATAAAGATTTATACCACCCCTAATACATAGATGTCTGCTTGTGTCGGAGTCAAGAGCATATTGGGTAGACAGACCATGTCACTGTCGCTGTTTTTAACCAAAAACTGTATGGAATGCCAAGTCAGCCAACACAGTGTTTAATGTAAGTGTATCAGACATAAAAAATATATTATGAAATGCCTTATTGATTGATACTCATATGTTGATTATCATCTTCTCAATATATTATCTCTAATATAGAACTATCTCAAATGTACACCACCCCTGAGGAAGGAGTTTGATTGACTCCGAAACACGTCGGGTGCAAGAGTACTGTCTCAAACACTGTATATGCATTATTGCAACACTGCTTGATTCACATTCCTAACAATAGATGCTTTAGTTTTGTTATATTTTTATTGTGTCAATTTAATACATTATATTTGTACCAATTATACCTTTCTATGGTTTGTATATGTGCCTAAAAAGTCCACCAATAGGGGACCATCTTTGTTGTTGTTTATTCATAACGTATATTCGTAATTGTTACGAAAAGTTAACGAACCTAAAAGATAAAAACCCAGGAAGTCAGCACAGCACAGGGATGGTGGGAGCCCCTAATAATGATAAATTCATCATAACGAACATTCGTAAGTGTTACGAAAAAATTAACGAACGTAACAAAAATTCGTATTTCGTACAAATTTAAATTGAATTTCGGACACGAATTACGAATGAATTCTAATACGAAACGCAATGGTATAAAACGAAACAAATTTGTTGACGGCGCACATGTCTAAATTACTTACCTTACCAGGGGCTGGCGATTCCTTTTCACTCCAGCTCCAGCCCCAGAATGTGGGCTGACCCTTGACATCATCATGAAACTTTTAAATCTGCATGTGGCCACACCTCTTTCACACTAGTGTGATTTCCACCATGACTAAGCCCCATGGGTAGGGTGAAACGCACTGGAGGGGTGTGGCCTGGACAGAGCCAGGCTGAAACTTCTTCCATCCTAAAGGATTGTTGGGCTTTGTTGGTGTGCAGTACTTGGAACTTTTTCTCCTCTTCACATTGCATACATTGAGCCAGGACGGGCTCTTCCAAAGCCAGCACCCTCAGCATGAGTCGCCGGATATGGGCATACAGGAACCTAGAGCAAAACCCCCAGTTCTTCTGATGTGGCTTGTGTGTGATTTCAGATGCATGACATTGGAAATCACTTTGTTTTCAATGGTGCCTGTTCAGATCAATGCAACTCAGCACGGAGCAATTTTGGAACAGGTTCTTGTACTACTTTGGTGTGATTCCTGTGTGATTTTGGCCCCATAAAATATGCACACCACATCCAAGTTGCACTACATAATCGCACTGAAAATCGTATCAAAATCGGATTGTAGCAGTGTGAACCTAGCCTAAAAGTGGTTGTAAACCCTTACATATATATACCCAGTGAAGTGACTGGCCTCAGATGATACACAGAGATGAAACAAATCCTCCTACATAAGTTGTACCTGATTATCTGCAGTCTTTCCTGCTCTACATCCATTCAAAATCCAGAATTTTTAAAGCTTATTTGAAGTTCAGAAAAAAAGGGGCAGAGAGCTGAAGTTACACTCTGCAGAGCTCAGTGAGGGGAGCTTTAAGAGCTGATTCGAGGGAAGAGACACCCCCCCCCCCCTCTCCTCACAGCCCACAGGAACAGAGCAGAAACTGTCAATCTGCTGGTGGTCCCTCTCCTGTCACCATTTTTCTCTTGGCGTCAGGAAAAATTGGCAGAAGTGGTTTAAGCTGATAACAGAGGAACGAAGCAACAGACAGAAATGACACTTAGTTCTCTTAATTGAGACAAGTACACACTTTACAGGGGTATGCTTTGTTCATATTTCATGTCTGAAGTTTACAACCACTTTGAGGTCTAAAAGTTTAACTATGGGTAAACCATTTAGCACTATAGGATGCCAGCAGGTGGTAGACAGTATAAAACAGAGCTTCTGTTGAAAAGAGGCAACACATATACATTTACTTGTCTCAGCAGCCTTTGAAAAGTGCAATTTTTGTTGTAAAAAGAGCACAGTGTGGTGGCCCATGCCCAATGCCTGATGGAAGGAAATAAAGTAAGCCCGGAGCAACAGCAACCAAGCAATAAGCGTAGGGCGGGCATGACAGGGTTAACAGGGATTAACTACTCTTATTAGGGGTGGTTAGTATAGGGCCGAGGGGGAGGGGCTGCAGGAATATTTATAAAGGGGACCCCGCCTGGGATGAGTCACCAGAGCGTGGGGGAAAGTTCAGAGAGAGAAGCAACATGTCGGAGGTGGAGAGAATCCTGGCCCAGCTTAGAGAAGAGGCGGCAGTGCGGGGTCCCGAGTGGCTCCAGGCGGCGATAGGTACGGCACTCACGGGGACAGAGGCGGCGTCCGAACCGGCGGGCAGGAGCGTGACTAGAGCCCGCAGGGCAAGACCTCCGGAGCGGTATTCGCCGGAGCAGCGAGGGGAGGATCAAAGGCAAGCAAGGGGGAGTCGAGGAGATTCGGCGGCGGGCCCACCCCCTAAACGGACGGCGCGCACTAGCAGCGGCAGCCCGGTAAGAACGAACGACAGGGAGCTGAGAGCGGGCGGCGAGAAGCAAGGAAAAGACAGGGCTTCAGTGCGGCCTAGCAGACCCGGCGAACGCGTGCGCGCTGGCCCCTCCCCCAGGCTTCCAGTGTCGGATCGGGGTAACGCGCAGAGGAGGAGTACAGACGGGACCTCCGGGCCTTCAGCGGCAGGGGATCCACAGCGGCCTGATACAGAACGGAGGGAGCTGAGAAGGGGCAGAGCGGAGGCCGCCAGGACTGAGGTTACGCACGCCGGTCCTGGTAAGGCTGTCCAGAAGTCTCCACACGGACGCGCTGCGCAGAGGAGGGGGAAGATGGCGGCGGCAGCTACAGCCAGCAGGCCCGACCGGCTTTCATCGGAAGAGGAGGAAGACATGGTGCTGAACCTTGCGGAAGAGCGATCAGAGTCGGAAGAAGAGGCAGCCCCCCGCGCGGGGAGAACAGCAGAGGTGGACAGCAGACGATCGGCTGATGGGGCGTCACCTATGCAGCCCGGTAAGTCAGCACCTATTACACCTGAGACAATTTTACATGAGGATAGTGGGCCTAGCAGGGGTTCTGGGTCTGGGACACCTAGGGGGGGGACGGGGGAGAACCCTCTGGGAGCTGCAGGTTTACTAGGTTTCTTGGAGGGAATCAAAGACCTAGTCCAGAAGTTTGAACAGGCGGGTAAAACAGCAGTGGGGCCGGCGGCAGCCTGGGTCCCACCTAGAGCAGGATCGGGGGAACACGCTGAGGCAGGGGGGCGTACGGAAATGCCAGCGGTCGCAGGGGCCGGCTCAGCGCCCGCGAAGGAAGGTGGAAGTGAGGTAGTGGTTCAGGAAGTAGGCAAGACGGCGGTGGCCAGTGAGACGGTGGCGAGGCAGGACATAATTAGAATTGCAGATGCAGCAAAATGTGAAGTATATGTGTGTTATGAAGGGCCGTTAGGGGCGCACCTGAAGCAGGAGGTTAGAGAAAAGTTATGGAAAGGTGAGTATGTGGAGATTTTTTCTTTACTCCCTTTAGAAAAATTCAATTTGGATAGAGTAAAACCTGACGATTCTAAAAAAGAGGACGAAGAGAAAAGGAGATACCGGTTAATCCCGCGTACATTTACCAATTGGCTGCAGGCGTTCGCCATAATGGCAAGTGTCATTGGGGAAAAACAACCCGAACATTGTTCGGCGCTGTTTTGTTATCAGGATTCTATTGGGGAAGCGTACAGAGTTTATGGGGGTACTGCGTGGCTGAGGTATGATGAGCAGTTTCGGCAAAGGAGGGCGGTGCGGAAAGAGCTACGCTGGGACCACAAGGATATAAGCCTATGGATGCGATTGATGACCTCGGCGCGGGTACCGAACCAGTTTTTTCAGGGAGGGGCCGGCGGACCAGCAGCACAGGGACAGTCGGCCGGAAACAAGAAAGGGGTGTGCTGGCAGTATAATTCAGGAACATGCAGGTTCGGAAGTTCTTGTAGGTTCAAGCATGAGTGTTCGGGGTGCAACGGAGCACACTCAGCAACTAAGTGCTTCAAACAAGCTAAGGGTCGCTCAGGGGATACTGGACACAAGAGGGAGGACTCCGGTGAGAGTGGGAAGGATGCGGCCGTTTCTCGGTAGGTATCCTGATAAGAAAGCGGCAAAACTATTGGAAGAAGGCTTCTCCGTTGGCTTTCGTATTCCCTGTTCACTGGCGGTAGTTCCTCCCGTTCCACCCAATCTCCGGTCCGCCTTGCAACACCCGGACGTGGTTCGCGAAAAACTACGTAGGGAGGTTGCAATGGGGAGGATGGCGGGGCCTTTCTCGTCAGCGCCTTTGGCAGATCTGGTGGTGTCGCCGCTGGGGGTAGTACCAAAAAAGGAACCCAATAAATTCAGGCTCATCCATCACCTGTCTTTTCCAAAAGGGGGGTCGGTTAATGACGCCATAGATCAGGAAGCATGCTCAGTGACATACACGTCCTTTGATGCAGCCGTAGGGTGGGTGCGCCGGTACGGTAAAAGGGCTCTGTTGGCTAAGGTTGATATTGAATCGGCCTTTCGGCTGCTACCAGTACATCCCGAAAGTTTTAGGTTGCTCGGATGTCAATGGGACGATGAGTTCTACGTCGACCAATGCCTTCCGATGGGTTGCTCTATATCATGTGCGATATTTGAGCAATTCAGCTCTTTCGTTGAGTGGGTGGTAAGGGAGGTTTCGGGTTTGAATTCTATAATTCATTACCTGGATGACTTCCTATGCATAGGACCGGCAGAGTCGAGGATCTGCGCGGTGCTCTTGGCAACGCTGGAACACATAGCAGACAATTTTGGCATTCCCTTGGCGCCTGACAAAACTGTGGGACCTTGTACGGAAATTACGTTTCTGGGCATCGTCCTGGATTCAGAGGCCATGGAATGTAGGTTGCCGGAGTCAAAGTTGGCAGCCCTGAAAACAGAGATTGCGCGGCTGATTGGACTGCGTAAAGTGCAATTGCGCGTATTGCAATCGGTGTTAGGCAAGCTCAATTTTGCCTGCCGCATCTTGCCTATGGGGAGGGTGTTCAGTCGCCGGCTGGCAGCTAGCACGAGTGGCATTAAGTCCCCGAGACATTTTGTACGCCTGGTCAAGGCACATAGGGACGACCTAAAGGTATGGCATACCTTTTTGGAGTCATTCAATGGAAGGGCGTTGTGGATGGCGGGACCGGTCAGCAATTTCGACCTGGAGCTCTTTACGGACGCAGCGGGGGCCTCAGGGTTTGGAGCTTTCTTCCAGGGCCAATGGAGTGCAGGCCCCTGGCCGCAGTCCTGGATAGTGGCGGGCCTCACAAAGAATTTGGTGCTGTTGGAATTGTTTCCAGTAGTGCTGGCAGTGGAGTTATGGGGTGCATCTTTCAGGGATCTGAAAGTGCGATTCCATGGGGATAATTTGGGGGTAGTGCAGGTGATCAATAAGAACACGGCGTCTTCCCCGCCGGTTATTAGATTACTGCAACATTTGGTGCTGAGATGCTTGCAACTGAATGTTTTCATTCACGCTGTCCACCTGCCAGGAGTAGAAAATGTGATAGCCGATGCTTTATCTCGCTTCCAGTGGGACAGGTTCCGAGAGTTGGCGCCGGACGCGGAGCAACAAGGAGTGCCTTGTCCCGAATGGTTGTGGGGGATAGCGTTGGAATCATCGCGGGATGGATAAAGCGGTCGGTAAGTGGGTCCACGTGGTCAGCATACACGAGGGTCTGGAAGGAGTGGTTAGCGTTCATACAGGAGGTGGGTGAGGATCCCAATGGGCAAGCAGGACGGTCACTCGTTTTGTACTACGTAGCCAGACAAATGGAGGAGGGGGTGTCTGCATCTGTAGTGAATGCGCAACTGTCAGGTTTAGCCTTCCTGTTCAAATTACAGGGGCAGCCAGATTTTACAAAAGATTTCTGGGTGAGACAGGCCGTAAAAGGTTATAGGCGATCGGTGATGCGGATGGATAACAGGAAGCCCGTGACATTTGAGATTCTCAAGGGTGTAGTAGACAAATTGCGGGTGGTGTGTTCATCGGAATTTGAGATAAAATTATTTACGGTCGCGTTTTTGTTGGCGTTTTTTGGGGCATTTAGAATTGGGGAACTGGTTAGCCCGTCAAAGAAAGTACATGGGGGACTTGGGAGTCATGAGGTGGAGTGCAGCAGGGGTAGGCTGTCCTTGTGGTTTAAAAAATCAAAAACGGATCAAGAGGGCAAGGGGAAACTAGTTCAGGTGTTTCCAATTCCGGACTCGCCTTTATGTCCAATAGAAGCAGTAATGGTTTTTAGGCGGGTTCGCCCGGCGGGGCTGGGCGCGTTCTTGGTACACGAGGACGGGACGCCGTTGTCACGTTTTCAGTTTGGGGCTATATTCAGAAAATGCTTGGAGCGTTTGGGTTTGGATGGCAAAGCTTTTTCATCCCACTCATTCAGGATAGGAGCAGCAACAGAAGCTGCAAGGCAAGGGATGGATATGGAGGCGGTAAAAAGGATTGGGAGGTGGGAGTCGAACAGGTTCAGGTCTTACGTTAGGCCCCACATGGTGGTAGGTTTGTGAGGTAAACAAGTGGGCAGGACTCTTCAGTCTGCCCGGGTTTGTGTTGTCAAAATGCTGGTTGTACTATAGTGTATGTTGTTTTTCCTCTTTAATTTCAGGTTCGGCGACCGGGATGGTCTGGATCATGGGCCATTCCTATGTCTGCTGGGGGGCACGGAGAGGGGATGTGAGGTACGAGGGTAGGCAGTTGGGTTTTAATAAAAAGGAAGCCTACATAAAATGGTTTGGAGTCCCGGGAATGTTGTGGGGACGGTTAGTTCCTGAGGTGCAGCGTTATGCAGCTAGGGACAGACCGCCTGATGTGCTAGTATTACACGTGGGCGGCAATGATTTGGGGATTAGGTCCATGTTAGACATCACACGGGACATCAAATCAGATATTGACCGCTTGATGCAGCAATTTCCTGATATGGTCGTTGTATGGTCAGATATTGTGGCGCGTATGACATGGAGAATGGCCAGATCGGTAGAAGGTATTAATAGAGCCAGGAGAAAGATTAATAGGGAAGTTAGCAAATTCATGGTTCAGAAAGGAGGGTTGGCCATACGTCACCTAGAGCTGGAATTCGAGACCTGGAGATATTTAAAAAAAGACGGGGTCCATTTAAACGAAGTAGGCATAGATATGTGGGCTTTGGGCCTTCAAGATGGCATACAACGAGCGCTTCGGGTGTGGAGGGGCAGCCAAGGGTAAGGGAATTACCCTTGCCTGCTGTGGCGGACGTTGGTCTGTGCAGGGAAAGAAGATATCAGAAGGATGAGATCGGGACCATCGTTGGAGGGGTCCTGATGGTGGTTCCCGGTTAACGGAGGTTAGCCGGGAAGTGAGAATGGGGCACTGCGGTCAGGGGTAGTCTTTGAGCCAGCTTGTCGGCTTGAGGCAGGGATAATACATTTGAGAGGGACTGCAGTGCAAGAAGGTTTTCAACACAGAGGTTTACTAATTTCCTGCTCAGACCAACGTTAGATTTTCATAGGTTTATAACAGATATGTTTTCTTTATATTTATACGTTTATATGTTTTATATTTGACTCATTATTTTGGTTAAATAAAGTAGGCTGCTACGGCCTTTGTTACCCCATAAACAAGGTGTGGTCTCGGTTAATTAGGATTTGGAAAGGGGTATATAGTTTATGGGGAGTTAAACACATCTGTTATTCAACAGTCATGATGGTAACTGAAGCAGAATATGGTAGGGACCACAGACAAAATTACACACTTTACCTGGTTTTAGATGAGCAAATGGGATTTCACCAGTAAGTAGTTCCCAAAGGCAGAGGGCGTAGCTGAACACATCGGCCTTTATTGTGTAGCGTGTAGACTGGCTGAAAACTTCTGGTGCCATCCAACGAAGGTTCTAAGAACAAAAAAGCAACTACTTCATTCATTGGTATCAGACAACAGGTCGATCTCAAGTTTTATAATGCATTATATAGACTAGAGCTGTACAGGTCCCCCTCCATTCATCATTTTTGTTACTACTGATACGAATAACCTTCGAACGCCTTTAGTTAATTCTGTGCAAAAAAACTAGTAGATACTCCTGTAAAAAAAGAAGCTAACTTTGTAACATTGCACCGCTATCCGATTCAAAATATTTAGAAAGTTATCAAATAACTCGATAAAAGTATAAGTCACCACAACATTCCAAATATAAATGGCTATAAAAATGTATGCCTAGTAAAATGGAAGAAAAAATATTCAAATCATCTCTGCAATACACAGTTCATCATGTTATGACCCTTAAAAAATGCTGCAAGTAGAAAAATACATGTTAATCCACCAGAGATCCAAGTAGCTCCTAATCTCCTATAGTGAGCTTTTGCTGCACTGAAATCCCAAGCAATGTTGTCAGCCCAGCCTGTCACCATTGGAAGATTCCCCGTTCCATTCTTGTTCTAGTTAAAACTACAAAATGTTGAATCTCCACTCATTTTTTTATCCTGGTGACTAGGGATGAGCTTGGGTTCAGCTGTCATTGCTGAGTCAATGAGTAAGGCTCATGACATTCAAGTTCTGGGTTGGGATGAACTTGGATTCAGAGTGAACCCAAACTCTTCAATACTGGTGACAATAGTTAACAGGCCAATTTAAAAAAGTGAATTCCACCAGTGGGGGTCGCAGACAGCAATAAGAATGTGACCAGTTCTAAACCTTTCTTTCTCAATCTGAAAACATGTATTGACACATTTAGCTGGACTTGTTCTCTAATGTTGAAGACATTTTGTAGTTTTTCCAGGCCACGTCTTCACTTCCTAGAGGGTTGGAGTATCTTCCCGACACTAGGAACTGAAGAAGTGGCTTGGTAAAAGCTATGCAGCATCTTCAACATTACAGAACAAGCCCCGTGACTAAATACAAATAGATATACCATGACCTAGATCAGGGCTCTCCAAACTACGGCCCTCCAGCTGATGCAGAACTACACTTCCAATGAGGCATTGTAAAACTCTGACGTTCACAGACATGACTAGGCATGATGGAAATTGTAGTTCCTGAACAACTGGAGAGCCATAGTTTGGAGACCCCTGACCTAGATACATGAGAACCTTCACAACTTCATATATACAACATATAACATTATATACTTTAAAGAAGACCTTCACCCAAAAGGGGGGGGGATTCTGCTCTTCTATGTCCTCTCCCCTCCACTACAACTTTTGGCACATTAAATATTTTTTTTTGGGGGGGGTGGGGGGGTGGGTGAGTGGGTACCTAGTTTTGATAGGTACCCGTGACTACCTCTGGTTAGATCACCTAGGCAATCCAAGTGGGAGTTCAATCAGCCCCCCCCCCCCCCCCTTAGCCCATAATCGCTTGGGACACTTCACAGGTCCCAGAAGGCAGTGGGACCATTCACAAAACAGATTACAGCTGCGCAATGGGAAGCCGGCTGTGAAGCAGCGAGGAGTCACAGTCGGCTTCACACACTAATGACAGGGACCCGGTCAAGTGTCCTTTTATTAACAGGCAGCAGCTATAGGATTTGTAGCTGCTGACTTGTATTTTTTTTTTTTGTTACTAGGGTGAAGAAACTACCGTATTTATACGCGCAGGCATATAACACGCACCCAATTTAAGAGGGAAGTTTCAGCAAAAAAAACGTTTTTTTTTTAAATAAACCACTTTGAAGCAAAATAATGGTCAGTGAGCATCAATGCATCCTCATTAGTGCCCATTTGCAGCTTCAGTGCAGCCTGATCTGTGCCCATCTGCAGCTTCAGTGCAGCCTGATCTGTGCCCATCTGCAGCCTGATCTGTGCCCATCTGCAGCCTGATTTGCTCCCATCTCTCCCATCAATGCAGCTGCCTGATTAAGCCCCACCATCTCTCAATGCAGGAAATCACAGAGCCGTCATCTCCTGTTTACTCGGCTCTCAGTTGGCAGTCACATACACAGTCCCGCCTCCGCCATCGGCATTGGACCAGCTCCTGTGATAGACAGAACACTGGTCCAATGCCGGTGGTGGAAGCAGGACTGTGTGTGACGTGAGAGCCGAGTGGAGAGGAAATGGCGGCTCGTGAATTCCGGCAGCGCTCATCCCCCTCCTTCCTCTCCGAGGTACGCTGTCAGTGTATAATACGCACCCCTGATTTGCCCCCTATTTTCAGGGGAAAAAAGTGTGTGTTATACACCGATAAATACGGTACCTGAGTGTTCCTGGCCCCAAATTCCTCTGAAAGAGTGGGCTCTGACTTTTACTCTGTGATTCCTGCCTTTCGCCCTTGCCATTTCATCTTAATTTCACATGATATATAAGATATAATATATAATAATAATATAATATATAAGACTTAAAAGTTTCCCTTTTAGTGACGGTGATATTAGAATTCCATCCAAGGTGCCAAATCATCTTTAAAAACAATTATGAACATGGAGTAACTTTGAGCGTTTTGAAAATTCTTATATTATAATTGAAAATAAAAAATAAAAAAATCAAACACTTGTACGTATCTTGGACTCGTTTCGCATTTGTGTATCTGTTTGAATGGCTGTGTTTTCTCCCGAGCTGAGGGTAGACGGGCTCTTGACAAAACATGTTTCTACTTAGCTGGCAGACGTATCTGAAATCCGCAGCTTACTGGGCCAAACCCGGCATTGTCTGGATTAGCATCCCAAAGAAATGCTCCATTATTAACAACCTGCTTTCCTTATTATTCACGCGCTTGTCATTAGCTTCTACCAGTAATTAGAAGCATACATGCTCACGGCTGCCATGGCAACAGACTACAATACAGTTTGCCT
This sequence comes from Aquarana catesbeiana, assembly GCF_042186555.1. Classification (NCBI taxonomy): domain Eukaryota; kingdom Metazoa; phylum Chordata; class Amphibia; order Anura; family Ranidae; genus Aquarana; species Aquarana catesbeiana. Next base: position 317,271,003 of record NC_133330.1, read on the forward strand.
TCCGAACAGAATGAGATTTGTCTAACAAGAGGGAAGAGCAATGCCACACTGACACCACCGGCAAGAGTTAAGCTTATATTGTATGTAGTGGGCTTTTTTTTGGGGCTCAGGAACTTTATCTTCCATGTAGAGGCTTAGCTAGTATCCTTTTGTACAACAAAGTGGTTGTCTACATCGTTCTGGGAAGAACAGCTGATTTTATGGTTGCTTATTTACATTGGACGTTGGTTCTAATCCCGTTGGCAAAGGAATTTCCTTAGCAGTCATCTTCTAAAGACAACTGAAACAATTCTTGTGTTCACTTGTACATTTCCCCGTGGCATGTTATTGCTAAAGTGTTTCTCCAGGAAAAACGAATCTATGAACAATCAAAAGGTTGCTCTATTTCATTTTCCCTCTATAATAACACTTTCTTTGTAATTCTGCTCTTTACATGATCGTGGACCTATTTCTACCTTGGTTTTGTTAACATTAGGAAGCCCCAATACAAATGGTTTCTTTCCCTAGCGTTGTTGGGTCCCAGAAGCTGTGCCATGTCAATCTCCCTGCACCAGCTAAGTTTATTTTTCATTCAGCATGTGCTGGAAAGAATTAGGAAAAGGGCAAGGTGCAACATCAATTTCGGTATTGACATCACAGCTGAAATGAGTCTCACCACCGGCTACATCATGGATATCCAATGTAGAAGGGTAGCGGTCAACCAACCGCAGAATAATAGATATTAGAAAAAAGGTATTTCTAATGCTCATTTTAGAAATCACTTAGTAAGGAATGACAGAGCACTGCTAGAAAGTCCAATATCTAGGCTGTGTTTTTAATGCCTTTCCATCTACTTTAAGAATAGAACTCTGCTCGTTACCATGTAAACCTATAACCTTTCGCCAAATGGCTGACTGTTTGCTGTGCATCCTTACTGCTGTATCACTGAAAATGTTGAATATAAAAGCAAACCTGACAGGAACGAGGCAAAGACATTTACGATAGTGAGAATTCTTCTTTAAGAATTCCAGTGGCAAGACTGACTCCCTTTCCGAAAGGTGGAAATTGCCACATTGTACCATTATATCTCTTGTGAAGGAAGAGTGAGAGACCCTTGTGGAGGTCACAGCAGGTGAGCAAAGCTGGGAACTCTCAGAGCTCTCTATACCTGAGTAATATACAGTATATTAAAGAATATGTAACCCTAATATTCCTGATATGTGCCTGTTGTACCAAGTACTTGCATTAAAAATATCCTGTTGTCTCTGCTTTTATCTGAGTTGTTGATATTACCATCTATGAGAGCTTCGGTCTCCAGGAATATGGTGGCCATCAAGTGATTTAAGGGAGTTAGAAGAGAGTTGGCGGTGCCCTCAAGCTTTAGATCATTGTGAGCCTATATAGTTGTCAGGGCTGGGCTTTCAGCAGCTCTCTTCTCTGTGCTCAGGCTGCTCAGCTGTTGGATAATTGTCAGCACTCAAGGTTTCCACAGTGGCTCACCTGGTGATCATTACCTGCTCGTCAGTCTCGCCTACAGCCAGCCCCTTCTGGCTAGTTAACCTGCCTTGTTCATTCCTTTCATGCCTTCTCCTTGGTCAACATATCTGGAGATTCTCTGCTGTGTTTCTGTGAATGACTTTGCCCGGCTGACGTCCCTTCTGGCTCCTGATCCTGTTCTTCTGCCTCCAACTATGCTAACCTCTAGTTTGCTGATTACTGGCTTGTCTGACTACCCGCACTGGCTTCTGATCCTGGCTTATGTTTTGACTATGTTTACTGATCTGTTCAATATTTACCATTACATTAGAGTTACCTTCAGTGGAACTAAGGGGGCAAACGCAACCTCTGAAAAACAACACCCCCCACCATAATACCCCCTCCACCAAATGATGTGGACCAGTGTACAAAACAAGGCCCATAAAGAGATGGATCAGCGACTTTGGGGTGGAGGAACTAGACTGGCCTGCACAGTGTCCTGACCTCAACCTGATAAAACACCTTTGAGACAAATTAGAGCAGAGACTGTGAGCCAGGTTTTCTCGTCCAACATCAGTGCCTGACTTCACAAATGCGCTTCTGGAAAAATGGTCAAACATTCCCCTTGATGCATTGATATGTAAATAGAGGCGTAATTCATATGTATATCATGCCCCCCTGAGGTCATATCCATCATCACTTCTGCTGAATGCTGCCCATCGGGGAGGTAAAGGGGCATGCTTGAAAGTCCTGCCTACAACTGTGGTCATTAAGCCTAACATGAGCCTGTTCTGCAAAGGTAAGCAAATTGGAGGCAGAACCCTTTTGCAAAATAACATGGTGCCACAGCACCGTGAATTGTGGTGCATGTGAATACGCACATTTCAGCAGATGCATGAGGGTGTCATTAACAATTAATAGCACTGTTGTGTATCTGCTAAAGGGCAGCATGTTTCTGTGGTGTCAGGAAAGTGATTATGCATGCGTTCCCGACATACAAATGTGAAAGCAGGCTAAATGTCTCAGTTACATTAGTGGTCAGTGTAAATATTCTCATTAAATTGGGGCTTGGTGTACAATCCTTTAATTTACACGAGTGGCCAGTGTGAATGTCCCCCTTACATAAGTGGTTCCTGTGAATGCTCCTATTATATTAGTGGTCAGTGCAAATCCCCATTACATTAGTGGTCAGTGTAAATCCCATTGCATTAGTGGTCAATGTAAAATCCCCATTACATTAGTGGTCAGTGTAAATCTCATTACATTAGTGGTCAGTGTAAAATCCCCATTACATTAGTGGTCAGTGTAAAATCCCCATTACATTAGTGGTCAGTATAAAACCCCCATTACATTCGAGTTATCTGTCTATTGATGGGTCCCCTGATGTGCTCTAAACAATAGCAACCAATCAGTAAGCAGTAATGATGTGTACTAACCTTTTGCAACCAATCATTGGCTATGCAGTAACCTCTAGCAACCAATTAGTAAGCAGTAATAATGTGCAGTAACCTCTAGCAACCAATTGGTGCGTGGCAAGGATGTCCAGCATCCTCTAGCAACCAATCAGTGAGCAGCATTGATGTACAGTAATCTTTAGCAACCAATCAACAAGCGGAGGTCATGTGTTGTAACCTCTATCAAATAATAAAGGAGCCATAATGTGTAGAAGAGAAGAAAAGATTGATCAAACACTTGAATCCAAAAGATGCTGTAGAAATTTCTTTATTGTCATAAGCCAGACAAGATTGCAATGATGATCAGTTGACGCGTTTCACGCGGAAGAACTGTGCTTGCTAACAATGTCAATGTCATAATGTGTGCTGTAACCTCTAGCAGTAACCCCCAGCATCCAGTCAGTGAGTGGTAATGATACACTGTAACCTCTGGCAACCAATAGTAATCGCTACCTGATCTGATTCAGTAAACTGATTTTGAGTCTAGCTGCTATTTATTGTAGACTCCCAAGAAAATGTTTGCCCAGGGTCCAATCAATAATAAAGATGGCCTTGATAACAATCATAATGCCAGTGAAAAAATGCCCATCATCCTGGGGGCAGGCTCCTCCCCTCACCCCTCCCCACCCTCCACCCAACTCCTAATCCTGTGACCCACTTCCCCACCAGCACCCTTACTCCCAAAACCCTACAACTGCTCCTCAGATGTATGAAGCTACAGTCTTATAGTAGTCCCGTCGGGGTCACAACCACCGCTATGGCAGCCTGTGAATGTTAATGGCTGTGGAAGTATTAGTCTACTTCTCTGAGCCTTATTACTATGATTGTTATATGTCCCGATTCCAATAAAGATAATTGGTAGCCTTAGTAGGTAATTTAGCCTTTGAAGTGTGTTTTGTTGTATTGGTTTATCAGATGCACCTCCCCTCCCAGGATCTCATTTATTGTGGCTTTTAAGCAGACTGACCCTTAAATAAGCTAATGTGGGGATCCACATTGAAGTAAACCTGACCACTAAAGTGAAACATTTCCAAGGTGCCAACCATGCTGAAGTGAAGGGCCTTGTAGTGCTTAGGAACAGCTGTGTTAAAATTCAAATCCTATGTCTCTGTGAAGCCCCTTTTGATCATAAACGCAGGCTGCACAAAGGGCCTTAACTTTTACCAAGGTTAGACTTTGCCCCCTCCTGTGCCTAAACTGCACTCCTGTTACTTACTGGCCATATCCCAGAACTTATTTGAGTGAAGGGTCTGTAATTTGGAGAATAAATGGCAGAAGCAGGAGTCAGTGCTTAAAAGGAGGGGTACAGCCAAAGCTCCTTTGGCTATAATTCTCTTGTGGATCACAGGAGTGCAATTCGCTCTTTCAGCAGACTGAAGCCCACTGTTGGCTGACATTACAGAGCCAGTCCAGGCTCAAGCAAGTTCTCGACCGCTCCCGCCACCTCCTCAGCCCAGGGCTTCAGTGAGCGTGGGGGGTGCAGAGCAGAGAGCTGATGACTGACAGGGAGCTCTGAGAACTGAGCGATCGGCGGTGTGTGAGCGCTCGGTTATCAGTGTTGGAGCCGGTGGGGAACAGATGCAGCATCGGACCAATGCTGCATCCAGCTAGGTAAGTATGATTCTACAAAAACCTCCATTCCCATACTTCTCTTTTAAGGAGACAAATTTAAGGCAGCAGTAAAGTGCTTTAAAGGCTCACCTCCCAATCTATTTACAGTGGGGACAGAAAGTATTCAGACCCCCTTAAATGTTTCACTCTTTGTTATATTGCAGCCGTTTGCTAAAATCATTTAATTTCATTTTTTTTTTTCCTCATTAATGTACACACAGCACCCCATATTGACAGAAAAACACAGAATTGTTGACATTTTTGCAGATTTATTAAAAAAGAAAAACTGAAATATCACATGGTCCTAAGTATTCAGACCCTTTGCTGTGACAGTCATATATTTAACTCTGTCCATTTCTTCTGATCATCCTTGAGATGGCTCTACACCTTCATTTGAGTCCAGCTGTGTTTGATTATACTGATTGGACTTGATTAGGAAAGCCACACACCTGTCTATATATAAGACCTTACAGCTCACAGTGCATGTCAGAGCAAATGAGAATTATGAGGTTAAAGGAACTGCCTGAAGAGCTCAGAGACAGAATTGTGGCAAGGCACAGATCTGGCCAAGGTTACAAAAAAATTTCTGCTGCACTTAAGGTTCCTAAGAGCACAGTGGCCTCCATAATCCTTAAATGGAAGACATTTGGGATGACCAGAACCCTTCCTAGAGCTGGCCGTCCGGCCAAACTGAGCTATCGGGGGAGAAGAGCCTTGGTGAGAGAGGTAAAGAAGAACCCAAAGATCACTGTGGCTGAGCTCCGGAGATGCAGTCGGGAGATGGGAGAAAGTTGTAGAAAGTCAACCATCACCGCAGCCCTCCACCAGAGCCTCTCCTTAGTGCAAGACACATGAAAGCCCGCATGGAGTTTGCTAAAAAAACACCTGAAGGACTCCAAGATGGTGAGAAATAAGATTCTTTGGTCTGATGAAACCAAAATAGAACTTTTTGGCCTTAATTCTAAGCGGTATGTGCGGAGAAAACCAGGCACTGCTCATCACCTGTCCAATACAGTCCCAACAGTGAAGCATGGTGGTGGCAGCATCATGCTGTGGGGGTGTTTTTCAGCTGCAGGGACAGGGCGACTGGTTGCAATCGAGGGAAAGATAAATGCGGCCAAGTACAGGGATATCCTGGACGAAAACCTTCTCCAGAATGCTCAAGACCTCAGACTGGGCCGAAGGTTTACCTTCCAACAAGTCAATGACCCTAAGCACACAGCTAAAACAATGAAGGAGTGGCTTCACAACAACTCCGTGACTGTTCTTGAATGGCCCAACCAGAGCCCTGACTTAAACCCAATTGAGCATCTCTGGAGACACCTAAAAATGGCCGTCCACCAATGTTTACCATCCAACCTGACAGAGCTGGAGAGGATCTGCAAGGAGGAATGGCAGAGGATCCCCAAATCCAGGTGTGAAAAACTTGTTGCATCTTTTCCAAAAAGACTCATGGCTGTATTAGATCAAAAGGGTGCTTCTACTAAATACTGAGCAAAGGGTCTGAATACTTAGGACCATGTGATATTTCAGTTTTTCTTTTTTAATAAATCTGCAAAAATGTCAACAATTCTGTGTTTTTCTGTCAATATGGGGTGCTGTGTGTACATTAATGAGGAAAAAATGAACTTAAATAATTTTAGCAAATGGCTGCAATATAACAAAGAGTGAAAAATGTAAGGGGGTCTGAATACTTTCTGTCCCCACTGTATATTCAACTTAACTGCGCCCCTCTCTGCAACACTAGAGCCACCTCAAAATATCTATTGCTTTTAAGGGAGAGTATGTGACCACATTCCATGATGCAGTGCTAAGGCCTTAGCAGCCAATGGCAAAACCCAAATATTATCATGTGTGGGAGAGGGTGACTATATCAAGCCTGTTTAAGTTCCAACACCATCTGGCAGAGACTTTACATGGAGTTAGGATGATGGAGGAATGGAGTGGTGGGGGAGCTATCTGCGTGGGCAAAGTAAAAGAGTCTTTTTAATCTTGACTTGGCTAGAAGTGCAGACCCCATGTATAGTCTGGGTCTAGGATCCAAGAGGGCTCCACAGGGACACAGGTATCGGTTTGAAGAGAATTATAGGAACTTGTAGACATCACAAGGTGCCTGCAGTTTAGAACCGTTATCTAAGAAGTGCTCTACGTAGGGTAACTTTCACTTTAGGCGCTGAAAATTGAGTTTGTTGAAGTTTACAATGTGCATAAGTAAAAATGGCAAAGGTGACAGTTTTCCTATAATATATGCATTTTTTTCTGCCAGAGGAGAAACAAGACATTTGCAAACAATGCATTACCAATCATTCCAAACAGTAATATTTCAACAACATAACTACAAATGTCCCACATTTTGTGTATTTCACTTCTACAGAAGAGAGAAATTACGGTTATCAGCATGTAATTGCAGGTAACCTTTTCAGAGACTATCATTTAATAGAATTACTGAGATATATTCAGAATTTCCAGACAATTACCCAGTATCTTATTTTTTCTCCTTTGTGACTTTGAAAAACTTTTACCATAATTTATACTGTATATGGGACAAAACGTTTTACTGTATACAGAACAGCACTCAGAAGTCAGAGAAGAGCTGAATGACCCAACTAAGAAATAAAAGGAAATACTGCAAAGCCTTAAAGTGTTACTAAACCCACAACAGTAAAATCATTCTGTATATGCAGTAAAGCATGCTTGTTATACTCATTGTGGAACCTAAGGGGTTAATCCTCTGCATTGTGTAAAAAGGCTATTTGATCCTGTCTTCTCCGATCCACCCCTCCTTCCACTGCCCCCTAATAATTTCCTGATAACGCAGAGTCTATGGAGTCAGGCTGTACATGCTTAGTTTGGTGTGTATTGCTAGAGAGGATTTTATTTTTCTTGGGAGGATGCATGTGCTCAGCACAGGGCCAATCAGCACTGTGCAAACAGAGGGTCGGGGGTCTTGCAGTCTCATAGGACAGTAAGAAAACCCCTCCTACAAGTTTTAACGAGTGCTCGGCTGGACACTGCTAGAAGTCATAAGACTGCTATATATTGCTGATGAGAAAAGGTACTTAGCAGTTTATATTTACTAAAATAATTGCATTTTCATGTTCGGTGTACTTTGGGAGACCAGATATAGTGAATGCAGAGTCCTGGGTTTAGTAACACTTTATAGATGGGTTTTAAGGTGCACCCTGCTAAACACAATTTACATCTAAACTTTCCGCGTAACACTTACAACAGACAACAGTCCAATGAACACTAATTATTTGAAATCCAGGTCTCAGTGCCCTACTCCCGTCAACAGTTCTACACTTACAGTATAAGATTTCAGAACATTAGACGATGTATGTGACCCTTTACTACCTCTGGTACCATTGGCCAGTAGACCACCCAATCCGGTAATGGTCGAAAAGTGAGGCATAGGAAGCAGAGGGAGCAGGCCCAAGCTATTGATCAAGGAATCTGTTCAAGTTTTGCACAAAAGATCTTCCTGGATTCTGAGACTCTTTTGGTACTCAGCAAGAAAAATAGTGCTGACGGGGGGCCAAAAGTACCTGGTAACAGCTGAGCTGAGGTTGAGGCCCCAGAGCTGGGTTGAAGGCCCCTCCACACACAAGGAGACTTGTTTATTAATAAAAGGTACCTGCAGTACCTCTTATGTTATCTGACGTTTGTGTTTACAGTTAAAACAACGTAACAGGTTCAGTTATATCTGCCACTTACTACGTCAATGTTCTCACAACTGGAATATTTGCTAATATCCAACGAAGTTAGTGTTGTATCCCTGTGTTCACTAACCTTGGTCTTTCTACCAGAGCCGGATTTACCATTAGGGAAACAGGATTGTGTCTATAGGATGCATATGGGTTTAGGTTCCTCTTTAGTCTCAGAAGGGCCCCTGCAAGGGTTTATCCAAAGATCAGACACATACCTGAATGTGGCAAAACCAAGAAACATGGAGCTCCTCTTTTGCTCATATTTCGGCCTCCCCAGGGGAAATAAACTTCCTGGCCTGTTTTTTCCCATACACATGGTAGCCATATTTGTCACACAGTTCCAGAGAATCGTGACTGCCCCCTCCTCCACCCAACAACCAGTGCCAGTGTCCTTTATCATGATTGGAAGAAGATTTACTAAAACTACAGTGCAGGACCTCAGTTACACACTGTAGAAAAAGGGCAAAAATGCTGTAAGCAATCCTTGCATGCAGCGTTATTAACTTTCAATACATTTCCATGTTATCAGTGCAGATACAGTTATCTTACATTTATACATTGTTACTGTATTCTAAAAGCCAAGTACTGGGTAAGACCAGTACCCAATACTGGGTAAGGTCAGTAAAAAAAAGAAAAGGTTCTGGGAAAAATGTGTGTTCCTCACAGATGAGTTGGCTTTGGGAGCTAATGATCAATGCCTATAGAGCCCATCAGAAAACTAGCCCTACATCCTACTGCTGACTGTGCAACTTTCTACTGAATCCCCAGTTCCGTGCATTTAGGTACGGGCAACAATAGGTCTTGCTGTACATCAAGCAAAACTGAACTTCATGTAAGTGACTAAATACACTATTGAGGTACTTACAGTATATGAGCGCTACTTTACTTGTTAAATGATTTACATTTTTGTCCATCCATTCCTGAGATTTACATAGCTCAGCTAAAAAAGACTGACTTTTAATTCGTGTAGCTACGCAACACATCCTGGTCCCCTTCCTGTCCCCTGCCTGTGACTAGGGATGAAATTAAAATTCGCCCCTACCATGGGTTCATGTTGAATCCTAGGGATATACAGGGTTTGCCAATCATAAACGTTTGGCTGGGAACTTCACAGCACCAGAAATAGGGAAAAACCTAGGATTCATAGCCTTTGCCCCTAGTCAGAGTCACAGAAGCTAATAATTTGAAGGAATGGATAACCCAGCCCCCTTTATATAAAAGGGTGGGCTCACAGTAGCCATATTGTCAGTGTGTGTTGAAGCTGACAATTCTTTGTAGAGGAGATAATTTTTTTGCATTGGTACATGCCACCCACCCTTCCGCCCAGAAGTGCCCAGCTTCTTATGCATTTTGGTTAAAAATAAGCTTATTAGCCTTACAATTGGACAGAATTGAATAACAATATTCACCCCATCATATACTTTATTGGGGTTTGCTTCAAACGCCAAACAAGATTCGCAAAGCTGTTTGTGAACAGACCTCAGGTAGCTTTTCCATAGCTGTGAGGGGGAATGTCAGTCCATGGGTGCTTTGGTGCTGAGGTATGTCTTGCGTAGTGAATGTATTTGTACATTATATTATTATGTTCTGTCTATATAGTGTTTAATGTTATCAATTTTTTCTGTAGACATACAATGTTTTCATGCGTCCTGATGAACCAATCTTGGTGAAACGCATTGACACATGAGGACTTTTAACCTGCATTATTATCGGTAAAATATGTGAGTTACTATTTTTGTATGAATGTATACGGTCTATTTACCCAAAGTACTACTGTTTTTTAATCAGAGATTTACATACATTAAGTATGTTCTTTTTTAAATATGTCATACAATAAAAGTTTATGATTTTATATGATTTGTACTCCCTGTGTCTGGCCTATATAGTCAGATTTTTCTTTTTTCTAGTCTTTATCGCGGATGTTAGCCACGAGTGTCATGTATATCTGTCTATTTATCTTTTGTGCTCTTTCCTTTTTTTAGACTGTCCCTTCTTAGCACATGTGCAAAGCAGGACACCTGATTGGCCCTTGTGCAGCACATGTGCAAAGCGGGACACCTGATTGGCCCCTTATGCTGCCTCTCATTCTTTTAGTTATCTCCAAATTCAGTTACTTAGACCCCTTTCACACTGGGGAGGTTTGCAGGCACTATTGCGCTAATAATAGCGCTTGCAAACTGATCCGAAACAGCCGCTGCTGTGCGGTGCGCTGGGAGGACAGAAAAAAAAGTCCTGCTAGCAGCATCTTCGGAGCGGTGAAGGAGCGGAGTATACACCACTCCTTCACCGCTCCTGCCCATTGAAATCAATGGGACAGCGCGGCTATACCGCCAGCAAAGCGCCTCTGCCTTTGCGGTGGTTTTAACCCTATCTCGGCCCCTAGCAGGGGGTAAAACCACCCCGCTAGTGGGCAAATACCGACGGTAAAGCGCCACTTACAATAGCGGCGCTTTACCGCAGACGCCGCCCCAGTGTGAAAGGGGCCTTACACTCTAGTTACAATTAAAAGGCATTTATTGATTTTTAAATACAATGCATAACTACATTTATTTGTTATAACTGCCTGGAATTCAACTTTAACGAGGTTTCCCAACTATATATAATTTCTCGAAGCCGTCATAAGAAAAATACGTTGACTACCATTGTCAACCCACTTCTGAAACTCCTATTTGCCTGCCTGGTGTCTATTGTAGAAAACACCAGACTTGTTTTTGAAGTCCAGTAAATCAGTTTTATTGAAAGTCCCATTTGGTTTCAGCCAACACATTTTGGGGGCTCAGAAGGTCCCCCTTCATCGAGGCTGAAAAGTACTTTGGGAATGACATTCCAGATTCTGGAATTGAGCAATAAGGTGTAATCCCAGAGGAACATTCTTACTGAGAAAAAACAAGTGTGAAAGGATCAGCTCCATATGTCGGTTCACCCTGACTCTCCAGCTTCTATACTTTTGTACTCACCAAAATAGATTTTGTATCACTCAGTGGGTTCAAGAATGTATCAGGCCATTCAGAAAGACTTTTAATAAGAGAAGAAATGTAAACAAACCCCAGGCTGTTTGGTCATGTTGTCCTCATCGACCGACTGAAGAAATCTTGACTCTGTAAAGAGAAAAACAACTGAATGTTTTTTCACTTTATTTATTTATTCATTTTAAGCAGGCGAGATCCGAGTAAATGTCTGCCTTAGGAAAATCAATGGAAAGTCACTGAAGCATCTTGCATGGTTGTAGACTACTATTTACCACATATCTCTGGTATGAAAAGACAGGTCTTGTGTTGTGGTAAAGCACAGAAAAGTATCTGCATTTCACCAAAGAGGTCACACTGTGTTTGAGCTTAAAGTCCAGCTAAAAATGAATAAATACTAGATCCTTGTACAGAAAAGTCACCACATTATATGCAGACAAAAAATTCAGCTTTCTATGGCAGTGCACAATCAAACAGTTATTCCATCCCGACAGTTTTTGCAGTTCTAGCCCATTCTTTTTGGTTCTAGCACCAGTACTGCTTGGACTGGGAAGAACTGGGTAGACCCCCAAAAGCTTGTGCAGAAAATGTAACTGTTAATTTAAATTAAAAAAGTATCCCAGACGGTACTCAACTGTGTTGGTGTAATAGTGCACTAATATGGCTACAATCACCTTAAAACAGAACTAAACCCATTGATTTAACGGTTTCTCAAAAACAACTACAGCCGTGGCCAAATGTTTTGAGAATGACACAAATATACATTTTTACAAAGTCTGCTGCCTCGGTTTTTTTTTATGGCAATTTGCATATACTTAGAATGTTATGAAGAGTGATCAGATTAATTGCAATTAATTGCAAAGTCCATCTTTGCCATGAAAATGAACTTAAAAGAGAAGTATGTTTTTTTTTTCCCCCTTTTATACTTACCTAGGTGGATGCAGCATGGGACCAATGTTGCATCTGTCCCTCTGCGTCTCTAAACTGAGACAGACACACAGATCCGCGAGAGGAGAGCTGGTGACTGTCAATCAGCAGCTCTCCTCTCTGCTCCTCCACGCTCACTGGATCGCTGAGCTGTGGACGGGTGGGGAGGGGCATTAAGTGGCCATCTCAGGCTCTCAGCGGCTTGCTGAGAGGCTGAGACAGGCATCAGTCCAGGCACCTGTTGGATCCAGACATCATTGTCGTGATGACACAGTGCCTGGACTGATTCCAATGACGTCAGCAGAGGGCGGACTTCAGACCGCTCTCTGCTTAAAACGGGTCACAGGAGTGAAAAACTGATTGCACTTCTGTGACCCTTAGGAGAAGCCCAGCCAAACGAGCTTAGGCTGGACTTCTCTTTTAATCTAAAAAAAAAAAAAATTCCACTGCATTTATGAAGAAGGCTTCAGTGCACCCTAGAAAGTCCAGCAAGCGCCAGGACTGTCTCCTACAGCTGATTCAGCTGCGGGATCGCGGCACCACCAGTGCAGAGCTTGCTCAGAAATGGCAGCAGGCAGGTGTGAGGGCATCTGTACGCACAGTGAGATGAAGACTTTTGGAGGACGGCCTGGTTTCAAGAAGGGCATCAAAGAAGCCACTTCTCTCCAGGAAAAACATCAGGGACAGACTTAAATTCTGCAAAAGGTCCAGGGATTGGACTGCTGAGGACTGGGGTAAGGTCATTTTCTCTGATGAATCCCCTTTCCGACAATTTGGGGCATCCAAAAAAAACATTGTCCGGAGAAGAAAAGATGAGCGCTACCATCAGTCCTGTGTCATGCCAACAGTAAAGCATCCTGAGATCATTCAGGTGTTGGGTTGCTTCTCAGCCAAGAGAGTGGGTTCACTTACAATTTGCCTAAGAAAACAATCATGAATAAAGAATGGTACAAAAACATCCTCCAAGAGCAACTTCTCCCAACCATCCAAGAACAGTTTGGTGACGAACAATGTCTTTTCCAGCATGATATAGCACCTTGCCATAAGGCAAAAGTGATAACTAAGTGGCTTGAGTAAGAAAACATCAACATTTTGGGTCCATGGCCAGGAAACCCCCCAGACCTTAATACCATTAAGAACTTGTAGTCAATCATCAAGGCAGGTGAACAAAAAAAACTCCACAAATTCTGGCAAACTCCAAGCATTGATTATGCAAGAATGGGCAGCCATCAGTCAGGATGTGGCCCAAAAGTTAATTGACAACATGCCAGGGCGATTTGCACAGGTCTTGAAAAAGAAGGTCCAACACTGCAATTATTGACTCTTTGCATAAACTTAATGTAATTGTCTAGAAAAGCATTTGACACTTATGAAATGCTTGTAATTATACTTCAGTAGCCCATAGTAACATCTGACAAAAAGATCTAAAAACACTGAAGCAGCAGACGTTGAGAAAATTAATATTTGTGTCATTCTCAAAACTTTTGACCACGGCTGTATGTTCAAGGCATGCCATGAATGATAACTCTCACAGTTTGCTCTCAATGGAACTGAAGGCGGTTAGTGGAGGGATCCACCCAGAGGGATCCACTACAGATGGAAATTTCCTTTCTGTCTAGCAGCAACATCACAAGTTCGCTCAGCTACATTGCGAGTTCAGAAGATCTTTAATCGTTCTGCAAGACCCTCAACATACTGAGGGTTGAAGTCCCAGATTGGTACACCGAGTTCCACACTCCGGTCAGGAGAACCCCACCATCCAGAGAAGAGCCAATGAAAGTGCAAGACTTAAGGTACCGCAGACACCGGTAAGAAACAAGACCCCATGCTAATGTGCAGAGCCACCAGCTTCAATATCCAAGACCCACAAAAGCTTCTCAGCCAAGAAGGGCACGATGGGATGACTAGAGGTCCCTGAACCCGCAGCTGACATTTTGGATGAGTATCAGCCTTTAAAACATTCCTATTTCTGTGTTCCCCTGATGTCACTTGAGGACCAGCAGCAGAGGATCGCACTAATAGAATCTGCCATTGAACACATCCCATGCCACCAGGCCGCCAAACACTTCCGAACCATATGCCCTGAAATCTGTCAGAAAGTACGCTGATCACTATACCCCTTTCCCAGTAAGCCACACAACACCAGATATTTACCTTCGTTCCATTAGAAACCTGCCGAACCAAAGGGCGAGAAAGGCTAGATTAGAGCCCTGGAACAAAAATCTAAATTATCAGACCCCCCCTTCCACTCCCCTGTACCTACAATCTCGGGGAATTACCCCAAGCTGTATATGACAAGATAGACTATTCGAACAGGTATACTGATTTATACTGTACAGCGAAACCGAAGCAAGCTAAAGTCCTGCAAGCAAGCAATCGTTCTATATTGCATTAGGAAGCCCTGTACTGTTGGACAATCACCTAGTCCCCTAAGAACCATGAGGCCTTTCTTCCACAACTTACCCCCTGGGTACATTACGTTCACTATATGTTTTCTTTGTCAGTATATTTCATTTATTAATGATGTACTTCATCATACATTTTTCTTCTCCAGCGGAGTGGTTGACTCATGGGAAATGCCCAAACACTTGGAGCGTGCTTCTCATCTTTCACAGAAACCATGCACAATCGATTACATTTTACATGACCGCAGGCTACACGATAAGCTTAATTCACTTTACCACGCAATAGTATAGCCTGGGCCCACAAGCTCACCAAACCATAAGCATAATCGACAGCACTGGGTTGGGTCCTAAGAGTCACCCTCTCCACTTCCCGTTGAACAGGGGGAATAGGATGATTTTACGATTGCATGAGTAAATTTTCCCACCTTGGATCTTGTAGTAGTTCACGTTTTGGCACTAATCAATACAAGACATTTCCTGAGTAGTATTGAAGATACTTCTTTCCTTATATGAGCTGACAGTTTCATGGAGGGCAAAAGAACGATAGATATGAGAAATGTCAAAAGCAAGCTAGAATAGCACCACTATGTTCAAGTGATAACAAGCTAACAAAGAGAGTGAGAATTTCATTTCAAAACGCACCCGATATATAGATAGCTGATCCCCTACAAAAAGGGGATGACCACCATAGACTCCCATAAATCTCTGAGGCCCCCCATCAGACTGTTACCAAAACAGGACAACGTGCAAATGAAGGGAACAACCCCTCCCCCCCATCCTTTTCCCTCATAAATAAATGTTTGAAATAGGCACCCAGACACACAAATATCGCCCTGAAGCGTATTGCTATCTCCATCAACAACCGAAAGGCTTTTCAACGGCTCTCCCATTACCTGGACTAGTGAGCAGAACCACACCCTGGGCTTTCTAAAAGGGTTTATCCAAACCTTCTTTCCCACCTACCTCCTCACTTTTACCTTGCATCTCCCCCTCTCTCTCACCCAACCCATCCCTAGTCTCCTGCCCTAACCCCCCCCCTCCACCCTACCTGCCTGCTCCCTTTCCCCTGATTACATTTCTGCAACTAGCAGACTCTTGTCTCTGGAACGACTTGCTGCAGACCCTCCAAAAATGACTCCGCTACCACCCCCAGAACTATGGATTCAAAATTGTTTCACTCAATGCCCGTGGCCTTAACATACCAGAGAAGTGCTCCCAACTTTTTCTCACAATGCGTAGAAATCAAAAGTCAAAGGGGTATCCGTACTAATAGCTAAAGACTGTCCATTCCAATTAGCAGATTCTATAGCTGACAATGAAGGCAGATAACTTTTTTTGAAGGGATCTTACCTCGGCAAACCCATGACCCTCGCGAATATTTATGCACCAAACAGCCACCGGGTCACCTTTTTTCGAGACATGACACAAACATTAGCAACTTTCCACAAAGGCATCTTAATTATAGGGGGCGACTTCAATGCCGCCCTAAACCCCCTACAAGACATGTCCAATGGTTCATCCTCCATGCCATATAAAGCCCTGCGAGTCATCCAGGAACAATTTCAAGTCCTTTCATTACACGACCCATGGCGCACCCTAAACCCTAATGGAAGGGATTTCACTTTTTTATGGTCCCCACACCAGAGTTACTATAGGCTTGATTATTTGTTCATCTCTCAGAGAGACTTACCAATGCTTCACCAAGCATCTATAGACCCGATGTTTATATCGGACCACCACCCCGTCACAATATCTTTAAAAATCCCCACCTCTCCTACCAGCCCACAAACTTGGAGATTAGATCCCTCTTTGCTCACAGATGCTAACATTGTTAATGAAATTACAGAGCACCTCGCACAGTATTTTAAGGAAAATAATTCCCCGGATATATCCCCTTTACCACAAATGTATAGTCAGGGGTGTACTAATTTCAGTCAATGCTAAACGTAAATGAGAAGGGCAAAGATGCATCAAAGAGCTGACCACTCGTATACATTCACTAGAACAAGCACACAAATTATCACTAGCAGCAAACAGAACTTGGCAAAAATATAAAATGCAATTTTATTTTAGCTCAAAAATTCTTCTACGAATTTGGAAATAAATCAGGCAAGCTCCTAGCCAGGGCACTACGAGCCAAGAAAGCAGCCCCAACAATCTATTCCCTAACAGACCCTTCCGGTCGCAAACTTACCTCCAACTCTGAGATTGCCAATCAATTTGTCCGCTATTACTCCCAACTTTATAACCTTTTTGAATCAGATCCTACTAGGGATAATTCATCCAGACTCCAAGCAATCAAAGATTTTTTGCAGAATTATAGCCCGAAACAGATCTCCATTGCGGAGGCACAAGACCTGGAACGACCTCTCGGAAGAGGAAGTTAAAGCTGCGCTTAAGCCAATGAAGCCAGGGAAAAGTCCAGGCCCAGATGGACTCACAGTGGGCTATTATAAAACTTTCACAAATTCTCTCATATCCCACTTTCTGGCAGCTTTTAATTCCTTATCATTGCCCAACCAATCGTCTTGTGACCTTTTCACTGCACACATAATGGTCATCCCTTAACCAGGAAAAGACCCCACACTAGTTACCAATTATAGACCAATTTCGCTACTAAATGTAGACCTAAAACTTTTTGACAAAACCTTAGCCAACCGGCTTTTACCCCTATTACCACAACCGATATCCCTTGATCAAGTGGGCTTCATACCGGGGAGGGAAGCAAGGGACAACACGCTTAGAGCGATCAACATCCAACATTGGGTTACATCAACCCATAAACCCGGCTCTTTGCTTTCACTTGACGCAGAGAAGGCATTCGACAGAGTGGCCTGGGACTTCATGACCTAAACTCTAAAGGCAATTGGACTAAGAGATTGAATGCTGCATTTTGTCCAAGCCCTCTATTCTGCTCCCACAGTGAGAGTTCGAGTCAATGGCCACTTGTCGAATGCCTTCTCAATCTCTAATGATACACGTCAGGGATGTCCCCTATCCCCTCTAATTTTTGTACTGACCCTTGAACCCCTATTACGCCATATCAGAATGAACCCAGATATTAAAGGCATTACGATTGTTACACAAACCCACAAATTGGCGGCCTTCGCAGATGATGTTCTCCTATTCCTATCAGAACCCCTCATCACAATCCCTAATCTTCTTAAAGACCTTGCCACATTTAACTACTTGACAAACTTACAAATTAACCACTCAAAATCACAAGCTCTCAACATCTCTCTAGCTCAGGACATACTCAGACATCAATTCTAATTTCCCATTTGAATGGAATCAAGACGCAATAACTTACCTTGGCATCCAACTACCTGCCAAACTTTCAGACCTTTATGCTAAGAACTATCTCCAGATTCTCCAGAAAATACAAAATGATCTAAAATCATGGTTCACATACCTCTTTTCATGGTTTGGGAATGCCGCAATTTTAAAAATGAATATCCTCTCCAGAATTTTATGTCTTACAAACCATACCAATGAAAGTACTGCCAGCGTTCTTTGCGTCCTATCGCAGAGAATGCACATATTTTCTTTGGGGGAAATCTCGACCTAGGCTGAATTACAACACATTAACAATTCCAAAAATGAAAGGAGGCATAGGGCTCCCTGACATCAAAAAATACTACCTTACATGCCAATTAACAAGGGTGGTGGACTGGAACATACACTCGAGAATAAAAACCTCAATACAACTAGAACAAGCCATGTCAGTCCCACCTCTATCAAATTCCATGGATAGCACATTCCTCTATCATGCAAAACACACTCTTTGATAGGAACCACCCTACTCGATTTCCATGAAGCATGTCGCAAATACAAGGTCTCATCTTCTCTGGGACCTTTAACCCCAATTAGACAAAACCCAGAATTTCTGCCCGGTATGGCTAACTCCTTTCTATCTGACAGCTTGTCCCACTCAACGGTCTTTCAGAACACTTCTTCAACAAAGGACGTCTTCTGTCTCTACCCGATTTTACATCCCTAACCACTACTTTCCATTTTGGACGTACGCACAGATCCAACAGTTCCTGAGTAAACTCCAACTCATTTCTAAATGGACACACCAACACACACCATTCGAAACAATATGCTCAAAATCAGAGCCACAAAGGCATTTAATCTCAGACATATACTTTATACTGTTCGCCGACCATAACCCTAAATCAAACCCAGCCAGCAGTAAATGGGAACAGGAGCTGGAGATAAACCTCTCAAACCAAGACTGGGAAAAATTTTTCAATTACATTGACAAGGGCTCAGTCAATGTCTCCACACAAGAAAACAGCTACAAAATATTATCCAGGTGGTATAGGACTCTACTCAGAATACATAAATTCACTTCCTCGATCTCTCCTAACTGCTGGCAGTGTAACAAAGAATTGGGCTTACTCCTACATATATGGTGGACATGCCCCTTAACCGCTTCCCGACTGCCCCACACAGATATACTGCGGCAGAAGGGCACATACAGGCAGATTAACGTACCTATACGTTGCCCTTTAAGAGGCGGCTTGCGGGCACACGCCCGCCGGGAGCTCCGTGAGCGTGATTGCGGGTCTCGCGGACTCGATGTCCGCAGGGATACCTGCGATCGTCTCACAGAGAGGAAGAACGGGGAAATGCTGATGTAAACAAGCATTTCCCTGTTCTGCCTAATGACACTCCCTGTAATCGGGAGCGGTGATCAGTGCCATGTCACACACAGCCCCCCCCCACAGTTAGAAACACTCCCTAGGACACACTTAACCCCTTCACTGCCCCCTAGTGGTTAACCCCTTCACTGCCAGTCACATTTACACAGTAATCAATGCATTTTTAATTGCACTGATCGCTGTACAAATGTGAATGGTCCCAAAATAGCGCCAAAAGTGCCCGATCTGTCCGCCATAATGTCACAGTCACGATAAAAATTGCTGATCGCCACCATTACTAGTAAAAAAAAAAAATTATTAATAAAAATGCCATAAAACTATGCCCTATTTTGTAGACGCTATAACTTTTGCGCAAACCAATCAATAAATGCTTACTGCGATTTTTTTTACCAAAAATATGTAGAAGAATACATATCGGCCTAAACTGAGGAAAAAAATGTTTTGTTATATATTTTTGGGGATATTTATTATAGCAAAAAGTAAAAAATAATGCGTTTTTTTCAAAATTGTCGCTATTTTTTTGTTTATAGCGCAAAAAATAAAAACCGCAGAGGTGATCAAATACCACTCGTCAATTTTGTTTGGGAGCCACGTCGCACGACCACGCAATTGTCAGTTAAAGCGACGCAGTGCCGAATTGCAAAAAGTGCTCTGGTCTTTGGCCAGCCAAATGGTCCGGGGCTGATGTGGTTAATCCAACCATTTTGAGAGGAAGTCCACAAACTCACTTGCAAAATCTCAACCCTCCCGCTTGACTATTTCCCAGCCCAATTCCTACTTCACCACTCCTCCATCCCAAAATCTATTTTCACTCCCTGGCAATGCACCTTATTAATATGGTCAAACTATGTGTCCCATCTCACTGGCGCTCCCAGGAACCTCCAACCATAGCAGAATGGTTCAAGCGTGTACAAAGAATTGCTGATGTAGAGTAACTCGTATATCAGCCAAAAGACACCCCCTCTAAGTTCTGGAAAATTTGGGTGTATGTTAAACACTGCAACCAAATTCACAGGTATACATTCCTAGCTGTAGGGTGAGTCTCTTTAAAAGTCTTCCTAATTGCATTTGGGACAAGTTCTTTAAAACATTTACGGTTGACTTTGTTATTAATGGATATGAGAAAGAAATTGCAATCATTGTATCTCTTACACAATACCTTCTCTATACAGAATACTTCTCTAAATGTTTGTTATTTAAATCGAAGTATATGCATTTATCAAATAAAGCTTCTTGAAAAAAAAAAAAAAGTTCCTCCCCGAGGAGGCCAATGGCCCATACATTCATTTTTTGAATGTAATTATTATTTTAAATGCAAATTTGTTCAGTAGAAAAAAAAAAAGTGGAATTTGGAGCATTATTTTTCTACTTTGCGGACATCTGTGATTTGATGCAGTACTGGAAGTGGAAGAGGTGGATGCAGTCCATTCCTGAATCCTGTATGGAGATTGTACCATACTTAGGTGCATACTGAATGCTAGGGGTTCATCTGTCTGGTACAGTGCCTTGAAAAAGTATTTATGCCCTCATGTTACAACCAAAAACATGAATGTATTTTATTGGAATTTTATGTTAAAGACCAAAACAAAGTGGCACATCATTGTGAAGTGGAAGGAAAATGATAAATGGTTTTCAAAATTTTTTACAAATAAATATGTGAAAAGTGTGGCGTGCATTCATATTCAGCCCACTTTACTCTGATACCCCTAATTAAAATCTAGTGGAACCAATTGCTTTCAGAAGTCACCTTTTTAGTAACCTTATTAGTAAATAGAGTCCTGTGTATAATTTAATCTCAGAATAAATACAGTTGTTATGTGAAGCCCTCAGAGGTTTGTTAGAGAACCTTAGTGAACAAACAGCATCAAGAAGGCCAAGGAACATACCAGACAGGTCAGGGATAAAGTTGTGGAGAAGTTTAAAGCAGGGTTAGGTTATAAAAAAATATCGCAAGCTTTGAACCTCTCACGGAGCACTGTTCAATCCATCATCTGAAAATGGAAAGAGTATGGCACAACTGCAAACCTACCAAGACATGGCCGTCCACCTAAACTGACAGGCCAGGCAAGGAGAGCGTTCATCAGAGAAGCAGCCAAGAGGCCCATGGTAATTCTGGAGGAGCTGCAGAGATCCACAGCTCAGGTGGGAGAATCTGTCCACAGGACAACTATTAGTCGTGCTCTCCACAAATCTGGCCTTTATGAAAGAGTGGCAAGAAGAAAGTCATTGTTGAAAGAAAGCCATAGGAAATCCTGTTTGCAGTTTGTGAGAAGCCATGTGGGGGACATAGCAAACATGTGGAAGAAGGTTCTCTGGTCAGATGAGACCAAAACTGAACTTTTTGGCCTAAAAGCAAAATGCTATGTGTGGCGGAAAACTAACATTTCCCATCACCCTGAACACACCATCCCCACTGTGAAACATGGTGGTGGCAGCATCATGTTGTGGGGATGCGTTTCTTCAGCAGGGGCAGGGAATCTGGTCTGAGTTGATGGGAAGATGGATGGAGCCAAATGCAGGGCAATCTTAGAAGAAAACCTGTAATGCCGCGTACACACGAACGGACTTCTCATCCACCAGAACCCCGAAGGACCTTTCGATGGAGTTCTGACGGAGTTGCGGCAGAGTTGCAACGGAGTCCCAACGAAATGGACTTGCCTACACACGATCACACAAAAGTTAGATTGTTTCGAATGTAATGACGTACGACCGGACTAGAATAAGGAAGTTCATAGCCAGTAGCTAATAGGTGCCCTTGCGTCCTTTTTTGTCCATCGGACTAGCATACAGACGAACGGATTTGGTCAGATGAAGCCCACACACCATCGGAATGTCCGACGGAATCGTTCCATCGGACCTTTTCTGCCGGACAGTCCGCTCGTGTGCTCGTGTGTATGGGGCATTAGAGTCTGCAAAATACTTGAGACTGGGGCGGAGGTTCACCTTCCAGCAGGACAACAAACCTAAACATACAGCCAGAGCTACAATGGAATGGTTTAAATCAAAGCATATTCATGTGTTAGAACGACCCAGTCAAAGTTCAGACCTAAATCTAATTGTGGCAAGACTTTAAAAATGCTGTTCACAGATGCTCTCCAGAAGAATGGGCAAAAATGTCCCTCTCTAGATGTGCAAAGCTGGTAGAGACATCCCCAAAAAGACTTGTAGCTGTAATTGCAGTGAAAGGCGGTTCTACAAAGTATTGACTCAGGGGGGCTGAATACAAATGTACCCCACACTTTTCACATATTTATTTCTAAACATTTTTGAAAAGCATTTATCATTTTCCTTCCACTTCACAATTATGCGCCACTTTGTGTTGGTCTATCACATAAAATCCCAATAAAATACATTTATGTTTTTGGTTGTAACATGACAAAATTTGGAAAATGATAAGGGGTATGAATACTTTTTCAAAGCCCTTGATCTAAATCCGATGGTGGTGAATAATTTGGCACTCATAAGGGTCTCACTTATATCATATCAAGTTGAATGGTGAAGTCACATACATGGAACATTTTATTTAATTCAAGACACACAGCGCTGGAAGACGTTTCAGTTATTGTTCCACTGAAGGAGTCGCACTCTGAAGGCGTGCTGCAATATACTTACATGATGAACCTGTATTGCCTAGCTTTGTTTTGCATTAAAGGAAATGTGTAATAACATTTTTCCTTAAAAAAAAAAAAAAAAATGACCCTCCCCAAGGAGGCCAATGGCTGATAAACTTCGTTTTTTTGAATGTAATAAATTATTATTTTGTTTGAAAAATGCTAATTTGTTCAATAGACAAAAATAAGTGGAATTTTAATAGGTTTGCCCTTGGAAATGTCATGTCTGTGACAGCTGTTGGGAAAGAATTCTACAGAGACAAAGAGAAGAAAAAATCCCTAAGCCATAATTTTGTTAAATATAGTTTTTTTTTGCATGCTCCTAAAAAAAATAATAAGTATGGTGTGATCACAGGACAACCTGCATAATACAGCACCATTCTGGTGTGAACAATTCATGTTTTTTCTGTGTGCTAATATGCTGATACTTATTAAACCTTTGCTGTACTAGAATATGCTTGTGTTTATGTGTTGTGTATTGTAGTGTTGTGTTAGTTGCACCATTTCCTCTTTCCAAGTGTTAAAATGTGTCACATGAGTAGAATGGGGGGGGGGGGGGGGGGGTGTAGGAGGCATTCTTGCCTAGGCAGGGAAGAAAGAAGTACCGGAACTGCTGCATTGCACTTTTAGGTAAGAAAAAAAAAAAAAAGTGACAGAGGGAGAGGGGATAACGCAGGGAAAAGTAGTGCATTTAGGGTGCAGGGCCACTTTAACCACTTCAGCCCCGGAAGGATTTACCCCCTTCCTGACCAGAGCACTTTTTACAATTTGGCACTGCGTCGCTTTAACTGCTAATTGCGCGGTCATGCAATGCTGTAACCAAACGAAATTTGCGTCCTTTTCTTCCCACAAATAGAGCTTTCTTTTGATGGTATTTGATCACCTCTGCCGTTTTTATTTTTTGCGCTATACACGGAAAAAGACCGAAAATTTTGAAAAAAAATGATATTTTCTACTTTTTGTTCTAAAAAAAATCCAATAAACTCAATTTTAGTCATACATTTAGGCCAAAATGTATTTAGCCACATGTCTTTGGTAAAAAAAATGTCAATAAGCGTATATTTATTGGTTTGCGCAAAAGTTATAGCGCCTACAATCTAGGGTACATTTTCTGGAATTTACACAGCCTTTAATTTATGACTGCCTATGTCGTTTCTTGAGGTGCTAAAATGGCAGGGCAGTACAAAACCCCCACAAATGACCCCATTTTGGAAAGTAGACACCCCAAGGAAATTGCTGAGAGGCATGTTGAGCCCATTGAATATTCATTTTTTTTGTCCCAAGTGATTGAATAATGTCAAAAAAAAAAAAAAAAAATTACAAAAAGTTGTCACTAAATGATATATTGCTCACACAGGCCATGGGCATATGTGGAATTGCACCCCAAAATACATTTAGCTGCTTCTCCTGAGTATGAGACTTTTTGGGAGCCTAGCCGCATACGGGGTCCCGAAAACCAATCACTGCCTTCAGGATTTCTAAGGGCGTACATTTTTGATTTTACTCCTCACTACCTATCACAGTTTTGAAGGCCATAAAATGCCCAGATGGCACAAACCCCCCCCAAATGACCCCATTTTGGAAAGTAGACACCCCAAGCTATTTGCTGAGAGGCATGTTGAGTCCATGGAGTATTTTATATTTTGACACAAGTTGCGGGAAAGTGACAATTTATTATTTTTTTTTTTTTTTTTTTGCACAAAGTTGTCACTAAATGATATATTGCTCACACAGGTCATGGGCATATGTGGAATTGCACCCCAAAATACATTCTGCTGCTTCTCTTGAGTACGGGGATACCACATGTGTGGGACTTTTTAGGAGCCTAGCCGCGTACGGGACCCCGAAAACCAATCACCGCCTTCAGGATTTCTAAGGGTGTACATTTTTGATTTCACTCTTCACTGCCTATCACAGTTTCGGAGGTCATGGAATGCCCAGGTGGCACAAACCCCCCCCAAATGACCCCATTTTGGAAAGTAGACACCCCAAGCTATTTGCTGAGAGGCATGGTGAGTATTTTGCAGCTCTCATTTGTTTTTGAAAATGAAGAAAGACAAAAAAAAATACATTTTTTTTTTCTTTTTTTAATTTTCAAAACTTTGTGACAAAAAGTGAGGTGTGCAAAATACTCACTATACTGCTCAGCAAATAGCTTTGGGTGTCTACTTTCCAAAATGGGGTCATTTTGGGGGGGTTTGTGCCACCTGGGCATTCCATGGCCTCCGAGACTGTGATAGGCAGTGAAGAGTGAAATCAAAAATTTACGCCCTTAGAAAGCCTGAAGGCGGTGCTTGGTTTTCGGGGTCCCATACGCGGCTAGGCTCCCAAAAAGTCTCACACATGTGGTATCCCCGTACTCAGGAGAAACAACAGAATGTATTTTGGGGTGTAATTTCACATATTCCCATGGCATGTTTGAGCAATATATAATTTAGTGACAACTTTGTGCAAAAAAAAAAAAAAAAAAAATTTGTCTCTTTCCCGCAACTTGTGTCACAATATAAAATATTCCATGGACTCGACATGCCTCTCAGAAAATAGCTTGGGGTGTCTACTTTCCAAAATGGGGTCATTTGGGGGGGGGTTTGAACTGTCCTGGCATTTTATGCACAACATTTAGAAGCTTATGTCACACATCACCCACTCTTCTAACCACTTGAAGACAAAGCCCTTTCTGACACTTTTTGACTACATGAAAAAATTATTTTTTTTTGCAAGAAAATTACTTTGAACCCCCACACATTATATATTTTTTTAAAGCAAATGCCCTACAGATTAAAATGGTGGGTGTTTAATTTTTTTTTTTCACACAGTATTTGCGCAGCGATTTTTCAAACGCATTTTTTGGGGAAAAAACACACTTTTTTACATTTTAATGCACTAAAACACACTATATTGCCCAAATGTTTGATGAAATAAAAAAGATGATCTTAGGCCGAGTACATGGATACCAAACATGACATGCTTTACAATTGCGCACAAACGTGCAGTGGCAACAAAATAAATACATTTTTAAAAGCCTTTAAAAGCCTTTACAGGTTACCACTTTAGATTTACAGAGGAGGTCTACTGCTAAAATTACTGCCCTCGATCTGACGTCGCGGTGATACCTCACATGCATGGTGCAATTGCTGTTTACATTTGACGCCAGACCGACGCTTGCGTTCGCCTTAGCGCGAGAGCAGGGGGGACAGGGGTGCTTTTTTTTTTTTTTTTTTTTTTTTTTTCTTTATTATTTTTTTGCTTTTTTATCTTATTTTAAAACTGTTCCTTTCATTTTTTTTTTTTTTTTAATCATTTTTACTGTTATCTCAGGGAATGTAAATATCCCCTATGATAGCAATAGGTAGTGACAGGTACTCTTTTTTGAAAAAATTGGGGTCTATTAGACCCTAGATTTCTCCTCTGCCCTCAAAGCATCTGACCACACCAAGATCGGTGTGATAAAATGCTTCCCCAATTTCCCAATGGCGCTATTTACATCCGGCGAAATCTAAGTCATAAAATGCTCGTAGCTTCCGGTTTCTTAGGCCATAGAGATGTTTGGAGCCACTCTGGTCTCTGATCAGCTCTATGGTCAGCTGGCTGAATCACCGGCTGCATTCTCAGGTTCCCTGTTGAGACAGGAGAGCCAGAGAAAAACACGGAAGACGATGGGGGGGGCATTCTCTCCCACTGCTTGTAAAAGCAGTCTAGAGGCTAATTAGCCGCTAGGATTGCTTTTACATGAAAGCCGACCGCTGGCTGAAAAGAATGATACCAAGATGATACCTAAACCTGCAAGCATCATTCTGGTATAACCACTCAAAGTCGTGAATGCTGTACCTGAAGACAAAAAAATGGTTAACAATAAAGCACAGTAAACGGTAAAGTATAAAAAATTGCATACCTGAAAAGCAAACATGATAAAACATAATAACAATAAAACATTGCAGAATAGAATACAGTAAAAAAGAGCAGAACAATAGAGAGAATAGAGAGAGAGAGAATAGAGAGAGAACAATAAAACGACAACTATTATTTTTTATTTTATATTTTTGTTTGTGGTTTTTTTTTTTTTTTTTACACTTTTTTTGTAACTGTAACTTTTATAACTGTAACCGGTTCCAGGTTCGGGTCTCTCAAAATGCGATGGCATCTTGGGAGACCCTGTGAAAGTGTGTCCTAGTCTGTGCAATGCTGTACCCTACGCTAATACTCAGCTAGTGAATGGTAGCGTTCAAAACATTCACCAATGCAAAGACCAGGATTGTCAGGACAGGAGAGACAATAATAGCGGGTGTCACGCCTATATTCGCGCTTGCTGAAGACACAACATCTTTTTTGGGGGGGTTCGTTGGGTAGGGGTACTCGGGAGGACATAAAGAAAATGCCTCTCATGCAGCCGACTGCATTTGGTTGGGGATGTGCATGGGGGAAGTACGGGCGCTGCAGAAGTGGTGGGTTCCCAATTAGGATTGGCGAATGCAGCAGGAAGGGCACGACGGGCCTGTGTTTGTCTTCTTGGTGGCAGCGGGACACTACTTGTGCTTGTCACCTCACCAGCTTGAACTGCACTTATGGGACTCGCCACGTCACCAAGTGTTACTGCAGTTCTGGTTTGACTACGACCGGGGTGTACTACGCCGCTGGTGCTTGCCAGTTCACCAAAACACTACCAAAAAAACTGTTAACGATCGCAGGGATCAGGCCTGACTCTGCGAACGCTGCAGTTATGCGTTTAGTGTTTTGTAAGTGACAGTGATCGATCGATACTGCACTTGGGTGGGCTGGGCTGGGCCGGGCGGAGGGGCAAAACGCAGGTGCTAGCAGGTATCTGGGCTGATCCCACTAACACTGTGTTTTTGGGAACCCTAAACTGCTGGGGACGCTAGTACAGATCTGATCGGATCAGATATTGATCCGTACAGATACTATACCACTAAGGGAGGCGTATGCTGCGTGCGTGGGTGTTAGCAGTACTGGCGCTAATCTGACGCTGCCTGGGGCGACGCATATCACCGCCGGGCGATCAGGGGGCTAAATCTTTATTCGGTAATAAACGGCGGGTGCCCTGACACTATAAAAAATAAACAAACTAACCAGCGTCACCCGTAACGGTTATACGGTGATCAGTGGTGAAAGGGTTAACTAGGGGGCAATCAAGGGGTTAAAACATTTATTAGGTAGTATATGGGGGTCCCTGTCGCTATAAAGCGCTGACGGCGAACCTAAATATTTACCTCACTAACTAGCGTCACCAGCGACACTAATACAGCGATCAGAAAAATGATCGCTTAGCGACACTGGTGACGGGGGGTGATCAAGGGGTTAAAACTTTATTAGGGGGGGTTAGGGGGGTATCCTAGACCTAAAGGGGGCCTAACACTCACTGCCCTGACACTGTAACTGTCACAAACTGACACCAATACAGTAATCAGAAAAAAAAAAAAAAAAAAACCTGCTTGGTGTCAGTTTGTGACAGGGGGGGGGTGATTGGGGGGGGGATCGGGGGCGATCGGGGGGGGGATCGGGGTGTTTTGTGTGCCTGGCATGTTCTACTGTGTGCACTCACATTGCAGTCTTCTCTCCTCGGCCCGGAACGGAAAATACCGAGCCGAGGAGAGATGACATCATTTCCTCTGCCTCTGTGTACAATACAGAGGCAGGGAAATGATCCCATTGGCTGGGAGCGATCGCGAGGGGGGGGCCACGAATGGATGGCCTCCCCCTCACCACCGATTGCCGGGGGAGATTTGCCGACCGCCGCAGGCACCGGGGGGGGGTCCGATCGGACCCCCCACCCGCGGGCAGGCAAGGACGTACCTGTAAGTCCTTTTGCCTGCCCGTGCCGCTCTGTCGACGTATATAGTCGTGCGGCAGTCGGCAAGTGGTTAATGTAGATTTAAACCCAATTAACCACTTGCCGACTGCTGCACACCGATATACATCGGCACAATGGCAGCGGTGGGAAAATGGGCGTTCCTGTACGTCCCCTTTAATTTGTGGGTCTAGTCTGCCGTGTACAGCATGACCGTGCCCACGGGACCGGCGGACTCTATGTCCGCCAGTCTCCCGGCGATCGTGTCATGGAGCCGCAGAACGGGGAAGTGCCTATGTAAACAAGGCATTTCCCTGTTCTGCCTAGTGACATGACAGAGATCACTGCTCCCGATGACATGTGAGTTGAAGCCCATCCCCCCCACAGATAGAATCACTCCCTAGGACACACTTAACCCCTTGATCGCCCCCTAGTGTTCAACCCCTTCTCTGCCAGTGTCATTTACACAGTAATCAGTGCTTTTTTATAGCAGTGATCGCTGTATAAATGACAATGGTCCCAAAATAATGTCAAAAGTGTCCGATGTGTCCGCCATAATGTCGCAGTCATGATAAAAATTGCAGATCGCTGCCATTACTAATAAAAAAAAAATAATAATAAAAATGCCAAAAATCTATCACCTATTTTTTAGATGCTATAACTTTTATGCAAACTAATCAATATACGCTTATTGCAATTTTTTCACCAAAAATATGTAGAAGAATACATATTGGCCTAAACTGAGGAAATTTTTTTTATATATTTTTGGGGGATGTTTATTATAGCAAAAAGTAAAAAATATTGCTTTTTTTTTCAAAATTGTCGGTCTTTTTTTGTTTATAGCGCAAAAAATAAAAAATGCAGAGGTGATCAAATACCACCAAAAGAAAGCTCTATTTGTGGGTCCTTAAAAATGTCTTTAGGTCCCTAAAGACATGGATGAGCGAGTTTGGGGTGGAGGAACTTGACTGGTCTGCACAGGGTCCTGACATCAACCAGATAGAACACCTTTGGGATGAATTAGAGCGGAGACTGCGAGCCAGGCCTTCTTGTCCAACATCAGTGCCTGACCTCACAAATGTGCTTCTGGAAGAATGGTCAAACATTCCCATAGACACACTCCTAAACCTTGTGGACAGCCTTCCCAGAAGAGTTGAGGTTGTTATAGCTGCAAAGGGTGGGCCAACTCAATATTGAACCCTACGGACTAAGACTGGGATGCCATTAAAGTTCAAGTACTGTATGTGTAAAGACAGGTGTTCCAATACTTTTGGTAATATAGTGTATGTCAGGCTGTTGTTTAACTGCAATTCTTGAAAGAAGTCCAGTGTGGTTTTGTTCACCAATTCAGGTACTAAATTCTTACTTAAAAATTGCACCTGAACTTGACTGAAAAACATTCACGACTCTTTTTAAAAAACGGACTGCGGTCAGCCCCGACATATATGAAGCGGCTCCATAGAAAGCCAGTTCGGTCCACATGTCATGCGAATCGGATGCGGTTCAAAAGGCATCCAATTCACATGTATGGGAACCAAACCTTAGAGTTAAAAAAAGAAAAAAAAGAAATCTGCTAGCCCATAGTTGTTAGTCACCGCACATTGTAACCCAAATGCAGTTTAGGAATACAATCCTTTGCTGGGAAAAAGGAATCTCCATTGGGTTACTAATCATCTAACTATCAGACATATGAGTGAGATTTCTTAATAAAACAAGGACCGTGTGCATCACTCCACCTCCTCAGGAGATCAAAGCCAGCAATATATCATAGTAGTAAATTAATGGGGTGGGCAACTACATGGCAAATGAGGTTCAATGTAGAAAAATGTAAAATAATGCATTTGGGTGGCAAAAATATAAATGCAATCTATAGACTGGGGGGAGAACCTCTGGGGGAATCTAGGATGGAAAAGGACCTGGGGGTCCTAGTAGATGATAGGCTCAGCAATGGCATGCAATGCCAAGCTGCTGCTAACAAAGCAAACAGAATATTGGCATTAAAAAGGGGATCAACTCCAGAGATAAAACGATAATTCTCCCACTCTACAAGACTCTGGTCCGGCCGCACCTGGAGTATGCTGTCCAGTTCTGGGCACCAGTCCTCAGGAGGGATGTACTGGAAATGGAGCGAGTACAAAGAAGGGCAACAAAGCTAATAAAGGGTCTGGAGGATATTAGTTATTAGGAAAGGTTGCGAGCACTGAACTTATTCTCTCTGGAGAAAAGACACTTGAGAGGGGATTTGATTTTAATATACAAATACCGTACTGGTGACCCCACAATAGGGATAAAACTTTTTTGCGGAAGGGAGTTTAACAAGACTCGTGGCCACTCATTAAAATTAGAAGAAAAGAGGTTTAACCTTAAACTACATAGAGGGTTCTTTACTGTAAGAGTGGTAAGGATGTGGAATTCCCTTCCACAGGCGGTGGTCTCAGTGGGGAGCATCTATAGTTTCAAGAAACTATTAAATAAGCACCTGAATGACCGCAACATACAGGGATATACAATGTAATACTGACATATAATCACACACATAGGTTGGACTTGATGGATTTGTGTCTTTTTTCAACCTCACCTACTATGTAACTATATAAAGCAAGGTCATAGAAGCCTTCCCATACCTCGCTGTGCGTGTTAACAAACGTTTTAATGCAACACACATTAACGCACGAAAAACATAAAAGCGTTAAGACATTCTATTCTCTTTCAATGAGCAGTTAATATGCCCCAACTGCACTATTTCTGACAACCACTTTGCAAAGACCATTCACACTATGAAGCACGATTACCCACTTTACTTTTTTTACTGTATATGTGCATCTTAGTGCCATTCAAAATAAATGTATTATGCATTACTGTATGTTGCATTATAACACAAGTTATAATGCTAATGCACATAGAGAAGTATGAATGGGCCCCAAAAGTTCAGTCCACCTAAAATGGATATGTAAAGAGGTTGTAAACCTCAGACATGAAATATGAAAAAGCATATCCCTCTATAGTGTGTACTTGTCTCAATTAAGCGCACTAAGTGTCATTTCTGTCTGCTGCCTCCTTCCTCTGCTTTCTGCATGAGTCACCTTTGACAAGTTTTCCTGACACCAAGAAAAAAAAGGTGACAGTGGAGGGAGCTCCAGCTGATTGACAGCCATGACTTTAACTCTCCACCCCCTTTTTTTTCTGACAGCTCAGACAAGCTTTACAAATTCTGCACTTTGAACGAATGTAGAGAAAAGAGGGCTGCAGATAAACAGGCACAACTTGTACAACATGTAGGAGGATTTGTTTCATCTCTGCGTATCACCTGAGGCCAGTCACTTCACTGGGTATACGTGTAGCACTACCCCCCACCGCCCCCACCGCAGGTGTTGCAGATGACTGAGTTCCCCACTCCTGCAACGCCCGGCAACAAGTATTTTCCACCCTCTCTCCAGACACAAGGAACAGCCTTTGAGCTTGGCTTTTGTTATTTATTAGGGGTGATAACTTGGATGGGAAATAGGATTTATGGGATGCCCAGATTAACTTGCAACAAAACAAGAAAAACTTCCTTCCTATGTACAGGCTCCAGAACCAGTGGCAGCCGGTGCTCCATTTTTTTGGGGGGGGAGGGGTAGTGGCAAACAAACCACCCCCTCCCCCTGGTTCCATTGGTCGATCGATCAACCCCCCCCAATCGCTCAGTCGATCGGCGGACAAGCCGCCCCCCCCCTCCCCTGTGCCGCTCGCCCGTCTGCCCACCAGCCTCGCACTTTCCCCAATCCAGGTCGCAGGCAGCTTCGGTGGCTTCCCCCTGTGTCTCCTCCTCGGCGGCTTCCTCCTGTGTCTCCTCCTCGGCGGCTTCCCCCTGTGTCTCCTCCTCGGCGGCTTCCCCCTGTGTCTCCTCCTCGGCGGCTTCCCCCTGTGTCTCCTCCTCGGCGGCTTCCCCCTGTGTCTCCTCCTCGGCGGCTTCCCCCTGTGTCTCCTCCTCGGCGGCTTCCCCCTGTGTCTTCTCCTAGGCGGCTTCCCCCCTGTGTCTCCTCCTCGGCGGCTTCCCCCTGTGTCTCCTCCTCGGCTGCTTCCCCCCGTGTCTCCTCCTCGGCGGCTTCCCCCTGTGTCTCCTCCTTGGCAGGTTCCCCCTGTGTCTCCTCCTCGGCGGCTTCCCCCCCTGTGTCTCCTCCTCGGCGGCTTCCCCCTGTGTCTCCTCCTCGGCTGCTTCCCCCTGTGCCTCCTCCTTGGCTGCTTCCCCCCTGTGTCTCCTCCTCGGCGGCTTCCCCCTGTGTCTCCTCCTCGGCTGCTTCCCCCCGTGTCTCCTCCTCGGCGGCTTCCCCCTGTGTCTCCTCCTTGGCAGGTTCCCCCTGTGTCTCCTCCTCGGCGGCTTCCCCCTGTGTCTCCTCCTCGGCGGCTTCCCCCTGTGTCTCCTCCTCGGCTGCTTCCCCCTGTGCCTCCTCCTTGGCTGCTTCCCCCTGTGTCTCCTCCTCGGCTGCCTCCCCCTGTGTCTCCTCCTCGGCGGCTTCCCCCTGTGTCTCCTCCTCGGCGGCTTCCCCCTGTGTCTCCTCCTTGGCTTCCCCCTGTGTCTCCTCCTTGGCTTCCCCCTGTGTCTCCTCCTTGGCTTCCCCCCTGCTTCTGCTTCCGGCCATAACGGCGCTTCTCCTCTCGGCCAAGGCCCGCTTCCTGATTGGCTGGGAGGAGAAGCAGGAAGACTGCGCCCCAAGCCCACCCTTTTTGATGCCAATTAGGGCCTCGGGCTCTAATCATGTTTTAAAGAAAAAAAAAAAAACCCATTGAAATGGAGCGGCTGCTACTGTCCAAAACTGTCCTCCTACTGAACACTGACAGTCTCTACCAACTGCAGGAAATACCAGCCCACCTGGCTGCTCCGAACATCTGCCAGGCCAAAGCATAGGATAGATTAAGCACAACGCTGTCTTCTAGAAAGGCTTCCTACATGTGGCATCCTCTCCCCTTTGTATGTCCACGACCATGCTGATTTACTCACACTGTCCTTCCTCCTGCTGCTTCTCAGGCAAGATTCCTTCTAAATTGCAATACTGTCAGGATCCTCCCAAGCCAGCCCAAGCTCCAGCGCCCCCCCCCCCCCCCTGCATTAAGATAAAAATCCTTCTGTGAGCCTCTTCAGCACCCCCCTAATACCTAATACTTACCTTAGACTCTACCTCCTGATTGGCTGAGACACAGCTGCGGTGCCATTATCTCCTGCGGCTGCCAGTTAGCCAATCGGGAGAGAGAGGGGGCAGGGCGATTGGCAGCTCCATGTCTGAATGGACACACGGAGCTGCAGCTTGGCTCAGGTGCCCCCATAGCAAACTGATTGCTGTGGGGGGCACTCGACAGGAGGGACAGGCCAGGAGCACAGAAGAGGGACCCGAGAAGAGGAGGATCCGGGCTGCTCTGTGGAAATCCACTGCAATGTAAGTACGACATGTTTGTTTGTTTGTTTGTTTGTTTGTTTTTTTTATTAGACTTTACAATCACTTTAAGGTAGAGCGACTTCAGTACAACCAGCCTGCCCAAAGATGGCCGGTTTCTGCTGAACTGGTAAAATTTTGATCCATCTATGGCCCGCTTCAGGCTGGGTTCACGCTAGTGCGAATGAGGGTTTCCCCACATCCAATTCGCATGTCAGAAGACTGTGACCGGCTCTCAATGGAGTGCATCTTCTGGTGCGTTTCAGGTCCAAATACAGCCAAAAATTCGGACCTGAAACGGTGAACAGGGACGCACCGGTCCCCCTGCTGCGAGACGCTCCGCACAACAGTGTGAACCCAGCCTAAAGGTCTCTCTCCTTTAAGATTTTAAAACGATGGCACACAATATGCACACTCTCTGTATCTGGACACATTGGCATACCTCCCAACATTTTGAGATGGGAATGAGGGACACCTACTAACAAATGTATGTAGGCATAGGACACGCCCCCTGTCACACCCCCTTTAAAGGAGAATTAACAAAAAAAAGGTTAATTAAATCCACAAGGACTTTTTTTTACCACTAATATTCCTTTATATTGGCTTTTAAAATGTACAAATGCAGCAATTTATAAATTGGATGAAAGGTTTAGGACTGGAAACACTTTTTGGAAGATAAAAAGTGCATTTTATGTACAACTATATAGATCAGACCAAAATGAGGGACAAATGAGGAGGAAAGAGGGACAGAGGGACATTGCTCCAAATCAGGGACAATTCCTCGAAATCAGGGACAGTTGGGAGCTATGACATTGGGGTGGATTTACTAAAGGCAAATAGACTTTGCCCTTTGCAAGTGCAGTTGCTCCAAGAATATCCAATCACATGCAAGAAAAGAAAATAGCATTTTTACTTACACATGATTGGATGATGGAAGTCACCAGAACCTCCCCTCATTTACTAAGCTCTGGAGCAACTGGCCTTGCAAAGTGTACAGTCTATTTGCCTTTAGTAAATCAACCCCCATGCTTCAATATTATCTGCCAGCATCATATAAATAATTTTCAAATAGTTATTGTCAGTAGGTATCGTGTAGGAACAGATCTCACCTGTGTGGCCGCGTGCCGCATATGTGGGATTTTTTTCAATTTTTGTGCATTTTTCAATAAAGTTAATCATATAATTGATCATATCACGTTGTTGATTCTCCCTTTTGATTGCATTCCTGGGACCTCTGTGGTCTCATCCTCTTCCTCTTTTTTCTACATACATATTTTTGCTACATGGGAGATAGCCCATCACATTGATCGTTTATTTTTTTATATTATACACAAGTGGATTTAAGTGGGTTTTTATTTTTAATTACCAACCAAGACAAAATTCTCTTCCCGTCTCAAGACAATATGGCTCTGTGGACTGTCCCTTTAAATGACCTTCTATTTGTAGGATGATAACATTTATCATTACAAGGATCCTCACCTCCAAAGTCTGCGACCACAGCATGTCCATCTTCATAGAGCAAGATGTTATGGCTGAAACAAAAAACAAAAAAAATAATAGGTTACATACGTTGTGCCTTAAAAAGGATCACAAATCATAAAATGCTGTCCCAACACTACACTATATTGTCAAAAGTATTGGGACACCTGCTTTTACACGCACATGAACTTTAATGGCATCCCAGTCTTAGTCTGTGAGGTTCAATATTGAGTTGGCCCACCCTTTGCAGCTATAACAGCTTCAACTCTTCTGGGAAGGCTGTCCACAAGGTTTAGGAGTGTGTCTATGGGAATGTTTGACCGTTCTTCCAGAAGTGCATTTGTGAGGTCAGGTACTGATGTTGGACAAGAAGGCCTGGCACGCAGTCTTCGCTCTAATTCATCCCAAAGGTGTTCTATCGGGTTGAGGTCAGGACTCTGTGCAGGCCAGTCAAGTTCCTCCACCCCAAACTCGCTCATCCAGTCCCAATTATGCGATGCATACTAGCTCATTATGCCTTTGTCTTGCAGGTTTTTGTTTTTTTTTATATATTGGTTTACAACCACTTTAAGTACGCCTGTGTGAATAGAGCCTTAAACAATTGCTGCACTGGATACATCTGAACTCCACCATTTGCAGGGGTTGAGGGGTCCGCATTCTTGTACCAACAGAATGTAAATGACCTTTGAGATGAGAATGAGGGACACCTATTATGCAGGCATAGGACACACCCCTTGCCACGCCCCCTTAAAGGAGAATTGTACAAAAAAAACAAGATTGGTTAAACCCACAAATGCTTTTTTTTACCACTACTATTCCTTTATATTGGCTTTTTGAATTTACAAATGCAGCAATTTTGAAATCAGATGAAGGGTTTAGCGCTGGAAAACACTTTTTGATAGATGGAGTATTGAGAAGATGGAGATGTGGGGGCAGTTGCTGATGCTGACCACTACACATGACCACCTATCGTGGTTAATGAATTATCTCGGTACTCATACAATGACCCAAGGGTTAATAATAAAAAATCTAATTTTAATACAAATCAGAAAAAAAGAACCAACATACAGAATATTAACAATTACACCACAATTAACTAACTACTAACGGGTTCCCCCATAGAGCTTCTGTTGAAGTGGAGTATAAATGGTTTCCTCTACTGGTTTCGTGGTATAAACCTCTTCTTCAGGAGGAATGGTCTAGAGAACAAGTAATATATTTAGACAAAGCATAATTACATTTTAACAGCATATTGCAATAGAAGTTAAGATAGAGAGACTCGCTCACCCATTTGGACGAGACCAGATAGCGACAGGGCCCAACAAAATTCCCCCCACGCCGGACAAGGGGGATTGCAAATGACCGTCTCTGGTAAAAAGGTGATAAGGGTTAAAAAGTAATAATGTTACTACAGGAGGTGGTGTGGTAAAGTGATAGAGAAACCAAACCAGTGCTGCTGTAGGGTCAAGTAGGAAGGAGGGGAGGGGGGTGCTAGGTCTCTTCCACACCCTCACCACTTCACCACCCACACCCTCACCACTTCACTCCCCTTTTTCCCTCCCCCTCACCTTTCCCTCACCCCTATCTTTTCCCCCCTCCCTCCTTTCACCCCCTCTTTTGCCCCCTTCCCCCCCCTCTTTTCTTCACCTCTTTCCTTCCCCTCTCCTGTTTCTTTTCCTCCTTTCCCTTTCCTACACTATGCCCTTAATTTTTGGCTGTTCTGTCTCGTTCGCTAACTTGCTTCTTTTCCTCCTCTTTCCCTCTCCACTCCCTCCCCTTCCTCGCCCCCTCCCTTTCTCTTCCCCTCCTTCCTATCCTCCCCCCTCCCCCTCTCTCCCCCTTTCCCCTTCCTCCCCCCCTTCCCCTCTCTCCCCCTTTCCCCTACCCCCCTCCTTTGCCCCCCTCTACCAACCCCCCTTTCCCCTCTCCTTTCTTCCCCCTCTCTTTTCCCTCTTTCCCTCCCCCCCTCTTTGTCCCCTTCCTCCCTTCCCCTCCCCTTCCTCCCTCCCCCTCCCTCCCCCCACCTTTCCCCTTCCTTGCCCAGTTCCCGTAATTTTTAACCCTTATCATCACCTTTTTACCAGAGACGGTCATTTGCAATCCCCCTTGTCTGCGGTGGGGGGAATTTTGTTGGGCCCTGTCACTATCTGGTCTCGTCCAAACGGGTGAGTGAGTCTCTCTATCTTAACTTCTATTGCAATATGCTGTTAAAATGTAATTATGGCAGCTGTCGCGACCTCATACGAAGCACTTTTGAATTTCTTTTTTAGAGGGATGGTGCCTACTCAAGAGGGGGTAACTGTACTTCAATCAGCTAAGCGGGTACTTGAGATTTCTATAAAACATATACAAGACGGACCTCCACGCCTATCACCAATTACACCACTATGGTTCAATCCTCGTCTAAAGGACTTTTCTCGCTTGGAGGATGGATATAGGTGGGCCACATTTGGTCTTACGTATGTGCATCAACTATTTGAGAGGGGTGAATTTAAAACGTTTGCACAATTGAAGAGGGAAATGGGTGTCCCTGACACATGGGCGTTCCATTATTCCAGGCTGCGGCATGCTGCGCATGCACAATTTGGAACGGGGATGGTTCTGTTAGAAAACACAAAACTTGAATCAATGCTTGCAGAACCTGACCACACGAAACGTATTTCCACTTATTATGCGGTACTTATGGAAAAAACACAGCCGAGGGAGAAGAAAATGAGAGAGAGGTGGGCAGACATTATCCCAGAGTTGACTGAGGCTCATTGGAATGAGGTTTTAACCCCCTATATGTCCACGGTCATCTCTGCGAGGGATAAACTGATCCAACTAAGATACCTACATCAAATGTATTACACCCAATACAGACTATATAAGATGGGCAGGAGAGCAGACCCTATTTGTCATAAATGCCTGGTGGCAGAAGGTACTTTTATGCACATGGTTTGGGACTGTAGTAGGGAACGACCCTTATGGTCACAGGTAACCCAGTTTGTTGCAGAAACCTTTGATCTTCCGAATATATGTAGCCCACTGCTGGGTCTCTTGGGGGTGATAGAGGACGATGCAATGAGCAACAATACTAGAATGTTTTTGAGATTATTGTTTTACTATGTCAGGAAGCTGATTGTCTTGAATTGGATAAAGAGGGATCATCTTACCTTAGGAGCTTGGAAATGATTAATTAATGCAAATATTACACTGTATAAAATGACATATGAAGCAAGAGGAAGTAAGAAAAAATTTAATAGAGTATGGGGCAGATGGATAAACACAAACGAAACTACACCATGTGACATCTAAAATGATTTTATTATAAAATATAGCCGAATGATAGATTGGGTAGGATGATATTGTGAGAACATGTTCCAGGGGACTGGAGAGATGACAGCGCACAGCACAAATGGTTTAGGAGGTATATACCTCTTTGGTTTAGTTCTTTAACTTTATATAAATATATACTTTTTTATTATTTTTTTACTTCATTTTATGTTTTATACCAGATATTGGATTGCTGATAATTTGCATTACGATACAGAAAATAACTGGTATTTTAGAGTTAAAAAAAATTGCTACCTGTACTGATATATCCTTTATCATAGGATGTTTATCCGAAACTACCCTTGAATGTTAATTATATTTTGACGGTTGCAACTGACAATATACCTTACATGCAATGTGTTATTCTATGTATGTACATCTGGCAAATAAAAACCTTTTAGGCCTCTTTCTCACGGGGCGGATCAGTGATGATCCGCCCCGTGAACATCCGCTGGCTCAGCGGGGATCGCTCCGCCGATCCCCGCTGAGCAGGAAGATGACAGGTGCATCGCTGCACGCTGTGCAGCGACGCACCTGTCAGAGCGCCGCTCTCCCCTATGGGGGGATCGGATGATGACGGACCGTAGTGTCCGTCGTCACCCGATCCGATCCGAAAACGGATGGAAAAGTAGGTTTTTCCTCCGTTACACTTTTCGGATCGGAGCGGGGTCGGATGTCAGCGGACATGTCACCGCTGACATCCGACGCTCCATAGGGATGAATGTATGTCCGTTTTTCATCCGAAAACGGAAGGATGAAAAACGGACATACGGATCGTCCATGTGAAAGAGGCCTTAAAAAAAAAAAAAAAATGTAATTATGCTTTGTCTAAATACCGTATATTACTTGTTCTCTAGACCATTCCTCTCGAAGAAGCGGTTTATACCGCAAAACCAGTAGAGGAAACCATTTATAAAAGAAAAAAGAGAGAAACTGCGCTATAAATAAAATAAATAAAACAAAAACGTGTACCCAAACACAAACCGTGCTAATGAAATGTTATATAAGATCATGAAAGCAGCAAAATACAGTGTTTGAAATGGAAAAAAGTAGAATCGCGCTAAACATTACATGATGTGGACAAATTATTAGACAATAACCTAACATCAAAACAAAAATGAGACAATAGTGAATCAGTAAATAATTATATGAATAAAAACATATCATAAAGTGTCCAAAAACTTAGGATGACCATATCACCCGTGAACTAGATGAATAATTAATAAAGTGAAAAAAAGTCCATCCATGAAGTGAATGATCCTCAATATTGTGAAGAAAGACTCTTCAAGAGTGTTCAATCCGCCACCAAAATT
Organism: Aquarana catesbeiana; assembly: GCF_042186555.1. Classification (NCBI taxonomy): domain Eukaryota; kingdom Metazoa; phylum Chordata; class Amphibia; order Anura; family Ranidae; genus Aquarana; species Aquarana catesbeiana. The sequence continues at coordinate 317,311,127 of NC_133330.1, forward strand.
AGAGGGTTGCCGCTTACCAGAAACCCATGATCCCCCACTACAGAGGATCAGGGGAAGCCTGTAATGGGAAATGCCCTCCAGAGCATAACAAATAAGGCCAAAACCTGGATTCGTTGGTGGTAATATGGTGTCCAAGAGCACCAAACGGAGCTAATTATACTTCAGATCCCATTATGACAGTTCCAGCTCGTAGGTAGATAAGTATGGCATGGAAAGATATAAGAGGCTCCGATAGTGTAAAACCTCTCTCTATAGGCTTCTCTCTTCCAGTAACCTCACAAGCCCCACCCCCAGTCCAGGGATTCTGAGGTGGTTGCTTCATCCACCTATCAGATCAGAGCTGGGCGGAGTTAATGGCCGGGCGCCATCTTTACATGCCATACTTATCTACCTACGAGCTGGGAATGTCATGATGGGATCTGAAGTATAATTAGCTCTTGGACACCATATTATCACCAACGAATCCAGGTTTTGGCCTCATTTGTTATGCTCTAGAGGGCATTTCCCATTACAGGCTTCCCCTGATCCTCTGTAGTGGGAGATCATGGGTTTCTGGTAAGCGGCAACCCTCTAATTTCGGTGGCGGATTGAACACAAGTCTTTCTGCACAATATTGAAGATCATTCACTTCATGGATGGACTTTTTTTCACTTTATTTATCATTCATCTAGTTCACGGGTGATATGGTCATCCTAGGTTTTTGGACACTTTATGATATGTTTTTATGCATATAATTATTTACTGATTCACTATTGTCTGATTTTTGTTTTGATGTTAGAAACCATTTATACTCCACTTCAACAGAAGCTCTACGGGGGAACCCATTAGTAGTTTGTTAATTGTGGTGTAATTTTTAATATTCTGTATGTTGGTTCTTTTTTTCTGATTTGTATTAAAATTTTATTTTTTATTATTAACCCTTGGGTCATTGTATGAGTACCGAGATCCATTAACCACGATAGGTGGTCATGTGTAGTGGTCAGCATCAGCAACTGCCCCCACATCTCCATCTTCTCAATACTCCATATTTCAATTTGGATGATGGTACCTTTTTACTCTATATTGATCATTAATATTTAAGTCTATACGCCAATATATTTGTCATACTTTTTGATAGATAAAAAGTGCATTTTATATACATCTATATAGATCAGACCAAATTGAGGGATAAATGAGGAGGAAAGAGGGACAGAGGGACATTGCTCCAAATCAGGGACAGTCTCTCGATATCAGGGACAGTTGGAAGCTATGTGTAAACTGTTATAAATAAAGGTAAGGACTTGAAACACGACAGTTTCCTTTTAAACCAAAAAACTGTAAACCATAAACAACTTACCTAAACCTAATTAGTTAGGACAGTAATTCTTTTAATCTTTAAAACAGCAAATTCATGAATTACACATACAGAACGATATGCAAACAAAGCCATCTTGTCCCAAGGCTGCATTCTCTATTCTCACATCTCTTCCCCATAACGGCAATACACAGAGGAATAGATAGAAAGTACGTATTTGCAATTGTATGCAGCCATTAGGACATTTATATTGTGGGGAGGGTGGTGGGGGGTAAAAAATATCTGAATAGAAGGGGTGTAAAATTTGAATTTTTACATGCTCAAAAAAACTCTTCATTTAAACAGTACTGTCTTATCTGAAATCTGATTATGCAAATGCCTTTCAAATCAATGTGTGCGAGAGTATTTTCAGCGCTGTGATATGTAAAATGATTCATTTTATTACAAGCCTTTGAAGTCATGGAAACAGAAATCTTCATAAAACGGAGAAGATTTTCGGCTCCGACTTCATCCAAATAAACCATATTGCAGCTCTCTTAGTGAGTTTTAAAGCTGAATTCCAGACAGTAAAATGCAGCTAAACAACAGCTAAATACACAGATAAAATACATATAGGGGAGCAGCTTCACCTGCTCAAAGATTTCTGCCCATTCAGTCCTGAAATTTGCACAGCTCTGCTGCACAGCACAGCCCTGTCTGACAAACTGAGAGCCCTCAGCTGCAGTTAAAGTGGTTGTAAAGGCTCAAGGTTTTTTTTTTACCTTCATGCATTCTATGCATGAAGGTAAAAACATGTGTGCAGCAGCCCCCCCTAATACTTACCCGAGCCCGATCTCAATCCAGTGATGTGCATGAGAGCCTTGTCTCTCTCAGGTCTCTCCCTCCTCATTGGCTGACACAACAGTGGTAGTGACTGGCTCCCGCGACTATCAATCACAGCCAGTAAGCCAATAAGGATAAAGCAGGGGTGGGGCCGGGCCGCGGTTTATGTGTAAATGGACACACGGAGCAGTGGCTCAGGAACGAGCCTGCTCAGGTGCCCCCATAGCAAGCAGCTTGTTATGGAGGTACTAGCCGGAAGGAGAGGCCTGGAGCGCCAGCGGGGGGACAGGAAAAGAAGAGGATCGTGACTGCTCTGCGCAAAACCACTGCACAGAGCAGGTAAGTATGCAATGCAATGCAATCTATACACTGGGGGGAGAACCTCTGGGGGAATCTAGGATGGAAAAGGACCTGGGGGTCCTAGTAGATGATAGGCTCAGCAATGGCATGCAATGCCAAGCTGCTGCTAACAAAGCAAACAGAATATTGGCATTAAAAAAGGGATCAACTCCAGAGATAAAACGATAATTCTCCCGCTCTACAAGACTCTGGTCCAGCCGCACCTGGAGTATGCTGTCCAGTTCTGGGCACCAGTCCTCAGGAAGGATGTACTGGAAATGGAGCGAGTACAAAGAAGGGCAACAAAGCTAATAAAGGGTCTGGAGAATATTAGTTATGAGGAAAGGTTGCGAGCACTGAACTTATTCTCTCTGGAGAAGAGACGCTTGAGAGGGGATATGATTTCAATATACAAATACCGTACTGGTGACCCCACAATAGGGATAAAACTTTTTTGCGGAAGGGAGTTTAACAAGACAAAAAGAAGAAGAAAGACGAAAAGAAGATGAAGAAAAGAGGTTTAATCTTAAACTACGTAGAGGGTTCTTTACTGTAAGAGCGGCAAGAATCTGGTCTCAGTGGGGAGCATCGATAGTTTCAAGAAACTATTAGATAAGCACCTGAACGACCACAACATACAGAGACATACAATGTAATACTGACATATAACCACACACATAGGTTGGACTTGATGGACTTGTGTCTTTTTTCGACCTCACCTACTATGTAACTCTGTAAGTATAACATGTTTGTTATTTAGAAAACAAAAAAACCAAAAAAAACCTTAAAGTAACACTAAGCCTCGGTTCACACCAGAGGCGGCACGACTTGCAGGTCGCCTCACCGAGGCGACCTGCACACGACTGCCCGGGCGACTTGCAAAACGACTTCTGTATAGAAGTCTATGCAAGTCGCCCCAAGTCGCCCCCAAAGTCGTACAGGAACCTTTTTCTAAGTCGGAGCGACTTGCGTCGCTCCGATTAGAACGGTTCCATTGTACTGAACGGGACGCTACTTGTCAGGCGACCTAGGTCGCCTGACAAGTCGTCCTAGTGTGAACCGAGCCTAAGGGGTTTTTCACCTTACTTTTCCTAATATGTTTATTTCCTAGGTTGGTTACTGCCATCTAGTGACCATAATGCAGCATTTTTTATGAAATACACCAATCAGAAAAATACTACATTATTGCCACTAGATGGCAGTGACGACACATTTAAATAGCAATTTTTTTTTTTTTTTTTAGAAATGGACCCCTAAGGTCCAGTTCACCCCTGAACCATTTGAAGCATGTTTCCTAAAGCACATCAACACTTATTATTAAGATTCCCATTCTATTAAAAGGTGCCTACTCACACCTGAGCATCACATTGTGAAGACTACATTTACACAAGCCCCCTGTGTGTGTTCACCCCTTGACACCGCCTACTGCTGACCTTTTAGGAAGATCTGAATGTCAGGGAACAGGAGGCAGTCTTCCCAATCAATGCTATCTCCTCCCAATCACAAGCAGGAACCTGGAGCTTTAAAAACATCTCTCTGTTAAACCAAGAAGTACGGTAGTTAAATGCAAGATGAATCAATATGGCTAAAATGATCAGATCACTTTCTCCTGTATTTCAATGTACCTGTGTGTAGGCACAGATTCCAATTTTCTCTAAGCACAGTTACACTGAACTCAACTAAGGCTCCATTCACACTTGAACGACTTCAAAGTTGGCCGACTTTGGAGTGCAACTTTGATGCAACTTTGGATGGGTGCAACTTGGATAAGACTTTGGCTTTGACCAGTGATAATGGACAACTGCTGCACACAAGTTGCATTTTATTCAGGTAAAACTTTCATGCAACTTCTGAGGGTTAACATTGAAGTCTATGGCCCTCAAGTTGCATGAAAGTTGGACCAAAGTAGTGCATGAACTACTTTGAAGTTGCTGCAAATTTAAGTCGTGCATATATGAATAGGTATCATTGGAAAACATGGGGAATGACTTGTCATGCAACTTTTGTGTCCAAAGTTGCATGACATGTCACACAAGTGTGAATGGAGCCTCAATGCCATTTTCAAGGCTAATAGGCAAGAGATTGTCCCACAAATGGCATGGGGTGCTGGGCACTGCCCTGGGGAACATGTATCAATGTAAAAAAAATGCTCCTCCTCTTCTCCGTGTTCCACCATGGGAAGCCACTTCCCACACACACAGCTCAGCTTGTCCCCGGCCCCCAATCTGTGCTCAAAGGATTTGATTGCTGTCTGCTGCCAAAAGCTGCATAGCCGGTGGCCCACAGTTAGGATGCAAGCTAGTGAAAAACTAGCCTGGGTGAGGATGGTGCGGGATCCCTAGACAGGTAAGTGTCCTTATAAAAAAAGTCAGCAGCTACAGTATTTTTTCGGGGGGGGGGGGGGAGACTGGAGCTCCTCTTTAAATTTTTTCTCTGCTGCATTTAAGTAACACTAAGCTTAGATTTACACAGGCCTCCTGAGTTTGCGTTATTTAAACACAGGAGAAATTAACCACTTCAGCCCCGGAGGATTTTACCCCCTTCCTTACCAGAGCACTTTTTACAATTTGGCACTGGATCGCTTTAACTGACAGTTGCGCTGTTCCCAAATGAAATTTTCCCCACAATTTATTGATACAAAAAGTTTAAAAAACAGACTTTAAACAAAAAACAATCATATGGGCAACACAAATGTTGTTTACAGTAATTGACAGTGGTGGCAAAGAAATCCCACTACATAAATGATCGTCATCCATGAGTGAGAGTCCGACGCGTTTCGAAAATAATTAAGTATAATCTTCCTCAGGGACAATTTGTCATTTCTGAAAATGTAAAATATAATGTAAATATATGAAATACAAAAATATATCATATAATATAGGACTGACAGGATGTATAAAACTTCTGTCACAATATACAAAAACTTACATGTCAAAAAGCAGTGATTCGAGCAAAGAATTCCTATGCACCATCAGACGTCCACAGAACTTGTATTGGCCTTTCAACATACAGAAGAACCCCAGGATATTGTAATCCAATAGAGGCACCAAAATAATAGAGGCATGGTAACACCTTAAAGAGCAACAGCCAAGAGCAGCAAAAAGAGGGGGACCTATAAGAAAAATTCAACATGTGGTAAGGCTCCTACCCAGATAAACATGAATATAATAATTGTGATTGGGCAAATAGGCCTACACTCCAAGCTTGGGCAGGGTAGACCCCCATGAACCCCTCAAAAACCAAGGGGTCAGAGAGGCTAAATGTCCCCGATGCCAACAAGTATGGGGGTGGCCATTGTAATCAAGGATAGATGGTCTACAGAATAAAAGTAATATTCACATAAATATCACTTACGGGTTATTGTGTCCAAGTCACAATCTCATGGTGGGGTTGCTCCAAATGGAATAATCCAGACCACCAGAGAGGATGGAGATAAAGATTCCCAGCCCTAAGCGGTAATGGGGGGGGGGGGGACTTCTAGAAAATAGGACACAAAATAACTATCAATAAACAATTTAAAGACCAAAATTCACCATAAAAAATAATTAGAGATAGAAGGATAAACTCCACAGGGGTAAAAACGTACAGTGGGCATAACACCACTCCCTAAGTGGAGCCCAAAGACTCCCCACCACAAGTGGAGCCCAAAGCGTCAAATCCCAGGAGTAGGATAAGCTAAAAAATGTCCAGAGGAGCTATGCTTAACAAAAATGCTGAATATTCTAACGATTCCACCTGAAGCAGCCAAAGGTCCGTGGCGACATCTAGATGAGAGAGAGGTTAATCCTCTTCTCTCAAAGATAATATGTTCGACATCCAAATAGGATGTCAAAGGATAGGAATGGCAGCTCTGGGGTTCCTGGCGTCCTCCTTATATAGCCCAAGCTTGAAACTACAAAAACCTAGTGGAGCGTCGGGGGGCGACGCCACACAACGTGCAGGCGATGACATCATCCCCCAAGCATCGCTCACGCAGAGGATTCATCGGCAAAATGAAGAAAAAACATTCAAAGCACATGACGGAAAAAAGACCCAGGGGGAGCGCGGCTAGCCAACGCAGCCCTGCCCACCTGCAATCCAGGACGTGAGAGCGGAAGCATCACTGTTGACAGTGAATGCCGGCGCAGGTCACGTGAAGCTGGACAAAAAAAATCAGGAAAAAACACAAATTACAGGCAGCTCCGTGATCCACGGGGCGGAACTTCCTGGGACAACCATTTAATGGCCTGGTAGTACAAAAATATAATTTAAATGGGGGGCACTCAATTGAGTCCAAAAATATAAATGAAATGACAGGCCAAAGAACATTAATAGAGTATCAGGGTATCCCAGATAAAGATGAAATATCAGTATATCCGGCACTAAGAATAATAATAATGGACCCCCCATTGATGAAAAATGGTGGTCGGGCTGGTTAAAAAAAAAAAAAAAACAAGCCCAAAGCAGGGGCATGAGGAAAAGAGACCCTTAAGGGGAAAATTTCCATAGAGGAGGAACCAATGACCCCTGACACAGAGAATATCCACCCAAAACTGTTGGAGTGGTGCCAAAAGCATCCAACACCACAGCTAGAGAGGAAAGGTGGCCCCCAACACAGTGGGAGCCTACGTGTGCCAGGTGCATGATGATGGCCACAAGCATAAATGAGGAATACTGAATGGGGCACAGGAATGCAATCTCATCACACGTACACAGAACATGAAAAATGCATGACAAAAACCATGTTGTATAACCTAGCAACCTTAAAGGTGGGGCACCAAAAACAAATAATATCATTTAGTAATCAAATTTGAATAAAAATATAACACCCCAAATAGATAGTGTCATTCTGACAAATCTGCTGGCAGAAAAGCAGAGTGAAAGGGACAGAAGGGAGAAAAGGGGAGTAAGACCTAATGGATTTTAGTCTGTTTTTCCTGAACTGAAGTCTTCCAAAAAAGGCCTAAAACTTTCAGCCTCATTGAGGCCAGGTGGGTGGTAGCATCTAAATATCTAATCCAGCGCATTTCGCATTGTAGTAGAATTTTGTTCCAATCCCCACCTCTGAATTGGAATATGGACTCGATCTAGCACTGTTTCACAGATGGCATCCTGTATCCATGTCCCTTGGCCACATGTCTTCCAAGGGGAAGGTACAGATTGCCAATTCGCAAACTCTGTAAGTGTTTGCTGACTCGCTGTCCAAATTCTTGTCGGGTCTTCCTGACATAAAAAGCCCCACATTGGCATTGTACCAAATACACAACTCCCTGAGTCTTGCAGTTGGCAAAATGCTTCATGCGGAAACGTTCTCCATTAGGCAGTTGGAAAAAGGTCCTCTTGCCAATGACCCCACAGAAAGAACAGGGGTAGCTCCCCCAGGCTTTGCATGGGTCCTGTCTCTGATTCCCCTTATATTCACTCTGAGTAAGCATCTCCCCAAGAGAGCCTGCTTTCCTGCAAATGATCTGGGGTTTAGGGGTGAGAAGACCACACAAAATGAGGTCTTCGGTGAGGATCGACCACTGTTTTGAAAGGATCTTCCTCACAGTATTATGTTCGTTGGAGTAGCGTAAGATGATTCTTGTTGTATCATCTTGTTTTTTGGTTTTAGTTTTGAAAAATAGATTATGTCTATCTTGGCCCTTGACACGATTGAAGGCTTTTTTCAGGGAAGAAGAATATATAAAACACAAAGCGCTGTGATGCTAAATAGCTGATAATTACGCATAAAACCAAGTGAGGCTGCTATCAAAAGAGAGTGTTTTCAGAGTCACTTAAAAAGAATAAATAATGATATTTGAAGCGCTTCACAATGTGCAAAAAAATGAATATATATGAATAAAAATAAATAAATAAATATAAATACTCAAATAAATCCAATGGTGAGTAAAATTTCCTAAAAAATCCAGCAATCAAAATAGTGTAAAATTATAAAAAATTATTAAAAAATTAGTGCCACCAAATGTGTAAAAAAATCCACATAAAAAATCAACATAAAGATAAATATATAGGGATGTATTCAGAAGGATCAATTATACAAGTGTAGAATCCGATTGGTATAAAGCTTTGATCCGGTCCCACTAGCAAAGCTGTTTAAAAACACTTGCTTAATTAAGGTGCTCATTGACATTTATAGTAACAATGTTTCTTTTGCTTCTGTTCACAACCAATGTGAGAATCATAAACAGATCTCATTTAACAGGCAGATAAGAGAAAAAAACAATCATTGTGCAATAGTTAGGATACCAAGGTACACAGGCAAACTTCAATCCACTCACGTGTGCCTTATAATGATAAGGCATATGCAGGTTTTGCTATAGCAGGAGCGTCCTTGGCTCCTCCCACGCGTTGCATCACAGTCACGTGACTTTTTCAAGGATCCTTGAAAAAGTCACGTGACTGTGATGCAACGCGTGGGAGGAGCCAAGGACGCTCTGTGCAGATCAGCAGTATCACACAGTGTACTGCAGTGAATCTGCTCCTGTCTAAGGCGGCTGACTGCTATAGCAAAACCTGCATATGCCTTATCATTATAAGCCTGTTAAATGAGATCTGTTTATGATTCTCACATTGGTTGTGAACAGAAGCAAAAGAAACATTGTTACTATAAATGTCAATGAGCACCTTAATTAAGCAAGTGTTTTTAAACAGCTTTGCTAGTGGGACCGGATCAAAGCTTTATACCAATCGGATTCTACACTTGTATAATTGATCCTTCTGAATACATCCCTATATATTTATCTTTATGTTGATTTTTTATGTGGATTTTTTTACACATTTGGTGGCACTAATTTTTTAATAATTTTTTATAATTTTACACTATTTTGATTGCTGGATTTTTTAGGAAATTTTACTCACCGTTGGATTTATTTGAGTATTTATATTTATTTATTTATTTTTATTCATATATATTCATTTTTTTGCACATTGTGAAGCGCTTCAAATATCATTATTTTTTCAGGGAAGATTTTGTGTATCCCTTTGTGAGTAATCTCTCACTAAGTTTGTCTGCTTCACATTGAAAGACTTCCAAAGTGGTGCAGTTCCGTTTCAAACGTAGGAATTGGCTAAAGGGTATAGATTTTATGAGGGGTTCAGGGTGGAAACTGTCGACATGCAAAAGAGTATTGCCGGCAGTCTCCTTCCTGTAAAGCCTACTGGCAAGTCTCCCATCCTGGTTTTTGTAGATGCTGATGTCCAAAAAGTTGATCATGTAATAATCATAGGACATAGTAAAAAATAGGTTCCATGCATTGTGATTCATAACTTTAAGGCAGTTCTTAAGGGTGTCTTCCGGACCATTCCATACCAGAAAGATATCATCTATGTATCTTGGCCAAAGAATGATATATTGTGTGTATGGGGTTAGCTGGTCATCGGATAGAAAAGCTTATTCCCACTCCCCCAGGTACAGGTTTGCATAGGAGGGTGCGCAACACGTCCCCATAGCAACACCCTGTACCTGGAGGTAGTGGGAACCTTTGAATAGAAAGACGTTGTGTCTTAAGATGAAATCTAACATCTCAAGTATGAATTTGTTGAATTTCCACTCCATGGTTGCCTTTTGTTGTAGGACATGACTAACAGCAGCCAACCCCTAAATCATGCGGTATGCTGTTATATAATGATTCAACGTCTATAGTGACCAGAATGGCCGAATCCGGAATCACCAAATCATCCAATATTTGCAGTAGGTGAATAGTGTCCTTGGTGTAGGATGCCAACTCTAGGACATGAGGTCTTAGATGTTGGTCAATGACTTGACTAATGCCTTCAGATATGCTAGCATTCCCTGAAATAATAGGCCGGCCTGGAGGGTTACGAAGGTCTGTGTACTTTTGGAAGTGCATACATGGTGGGAGTGTGGGGGTATCTGGTGCGTATAAATTCCAGCAGTTTGCTGGTAATAGCCCCTACCATAAAAGCTTTGTCAACTAGGAGATAAAATTCCTGGTTGAACTTATCTACTAGTAAAGCTGAAATTTTCCGGTAACATTTTCGATTGTTAAGGATCTTAAAGCACATATCTTCGTATTTGGAATTGTCCATTAATACGATGTGGCAAGATAGACATAATCTAATCTTCAGAACTAAAACCAAAAAAACAAGATGATACAACAAGAATCATCCTACGCCGTTTTTTCGGCGTAGGGGGTTCCCCTTAAAATCCATACCAGACCTAAGGGCCATTGTCGCCTCCCTCTCGCGCTCTGCCGCAATAGGAAAATATTGTTCCCCGCAGTGACAGAATGGGGATCTGCCTGCGTAAACAAGGCAAATCTCTGTTCTGACAGGGGAGATCACACAGATCCTGTCTTTCTGCTAAGCGGGAAGACGGATCTGTGTGTTTCCCCAGTCACACAATCCTCCATACAGTTAGAAAACACAAACAGGGAACACATTTAACCCCTTGATCGCCCCTGATATTAACCCTTTCCCTGCCAATGCCATTAGTACAATAACAGTGCATATTTTTAGCACTGATTACTGTAATAATGTCACTGGTTCCCAAAAAAGTGTCAAAAATGTCAGTTAAGTGTCTGATCTGTCTGCTGCAATGTTCCAGTCCTGCTAAAAATCACTGATCACCACCATTACTAGTAAAAAAATAAATAAACAAATAATAAAAATGCCATAAATCTACCCCCTATTTTGTAGATGCGATAACTTTTGCGCAAACCAATCAATATACACTTATTTGTGGGAAAAAGACGACATCAATTTTGTTTGGGTACAGCGTCGTACGACCGCGCAATTGTCAGTTAAAGTGACGTAGTGCCGTATTGCAAAAAAATGGCCTGGTCGTTAGGGGGTAAATCCTTCCGGGGCTGAAGTGGTTGAAGGACAATTAGGACCAAAGTTCTTTTGGCCCTATTTCTCCTGGGGGGGTGTCACAGGAGTGCACTTTGTTCTGTGACTCGTTTTTAGCTAACAGTGGTCTGCTGTCTGCTGATGTTACTCAGCCGGTCCAGGCTCTTTAATGTCTGGATCCACCCAGATGCCTGGACCGGCAGCTGGCTTAACTTCTCAGGAAGCAGCTCTCAGCCTGAGCCAGCTGCTCCTGCCCCCTGCAAAGCCTGGCGCTCCAGTAATCACCGAAAGTCACCAGCTCTCTGCTCACTGTAGACAGAGAACTGAGCAATCAGCTGTGTTTGATCGCTCTGTTCTCAGTCTTAGGCTCTGTTCACATCTAGGTGTTGCTATTTTACAGGCGTTTTTTCTGGCGTTTTTGTACGGGGTTTTGAAGTTCAAAAGGTCACTAATGTAAGAGAATTAAAACGCATGTAATCTGCCAAGAAAGAAGCTCATGCACTTTTTTGAGCGACAGGCGTTTTGCTTTAGGTGACAGAACGCTCAGATGTGAACAGGGGCCATTGAAATGAATGGGATTTGTCTTGTTGGTCTCCTTCTAGGTGAGTATAATTGTGTTGTTTTTTTCTTTCAAATCCCAAACTTTTTTTAATAAATACAGACCTGCATTAATTTTTTTAATCTTTTTTCAGTATATTCAAGAATTCCTTTAATATGCAAAACAGACAGAAGCAGGGCCGTTTGAAGGAATTTGGGGGCCCCAAGCAAAATGAACATGGAGGCCCCCCATCTTTTTAATCCCCCCTCCCTACCGCGTACCGCGCGGCAAAAGATTCAGTTTTCTGTTCCCGGCCGGCCGGACTGAAAGGAAGTGTGCACTTCCTATCAGTCCGGCCGGGAACAGGAAACTGAATCTCCTGTACCGCGCGGACTGCAGGTGTCTTGCCGAAAAAGTTCCCCCGGCGGATAATGACCCCCCCTGTACCGCGCAGGCGCAGCGCTTGCGCAGTACGAAGCACTACCGAACTGAAAATAGCCGAACATACACAGCTGAGAGTCAGCTGTGCACCGCGCCTGCGCAATGAATACCACATTGAACACCACATTCTACGACTACCACGCGCTCCCGATGCTACCAGACAATGCCGCACGCTCCCGATGCTTGTGCTACTCTGCAAGGGGCGGCTATATTACGGCGTGTTTCAACACATTAAGGCCATGGGTAAATGCCTAACAAAAGTCTTCAGCTGTGTTATTAGAATGCATCTTTGTAAATAGTATTAGAAGCTCTTTCACATAAAGTTTTATTGGTAATGAACATTTTCCCCCTCTTTTGGCACTAGCAACAGGATGTCCAACAGACTTTCTGATAAACTCCACTGGTAAAATGTCATTTGGAATTAAATATATTGGCTTTAATACCCCTTTAATGCCTCTTCCTACCGCCTGCTCTAAATGTAATTGTAGCATCCTCCCTCCCATCACAAAGAAATATGATTATCACAGGGCTGTACAATGTTACCAATAACACGCTTTAATTCTACAAAAACCTTCTGGGGACATAAAATGATTCACACGTGGAACTTTATGGCTTGCGAAGTGTCCCAGAGCGAGTGCTACTGCTTAGCCAGTACATAATGTAAAAGAGAATATAAAACAAATGTGCTTTCTAAGCTCGGGAAACAATCAAGACTATAAAAGGCTAAATGATACAGCAAATAAAGTCTGAGGAATGGAAAAATTTTAATTGTTCTGATGGCCGGAAATTGATCCATGCAGAATCAGAAGGTTAAGAATATTTCGGAAAAGGAAAAAAAAAATGGTCGGTGTTCAGACCACGGACGCATGACAAATGAAAATTGTGTCACTGTTTGCTCGGCACGCTTGCATGAGAACTGGGAAATTTCTTATTAGGGGAAACAGCCGGGTGAGGAGCACAAATTATTTTTAGGTAATGGTTTTCCCATGAAGAAGAGAGTTTAAAATTCCTCCAACCGAGAACTCTGCAAATAAGCAACCCCTGTGATTTCTGGATGGGAAGGCGCTGTATTCTAAAAATATAAATAGCTTGTAGAAAAATCGAACGGTTCGCCCAGAGTTTATTGAATGCATTTTTTTTTTTAAAGTGTGGCTATAGTAGGACTAGGGATGTATCAAACGTCCTTGCTTAGGTTCTGGGAAGTAGACTTATCTCAGGTTGGTCCATCCTATACTGCATTGTAACAGAAATAATCATTCAAGTTATAAAAAAAGAGCTTATCATTAAAATGTAGATCAAAAAGAGCTATCAAGAATTTTTTTTGGCACACATTAAATTAGCCGCTTCAGCCCCGGAAGATTTTACCCCCTTCCTGACCAGAGCACTTTTTGCGATTCAGCACTGCGTCGCTTTAACTGACAATTGCGCGGTCGTTGCACCCAAACAAAATTGACGTCCTTTTTTTTCCCACAAATAGAGCTTTCTTTTGGTGGTATTTAATCACCTCTGCGGTTTTTATTTTTTGCACTATAAACAAAAAAAGAGCGACAGTTTTGAAAAAAACGCAATGCTTTTTACTTTTTGCTATAATAAATATCCCCCAAAAATATATAGTTATAGTATCTACAAAATATGGGATAGTTTTATGGCATTTTTATGATTAATTTTTTTTTTTTACTAGTAATGGCAGCGATCTGTGATTTTTATCGGGACTGCGACATTATGGCGGACACGTCGGACAATTTTGACACATTTTTGGGACCATTGGCATTTTTACGCTATAAAAATGCATTGATTACTGTAAAAATGTCACCGGCAGTGAAGGGGTTAACCACTAGGGGGCGATCAAGGGGTTAATGTGTTCCCTATTGTGTGTTCTAACTGAAGGGGGGAGGGGACTGTGTAGGGGAGATGACAGATCGCTGTTCATACTCTGTATGAACAGACAATCTGTATGTTCTCCCCTCATAGAACCGGGATCTGTGTGTTTACACACACAGATCCTGGTTCTCCGTGTGCCCTGAGCGATTGCGGGAGCCTGGCGGGCTGTCCGGCGGGCACTCGCATCGGCTCTGTGGGCGAATAGGCGGCGCGCACGCGCCCCTACTGGCCAAATCTAGAAGAGACGTAACATGACGGCGATTTGCGCAACCGAGCCATGTTGCCGCAGTCCAACTGCGGCGGCTGGTCGGCAAGCGGTTAGCATTAAAAAAAAGCCCGCCCTGATCTCTTTAGCTGCAGTCTCTATGTAGTAATTCATCCTCAGTTTACCGAAAAAACATTGAAGTTGTTCAGCTTGTCTAAGCCCCTAAGCGACTCAGCAGCTCTGTTTACTTTGCTCCCTTACCCCCTTACCTTAGCTACCCAAAGCAGTTTTTTTATCAGCTCGGCTCCCTGTCCCAGAAGTGACTCAACAGCTTACTGTAGCTGCTCTCTGTTCCCTCTCACAAAGTTTAGGCTGCTGAGTCACTGGTATCAATGCTAGGAGGGGGAGGCAGGATGAGCTGAGCTGTTGAGTCCCTGTAGGGATGGTGGGGAAGGGTGAGCTGAGCTGCCGAGTCACAGATAGGAGGGGGGGGAAGGTTAGTTGAGCTTCTGCTCCAAAGGGAAGGCAAACCAAGCTGAGCTGATGAGCCTCTGCTAGGAGGGGAGAGCAGGGTAAACAAATTTCCTGAGTCCCTGCTGGGAGGGGAGAGCAGGGTTAGCCGATTTCCAGAGTCCCCCAGGGAGGTAGAGCAGGGTAAGCTCATTTCCTGAGCCCCTGCTGGGAGGGGAGAGCAGGGTAAGCTGACTTCCTGAGTCCCTGCTGGGAGGGGAGAGCAGGGTAAGCTGATTTCCTGAGTCCCTGCTGGGAGGGGAGAGCAGGGTAAGCTGATTTCCTGAGTCCCCCTGGGAGGGGAGAGCAGGGTAAGCTGATTTCCTGAGCCCCTGCTAGGAGGGGAGAGCAGGGTAAGTTGATTTCCTGAGCCCTTCCTGGCTGGGAGGGGAGAGCAGGGTAAGTTGATTTCCTGAGCCCCTGCTGGGAGGGGAGAGCAGGGTAAGTTGATTTCCTGAGCCCTTGCTGGGAGGGGAGAGCAGGGTAAGCTGATTTCCCGAGTCCATGCTGGTAGGGGAGAGCAGGGTAAGCTGATTTCCTGAGCCCCTGCTGGGAGGGGAGAGCAGGGTAAGCTGATTTCCTGAGTCCCTGCTGGGAGGGGAGAGCAGGCTAAGCTGATTTCCCGAGTCCCTGCTGGGAGGGTAGAGCAGGGTTAGCTGATTTCCTGAGCCCCTACTGGGAGGGGAGAGCAGGGTAAGCTGATTTCCTGAGCCCCTACTGGGAGGGGAGAGAAGGGTAAGCTGATTTCCTGAGCCCCTACTGGAAGGGAAGAGCAGGGTAAGCTGATTTCCTAGTCCCTGCTGGGAGGGTAGAGCAGGATAAGCTAACTTTCTGAGTCCCTGCTGGGAGGTAGAGCAGGGTAAGCTGATTTCCTGAGCCCCTACTGGGAGGGGAGAGAAGGGTAAGCTGACTTCCTAAATCCCTGCTGGGAGTGGAAAGCAGGGTAAACTGATTTCCTGAGTCCCTGCTGGGAGGGGAGAGCAGGGTAAGCTGATTTCGTGAGTCCCCCTGGGAGGGAAGAGCAGGGTAAACTGATTTCCTGAGCCCCTGCTGGGAGGGGAGAGCAGGGTAAACTGATTTCCTGAGCCCCTGCTGGGAGGGAAGAGCAGGGAAGTTGGTTTTCTGAGTCCTTGATAAATCAATGCAAGAGCTGTGCATCAATTTCTCTAAGCACAGAACCCACCAAGCTCTAAAACATAACTTTTATTCATACACAGCTAAAACAACATATGTTGGAAAACATTTAAAAATCATGAACCAGCAGATGGATGCAGGGGATGAAAAATCTGATAGGAGTGTAGCAATAACTCTTGGTGGAGCTGCTGGTTTAAAGCGGGCCTGTCCTCTTTGCTCTTCACCCTTCTTAAATTGTTCAATCCCCTTGACACAAATGTAGTGCAGTGTTGTAATAATATGAGTATCATCTTTAACCTTTTATAATTTTTATAATTGTAATCCGCAAAGGGTTCCTCCTGGGTGTTGCGCAGTGTAATATAACACACTAAAACAATTGTAATCCAGCAGATTGACTAAGTGTTCTTATATGAAGAAACCAGACATCTAGCATCCGTCCTTGAATACTGGAGTCTATTCAGATGTAAAGTTCTCCAACTTAACTTGTTACATGGGTTATCAGTCCCAGCAACACTCTGTAACAGTTCTAACTGTGTATGTAGTAGTTAAACAAACTTCTGGGTGTTAACCCTCTCACCACACAGGATCTGGGCAGATGGATGTCTCCATTTCAGCAGTTCTCAGTCCGTATCGAGACACAACCACGCCGTCACACTGTTCCATTCACAAACGACCAGGAGTCCTCGGTTATCTCCCCACGGGTCTCCGGAACGATCACTTTGGCTGCTCCAGCACGCTGTGATGTGATGGCAGGATCCTTGCAGCTGCTCCGCTCCTTTGCAAAGTAGGCCGCAACCCTGTAGGACACACACACCCACATGGTTCTGCTGGCAGGCCACGCGTCCCAGGAACAAGAGACCTAAAATGGCCGCTCCTTCCCCTTTTATATCCTCCCACAATGCAGTTCAGTTCTCACCTTGTCCAGGAGCATTGTGGGTGGGTCAGAGCTAAAGTTCCGAAGTAAACAATGAATCGCTTCCATGTCATTTCACTTGATCATGAAACATAAACGTATTGTACTTTCTCAATTGTCCACAAGATGGCACTAACACAACCTATGTACGGTATAATACACACAGAGCTAGAAACAAAGGTTGTCAGCGCTATATACTCCCCCTGCTTTAAATCTTTGGTCCCCAAAGATATGTAAGACCTTGTTCCTGCTACACATCTTAGCCTCTAACCGAGTGCACAGGACCGACAGAGGAGCCTCCCACCAATTCTCAGGTGTTGGAAAGCTACTCTGTGTACCCACAACTGTCACCTTAGTATCAGATACAGATGTGTCAAGGGGTGAAACAGGGCTCTCATTGTCCAGGTTGACTGAGGAGGAACTAGGCTCATCAGCATTCCTTTTGCTGGTAACTTTTGTTGTTTCAGAACACTCGCCCAATGTATCGTATGTTAGTCTCTTGGGTGGGCGAATGTTCCTCTTTCCCCTCTGCTCTTTTGGTGTGTCCTCCATTTCTGGATGGACACTATTTTCTTCTACTTCAGTGGAAGATAAACACTTCTCAGCTTTTTCAGACAATGGCACAAACTCCGGAGCTTCTGGCCTGAGAGCCTCACTACTCTCTTCAGCTGTTGGTGATGAAACACTCGCTTCAGTTTCGGGTATGTTAGATGACCGAAACCAGCTAATGTCCATATCTCTCTCCTCATTGTCTTCAGTTTTCAAAGCCCCAGACTGGGACCTAGTTACAGGTCGTTGTACATCCTCTGATGTAGATGATAACTCCTCCTCGGGGATTATTCTGACTGCATCAGTGAGAGGCAAAAGGTGATTCCGATGCCAAGTCTTAGTTGGTCCAGCACTTCCTTCTGGCCTGATTTCAAATACTGGGAGTCCTGGGAGCTGTTTACATACAACGTATGGCTGTGATCTCCAGTGATTTGCCAACTTATGTTTGCCAGGAATACCCAAATTCCTTAATAGGACTCGGTCACCGGGTTGAAGATCTTGGATCCTCACTTTGAGGTCAAAGTTTCTCTTATTTCTACTCCCTCTGCTGTCTGACATACGGGCTTTCTCATAGGCAACCTTCAGACTCTTTCTCAGCCTATTTGCATATCCTTGATGAGAAGCCTCTGAGGTGTGATCCAGAGAAGTTCCAAAAGCTAGATCCACTGGTAACCTAGCCTCACGCCCAAACATCAGCCGATAAGGTGAATATCCGGTGACGTCACTCTTGGTGCTGTTATATGCATGCACTAAAGCGGCAATATGCTTACTCCAGTTGGGCTTTTGTTCAGAGGTTAGCGTCCCTAACATATTAAGAAAAGTTCTATTAAACCTCTCCGGCTGAGGGTCTCCTTGCGGATGATAGGGTGTAGTTCTGGACTTTTGAATTCCTAATAGATCCAGCAACCTCCTGATGAGTGTACTCTCAAAGTCTCTTCCTTGATCTGAGTGGATCCTCTGTGGTAAGCATAGGCGTGCGCACGGGGTGTGCCGGGTGTGCCTGGGCAAACCCTAATCACCCCATGCTGTGTCCAGAGATTTGCCCCAAAATGCTGCATCCAAGAGAGTGTGTGGCCCGTGCTGCCTGTGAAACAGTTTCACAGGCAGCAGAGCGTGAGAATTGCCAGAGCTGTTCAGTGTATGAAACGGTCAGATAATGACACTGCAGGCAGGGAGAGACACCAGCTGTCAAAATGTCGGGGTGATGTCGGGGGTGGGCGGGACAGAACGGCCATCAAACACCAGCCAATGGGATGGGGTCTGGGCGGGCCGCTACATTTATGTGGCCCCGCCCCCTCTCTGAAGCAGCTCAAACATTGGCTTGTGTTTATAGCGCTTGGTCCCGCCCACTCCCGACATCGCGGCTGAGTTGTAAGTCATCACAACTCAGCCGCGATGTCGGGGGTGGGCGGGATCAAGCGCCAACACCAGCCAATGATTGGGCTGCTTCAGAGAGGGGGCGGAGCCAGAGAAATGTAGCGGCCCGCCCACACTAATCCTATTGGCTGGTGTTTGGTAACTGTTCAGTCCCGCCCACCACCAGCATCACCGCTGACTTTTAACAGCTGGTGTCTCTCCCTGCATGCAGTGTCATTATCTGACAGTTTCATACACTGAACAGCTCTGGCAATTCTCACGATCTCCTGAATGTGAAACTCCCCCTCTCTCCTATCAGTGACAACCAATGATGCCAATCAGTGCCAACCAATGATGCCAATCAGTGCCAACCAATGCTGCCTATCAGTGCCAACCAATGCTGCCTATCAGTGCCAACCAATGCTGCCTATCAGTGCAAACCAATGCTGCCAATCAGTGCCAACCAATGCTGTCTATCAGTGCCAACCAATGCTGTCTATCAGTGCCAACCAATGCTGCCAATCAGTGCCAACCAATGCTGCCTATCAGTGCCAACCAATGCTGCCTATCTGTGCCAGTGCTGCTTATCAGTGCCAACCAATTCTGCCTATCAGTGCCAACCATTGTAAACCAGTGCTGCCTATCAGTGCAAACCAGTGCCGCCTATCAGTGCCAACCAATGTTGCCTATCAGTGCCAGTGCTGCTTATCAGTGCCAACCAATGCTGCCTATCAGTGCCAACCAATGTTGCCTATCAATGCCAACCAGTACTGCCTATCTGTGCCAGTGCTGCTTATCAGTGCCAACCAATTCTGCCTATCAGTGCCAACCAGTGCTGCCTATCAGTGCAAACCAGTGCTGCCTATCAGTGCCAACCAATGCTGTCAATCAGTGCTAACCAATGCTGTCTATCAGTGCCAACCAATGCTGTCTATCAGTGCCAACCAATGCTGCCAATCAGTGCCAACCAATGCTGCCAATCAGTGCCAACCAATGCTGCCTATCAGTGCCAACCAATGCTGCCTATCTGTGCCAGTGCTGCTTATCAGTGCCAACCAATTCTGCCTATCAGTGCCAACCATTGTAAACCAGTGCTGCCTATCAGTGCAAACCAGTGCCGCCTATCAGTGCCAACCAATGTTGCCTATCAGTGCCAGTGCTGCTTATCAGTGCCAACCAATGCTGCCTATCAGTGCCAACCAATGTTGCCTATCAATGCCAACCAGTACTGCCTATCTGTGCCAGTGCTGCTTATCAGTGCCAACCAATTCTGCCTATCAGTGCCAACCAGTGCTGCCTATCAGTGCAAACCAGTGCTGCCTATCAGTGCCAACCAATGCTGTAAATCAGTGCCAACCAATGCTGTCAATCAGTGCCAACCAATGCTGTCAATCAGTGCCAACCAGTGCTGCCTATCAGTGCAAACCAGTGCTGCCTATCAGTGCCAACCAATGCTGTCAATCAGTGCCAACCAATGCTGTCAATCAGTGCCAACCAATGCTGCCTATCAGTGCTGCCTATCAGTGCCCATAAGTGCTGCCCATCAGTGCTGCCAATCAGTGCCCATCAGTGCTGCATATCAGTGCCCATCAGTGCTGCCTATCAGTGCCCATCAGTGCTGCCTATCAGTGCCAATCAGTGCTGACAATTAGTGCCCATCAGTGCTGCCAGTCAGTGCCCATCAGTGCTGCCAATCAGTGCCAACCAATGCTGCCAATCAGTGCCAACAAATGCTGCCAATCAGTGCCAACAAATGCTGCCAATCAGTGCCAACCAATGCTGCCTATCAGTGCCAACCAGTACTGCCTATCCATGCCAGTGCTGCTTATCAGTGCCAACCAATTCTGCCTATCATTGCCAACCATTGCAAACCAGTGCTGCCTATCAGTGCAAACCAGTGCTGCTTATCAGTGCCAACCAATGCTGCCTATCAGTGCCAACCAGTACTGCCTATCCATGCCAGTGCTGCTTATCAGTGCCAGCCAATTCTGCCTATCATTGCCAACCATTGCAAACCAGTGCTGCCTATCAGTGCAAACCAGTGCTGCTTATCAGTGCCAACCAATGCTGCCTATCAGTGCCAGTGCTGCTTATCAGTGCCAACCAATTCTGCCTATCAGTGCCAACCAGTGCTGCCTATCAGTGCAAACCAGTGCTGCCTATCAGTGCCAACCAATGCTGTAAATCAGTGCCAACCAATGCTGTAAATCAGTGCCAACCAATGCTGCCTATCAGTGCTGCATATCAGTGCCCATCGGTGCTGCCTATCAGTGCCAATCAGTGCCCATAAGTGCTGCCCATCAGTGCTGCCAATCAGTGCACATCAGTGCTGCATATCAGTGCTCATCAGTGCTGCATATCAGTGCCCATCAGTGCTGCATATCAGTGCCCATCAGTGCTGACAATTAGTGCCCATCAGTGCTGCCTATCAGTGCCACCTACCAGTGCCCATCAGTGCTGCCAGTCAGTGCCCATCAGTGCTGCCTATCAGTGCAGCCTATCAGTGCCCATCAGTGCTTCCAATCAGTGCTGCCTATCAGTGCCAATCAGTGTCCATCAGTGCTGCCAATCAGTGCTGCGAATCAGAGCCTATCAGTGCCCATAAGTGCTACCAATAAGAGCCCATCAGTGATGCATATAAGTGCCCATCAGTGCCACCTATCAGTGCCAATCAGTGCCCATTAGTGCCAATCAGTGCTGCCTATCAGTGCACATCAGTGCTACCAATTAGTGCCCATCAACGCTGCCAATCAGTGCAGCCTATTAGTGCCCATCAGTGCTGCCTATCAGTGCCCATCAGTGCTGCCTTAGCAGGGATGGTGGAAACCCCTCTACAGATAATTGCAATACAAATTACCTTCGAGTGCAACAACTTTTTAGTTGGGAGGTTCACACCATTATAGCACTTTGGATTTTTTATTTTTTAGAGTGTTACACTTAATTGTATATGTTTTAGTTACAGTTATAATGTGAATTATTGCACTTGAAGTTAATTTCCCACCACCCCTGCTAAGTCCATGTCTTTATGGACCTTGCTTTGTTCACTGGTGTGCAGTCATGTTGGAACAGGAAAGGGTCATCCCCAAACTGTTCCCTCAAAGTTGAGAGCATGAAATTGTCCAAAATGTCTTGGTATGCTGACGCCTTAAGAGTTCCCTTTACTGGAACTAAGGGGCCAAGCCCAACTCTGAAAAACAACTCCACACCATAATCCCCCCTCCACCAAATGATTTGGACCAGTGCACAAAGCAAGGTCCATAAAGACATGGATGAGCGAGTTTGGGGTGGAGGAACTTGACTGACCTGCAAAGAGTCCTGACCTCAACCCGATAGAACACCTTTGGGATGAATTCGAGTGGAGACTGCGAGCCAGGCCTTCTTGTCCAACATCAGTGCCTGACCTCACAAATGCCCTTCTGGAAGAATGATCAAACATTCCCATAGACACACTCCTAAACCTTGTGGACAGCCTTCCTAGAAGAGTTGAAGCTTTTATAGCTGCAAAGGGTGGGCCAACTCAATATTGAACCCTATGGACTAAGACGGCATTAAAGTTCATGTGCGTGTAAAGGCAGGCGTCCCAAAACTTTTGACTATATATATATATATATATATATATATATATATATATATATATATGTGTGTGCTTGAGCTTTTGGGTGCACACCCTAATGCAATAGGCTGCGCACTCCTATGGTGGTAAGCCTTAATGGACGAAGAACTTCTCCACTAATGTCTTTGCCACTGTGACTGCCTTCTGATCTTTCGTAGAGAAAGCTTGAGCATATCTGGTAAAATGGTCTGTAACTACCAGAATATTTCCTTGCCCACTCAAGTCAGATTCTAGACACAGGAAGTCTATGCAAACTAGATCCATGGGACCTTGGCTTGATAAGTGTCCCATTGGGGCTGCCTGTTGTGGCAGCGTCTTTCTCTGGATACACCTATGGCAGGAGTGACAGTAATCCCGGACGAGCCCCCACATGTAGCAATAACTCTCGGTGGAGCTGCTGGTTTAAAGCGGGCCTGTCATCTTTGCTCTTCACCCTTCTTAAATTGTTCAATCCCCTTGACACAAATGTAGTGAAGTGTTGTAATAATATGAGTATCAACTTTAACCCACAATATACACTTATAGTTATAGTTACCTTTACCTGGGTGCTGGTAGCTCCACCTGCAGGAGAAATGACAACACTGCACACAAACTTCAGTAATAACCAAAAATAACTTCTTTCTTTGGGTAAATAATATATTTATATAAAGAATTATTACAATGACTATGCTATCACACCAACGTAGTGTAACAGTATAAGAAATGGTTGTGACAATCAGTAACAGACACAAATATATCTAATTATATATATATATATATATATATATATATATATATATACCCGGGAGCTCCCCCTGCTCTAGACCTTAAAGTCACTATCCTTTGTAACTAAATGCAGGGCCCTGCAATGAAAAGGTAGTCCTGACGTCTTCAGTCTTCGCTAGCTTTTATAATTGTAATCCGCAAAGGGTTCCTCCTGGGTGTTGCTCAGTGTTAGGGATGAGCTTCGTGTTCGAGTCGAACCCATGTTCGACTCGAACATCGGCTGTTCGATCGTTCGCCGAATTGCGAACGTTATGGGCCGTTCACGCTAAATTCGTGTGGCGCGTCACGGCCCATAATTCACTGCGGCATCGCAGTGCATTGCTGGCTGATGATTGGCCAAGCATGCACTATGACCCGCATGCTTGGCCAATCACAGCGCCGTCAGTAGAGAGAGCTGTAATTGGCCAAAGCCAGGGTGGCTTTGGCCAATTATGGCTCAGGGGATTTAGTACACACCCCACACTATATAAGGCCGCCTGCACGGCGGCCCTGTGTAGTGTGTGTTCCGGTGTGCTGAGAGATAGAGAGAGAGAGAGACAGTGTCATTTGATTTGAGTTAGATAGATTAGGCAGAACAGTCAGTCAGTTAGCTGCACTTACAGTGTATTGTGTATATATATGCATCCCAGGTGTTGCATATATATATATACACTGTATTCAGTTTAGCTAGATCCGTTCCTGTTATCTTCTATCTAGACTATTTACATTTAATGCAGTGCGTCCTGCTCACAGTGTTCAGCTAGATCCGTTCCTGCTATTTACATTTAGTGCAGTGCGTCCTGCTCACAGTGTTCAGCTAGATCCGTTCCTGTTATCTTCTAGACTATTTACATTTAGTGCAGTGCGTCCTGCTCACAGTGTTCAGCTAGATCCGTTCCTGCAATTTACATTTAGTGCAGTGCGTCCTGCTCACAGTGTTCAGCTAGATCCGTTCCTGCTATTTACATTTAGTGCAGTGCGTCCTGCTCACAGTGTTCAGCTAGATCCGTTCCTGCTATTTACATTTAGTGCAGTGCGTCCTGCTCACAGTGTTCAGCTAGATCCGTTCCTGCTATTTACATTTAGTGCAGTGCGTCCTGCTCACAGTGTTCAGCTAGATCCGTTCCTGTTATCTTCTAGACTATTTACATTTAGTGCAGTGCGTCCTGCTCACAGTGTTCAGCTAGATCCGTTCCTGCAATTTACATTTAGTGCAGTGCGTCCTGCTCACAGTGTTCAGCTAGATCCGTTCCTGCTATTTACATTTAGTGCAGTGCGTCCTGCTCACAGTGTTCAGCTAGATCCGTTCCTGCTATTTACATTTAGTGCAGTGCGTCCTGCTCACAGTGTTCAGCTAGATCCGTTCCTGCTATTTACATTTAGTGCAGTGCGTCCTGCTCACAGTGTTCAGCTAGATCCGTTCCTGCTATTTACATTTAGTGCAGTGCGTCCTGCTCACAGTGTTCAGCTAGATCCGTTCCTGCTATTTACATTTAGTGCAGTGCGTCCTGCGCACAGTGTTCAGCTAGAGCCGTTCCTGCTATTTACATTTAGTGCAGTGCGTCCTGCTCACAGTGTTCAGCTAGATCCGTTCCTGTTATCTTCTAGACTATTTACATTTAGTGCAGTGCGTCCTGCTCACAGTGTTCAGCTAGATCCGTTCCTGCTATTTACATTTAGTGCAGTGCGTCCTGCTCACAGTGTTCAGCTAGATCCGTTCCTGTTATCTTCTAGACTATTTACATTTAGTGCAGTGCGTCCTGCTCACAGTGTTCAGCTAGATCCGTTCCTGCTATTTACATTTAGTGCAGTGCGTCCTGCTCACAGTGTTCAGCTAGATCCGTTCCTGTTAAATTCCTACTGACCGGCAGGCTTGTCTGGTTACAGTATATAAAGCTACCTGAAGAAAATTACAGGTGTTCTATTTGATCCTATTAGTACCACGGTCAGGCAGCTAGACTATTTACATTTAGTACAGTGCGTCCTGCTCACAGTGTTCAGCTAGATCCGTTCCTGTTATCTTCCTACTGACAGGCAGGCTTGTCTGGTTACAGTATATAAAGCTACCTGAAGAAAATTACAGGTGTTCTATTTGATCCTATTAGTACCACGGTCAGGCAGCTAGACTATTTACATTTAGTACAGTGCG